>NC_091305.1:29987649-30143327 GCF_038502225.1 Cherax quadricarinatus
GGCATACAAAATGGAAGAATGTAACAATGTTATAGCTGAAACAATCCCCAGAGGTAGCGCAGATGAAAGGTCACACACACATGAGCTACTAAGTCTCTGCGAAAAACACACCTTAAGCCAGCAGATAGTGGAGCCAACAAGACTAGAAAACACACTTGACCTTATCTTCACAAATAATGAGGACCTGATAAGAGACATAAGAATATCAAAAACAACTAATTCCGATCACAACCTAATCGAAGTCCAGACGTACATGCATAGGGGTCCTGATCAGCAGAATGCATCATGTACCTGTGAAGGTGTCTTCACAAAGTACAACTTCAACAACAAGAACATCAACTGGGACCAGGTAAACCATGTCCTAAACGAAACATGTTGGGAAGATGTCTTAAATGACATGGATCCAAACCAGTGCCTTGAAAGGATCAACTTCCTGGCAGCCAAAGCATGTTCTAGGGATATTCCCCTAAGAAAGAAGAAGAGCAGGAGTAAACTGGAGAGAGAAAGACGCTCCCTCTACAGAAGATGACGAAGAGTCACTGAGCTCCTCAGGAGTGCTAGAATATCTGATACATGAAAGGAGGTGCTGACCAGGGAAGTGGAAACTATCGAACTTAAGTTAAATGACTCTTACAGGAACCAGGAGAGGCAGGATGAGCTTAAAGCTATTAGTGAAATTGAAAGAAATTCAAAATATTTCTTTTCATATGCCAAAAACAAGGCAAATACCACATCTAGTATCGGGCCCTTACTTAGACAGGATGGGACTTACACAGATGAAAACAAGGAAATGAGTGAAATATTGAAATCCCAGTAGGACTCTGTGTTTAGTGAACCACTAATCGGTCTGAGGATCGACGACCCAAATGATTTCTTCATGAATGAGCCTCAAAACTCCATAAATGTATGCTAGATTTCCGACATTACCCTAACTCCGATAGATTTCGAAAAAGCCATTGACAACATGCCTATGCACTCAGCCCCGGGCCCAGACTCGTGGAACTCTGTTTTCATTAACAACTGCAAGAAACCCCTCTCGCATGCCCTAAGTACACTATGGAGGAGCTTGGACATGGGTGAAATTCCACATTCACTTAAAACAACGGATATAGCCCCACTCCATAAAGGTGGCAGCAAAGCATTAGCTAAGAACTATAGACCAATAGCTCTGACGTCCCACATAAAAATCATTGAAAGAGTGCTAAGAAGCAGGATTGCAAATCACTTGGATTCCCAAAATCTGCACAATCCAGGGCAACATGGGTTCAGGGCAGGTCGCTCCTGCCTCTCACAACTACTGGATCATTATGACATGGCCTTGGATGCACTGGAAGAAAATCAGAATGCAGATGTAATATACACAGACTTTGCAAAAGCATTTGACAAATGCGATCATGGCGTAATAGCCCATAAAATACGTGCTAAAGGAATAACTGGGAAAGTGGGGAGATGGATCTTTAACTTTCTAACAAATCGAACATAAAGAGTAGTGGTCAACAGTTAAATCGGAGGCTGCCATAGTGAAGGGCTCTGTTCCACAAGGCACAGTACTCGCCCCCATCTTATTCCTTATCCTCATATCAGACATAGACAGAGACATACACCACAGCACCGTATCATCCTTTGCGGATGATACTAGGATCTGCATGAGGCTGTCATCTGCTGAGGACACGGTTAACCTCCAAGAAGATATACACAAAGTTTTCCAGTGGGCAACGGTAAACAATATGATGTTCAATGAGGACAAATTCCAACTACTCCGTTATGGAATACTGGAGGAGATAATAACTAGAACAGAGTATACTACTGACTCCGGCGATACAATAGAGCGGAAAAATAATGTAAGGGACCTGGGAGTAGTAATGTCTGAGGATCTCACTTTCAAGGATCACAACAGTGCCACGATCGCACGTGCAAAGAAAATGATAGGATGGATAATGAGAACTTTCAAAACGAGAGATGCCAAGCCAATGATGATCCTTTTCAAATCACTTGTTCTCTCTAGGCTAGAATACTGCTGTACATTAACATCTCCATTCAAAGCAGGTGAAATCGCAGATCTAGAGAGTGTACAGAGATCCTTTACTGCACGTATAAGTTCTGTCAAGCACCTTAACTACTGGGAACGCTTGGAAGCACTTGACTTGTACTCGTTGGAACGCAGGAGGGAGAGATATATCATAATCTACACTTGGAAAATCTTGGAAGGAATGGTCCCAAATCTGCATACAGAAATCACTCCCTCGAAAGTAAAAGACTGGGCAGGCGATGGAAAATGCCCCCAATAGAAAGTAGGGGCGCCATTGGTACACTAAGGGAAAACACCATAAGTGTCCGGGGCCCAAAACTGTTCAATAGCCTCCCATCAAGCATTA
Source organism: Cherax quadricarinatus (assembly GCF_038502225.1). Lineage (NCBI taxonomy): Eukaryota > Metazoa > Arthropoda > Malacostraca > Decapoda > Parastacidae > Cherax > Cherax quadricarinatus. The sequence continues at coordinate 29,990,025 of NC_091305.1, forward strand.
GGGGAATTGCCAATAAGCCCCTGGCTGCCTTCAAGAGAGAGCTGGACAGATGCCTAAAGTCAGTGCCGGATCAGCCGGGCTGTGGCTCGTACGTTGGACTGCGTGCGGCCAGCAGTAACAGCCTAGTTGATCAGGCCCTGATCCATCGGGATGCCTGGTCATGGACCGGGCCGCGGGGGCGTTGATCCCCGAAATAACCTCCAGGTATATATACATACATACAAAGAAAGATCGCAGTCGGCAGGTTTCGAAACTACTACTGAGGATGGTGAAGATTCTCAGGCAGCGCTCTAGTCCACACAAATGCCACATAGACCAGGCTGCCCGGTCTATGTGGCATTTGTGTGGCCGAGTGGACTAGAGCGCTGCCTGAGAATCTTGACCATCCTCACTAGTAGTTTGTGAGCTTTATGCAAGCACACGTGTACAAGCTTATGTACTCATCTATTTGTGGTTACAGGGGTCGAGTCGTAAATGTACACAAGTGCGCGTTTGCTTTTAGGGGCTTTAGGGGTTCGGAGAGATTAATAAATTTGCTGTGTTACGATTTTCTGACATACAAGTCAAATATTTTACATATTGTGCCAGCGCTGACCAGTTCTTGATCCCAGGAATCTTAGAAACACATTCAATGACCGCTTTATCTAGGTAAGCATTGTATCGCAACATTCATAACACTATGTTTTTATTATGTCAATGTTTACTACCATTCGCTTAGATAATTATCTATTAAGCCTTTTATAAAGGATGAATGATTTTTAGCAAAATTGTTCCCTCCCGTTGTCACACAGTCCACGACTGACGTCATTGTTCCCTCCCGTTGTCACAGTCCACAACTGACGTCATTGTTCTCTCTCGTTGTCACACAGTCCACAACTGACGTCATTGTTCTCTCCCGTTGTCACACAGTCCACCACTGACGTCATTGTTCTCTCCCGATGTCACACAGTCCACCACTGACGTCATTGTTCCCTCCCGTTGTCACAGTCCACCACTGACGTCATTGTTCCCTCCCGTTGTCACAGTCCACCACTGACGTCATTGTTCTCTCTCGTTGTCACACAGTCCACCACTGACGTCATTGTTCTCTCCCGTTGTTACAGTCCACCACAGACGTCACTCTTCTCTCCCGTTGTCACACAGTACACCACTGACGTCATTGTTCCCTCCCGTTGTTGCACAGTCCGTCATTGACGTCATTGTTCCCTCCCGTTGTTACACAGTCCACCACTGACGTCATTGTTCCCTCCCGTTGTTACACAGTCCACCACTGACGTCATTGTTCCCTCCCGTTGTTACACAGTCCACGACTGACGTCATTGTTCCCTCCCGTTGTCACAGTCCACTGACGTCATTGTTCCCCCCCGTTGTTACACAGTCCACCACTGACGTCATTGTTCCCTCCCGTTGTCACAGTCCACCACTGACGTCATTGTTCTCTCCCGTTGTTACAGTCCACCACTGACGTCATTGTTCCCTCCCGTTGTCACAGTCCACCACTGACGTCATTGTTCCCTCCCGTTGTCACACAGCCCACCACTGTCATTGTTCTCTCCCGTTGTTACAGTCCACCACTGACGTCATTGTTCCCTCCCGTTGTCATAGTCCACTGACGTCATTGTTCCCTCCCGTAGTCACAGTCCACCACTGACGTCAATGTTCCCTCCCGTTGTTACACAGTCCACCACTGACGTCGTTGTTCCCTCCCGTTGTCACAGTCCACTGACGTCATTGTTCCCTCCCGTTGTTACACAGTCCACCACTGACACCGTTCCCTCCCGTTGTCACACAGTCCACCACTGACGTCATTGTTCCCTCCCGTTGTTACACAGTCCACCATTGTCGTCATTGTTCCCTCCCGCTGTTACACAGTCCACCACTGACGTCATTGTTCCCTCCCGTTGTTACACAGTCCACCACTGACGTCGTTCCCTCCCGTTGTAACACAGTCCACCACTGACGTCATTGTTCCCTCCCGTTGTTACACAGTCCACCATTGACGTCATTGTTCCCTCCCGTTGTTACACAGTCCACCACTGACGTCATTGTTCCCTCCCGTTGTCACAGTCCACCAGTGACGTCATTATTCTCTCTCGTTGTCACACAGTCCACCACTGACGTCACTGATCCCTCCCGTTGTCACACAGTCCACCACTGACGTCATTGTTCCCTCCCGTTGTCACACAGTCCACCACTGACGTCATTGTTCCCTCTCGTTGTCACACAGTCCACCACTGACGTCATTGTTCCGTCCCGTTGTCACACAGTCCACTGACGTCATTGTTCCGTCCCGTTGTTACACAGTCCACCACTGACATCATTGTTCCCTCTCGTTGTTACACAGTCCACCACTTACGTCACTGTTCCCTCCCGTTGTCACATAGTCCACCATTGACGTCATTGTTCCCTCCCGTTGTCACATAGTCCACCACTGACATCATTGTTCCCTCCCGTTGTTGCACAGTCCACCACTGACATCATTGTTCCCTCCCGTTGTTACACAGTCCACCACTTACGTCATTGTTCCCTCCCGTTGTCACAGTCCACCATTGACGTCATTGTTCCCTCCCGTTGTCACAGTCCACCACTGACGTCATTGTTCCCTCCCGTTGTTACACAGTCCACCACTGACGTCATTGTTCCCTCCCGTTGTCACAGTCCACCACTGACGTCAGCGTTCCCTCCCGTTGTTACACAGTCCATTGACGTCATTGTTCCCTCCCGTTGTTACACAGTCCACCACTGACATCATTGTTCCCTCCCGTTGTCACAGTCCACCGCTGACGTCATTGTTCCCTCCCGTTGTCACACAGCCCACCACTGACGTCATTGTTCTCTCCCGTTGTTACAGTCCACCACTGACGTCATTGTTCTCTCCCGTTGTCACAGTCCACTGACGTCAGTGTTCCCTCCCGTTGTTACACAGTCCACCATTGACGTCATTGTTCCCTCCCGTTGTTACACAATCCACCACTGACGTCATTGTTCCCTCCCGTTGTCACAGTCCTCCACTGACGTCATTGTTCCCTCCCGTTGTCACACAGTCCACCACTGACGTCATTGTTCCCTCCCGTTGTCACACAGTCCACCACTGACGTCATTGTTCCCTCCCGTTGTCACACAGTCCACCACTGACGTCATTGTTCCCTCCCGTTGTCACACAGTCCACCACTGACGTCATTGTTCCCTCCCGTTGTCACATAGTCCACTACTGACGTCATTGTCCCCTCCCGTTGTCACACAGTCCACCACTGACGTCATTGTCCCCTCCCGTTGTCACACAGTCCACCACTGACGTCACCCTCACATTTCCCGAGGTGTAATCAAGAAAATTAGTGCGGCCGCAACAAGCTCATTTCGAGGTCTATATTTGGGCTCTTTTCATAATATTTTAAAATACATATACTGGGTCACTCATTACATGCGAATACTCGTATATACTTGATGTTTTGGGCTAGACTGAGCCAAAACCGACCTTGTGTGGCAAAAGTAATTTGATGGGTGGAAATGTTTATAATAAACATGGTGGAAAACAACTAATTTCGCATCAGCTATTAGTGGTACTCATAAAATTTAATAAATGAAATGTCCAAAGCTATCAGTATAATGATATGAACCCTAAGCAGATTAAAGCATTTTGTGTAACCCGTCTGTCAGATGGTTGATTGACTAATTTATGTTAACTCGCTTAATGTAAAAAATATGCATCATCAAGCATCATTTGTGCATAACTAATTACAATTTACAGTGATGTTGGCAAGCATGACCCAGTCTGATGCGTCAAATGGTATGAAACTTAAATTTTTAATGGTCAACACTGCTTACCTGCAACCAATGAAACTCTTATTATGGCGTCAGTTGCCTGAACTTCAGTCTTGTCTAATACGCAGTCATGAAATTTAGATAATAATTCCACGCTTTAATAAAATCATCGAGGGTCAAAGATTATTATTATTATTATAAAAAAGAAGCGCTAAGCCTACAAGGGTCATATAGCGCCGCCGGGCAGGGAAGGATGCAAGGGTAATGGGTAGCAAGAGTGAGATGATTAGGTCATGGAGGGCAGCGAGGCAGTGCATGGGTAGAGTGCAGAGAGGCAGTGCATGGGTAGAGGGCAGCGAGGCACTGCATGGGTAGAGGGCAGCGATGTAGTGCATGGGTAGAGTGCAGCGAGGCAGTTCAGGGGCAGAGGGCAGCGAGGCAGTGCATGGGTAGAGGGCAGCGAGGCAGTGCAGGGGTAGAGGGCAGCGAGGCAGTGCAGGGGTAGAGTGCAGCGAGGCAGTGCATGGGTAGAGGGCAGCGAGGCAGTGCAGGGGTAGAGTGCAGCGAGGCAGTGCATGGGTAGAGGGCAGCGAGGCAGTACATGGGTAGAGGGCGGCGAGGCAGTGCAGGGTAGAGGGCAGCGAGGCAGTGCAGGGGTAGAGGGCAGCGAGGCAGTGCAGGGGTAGAGGGCAGCGAGGCAGTGCAGGGGTAGAGGGCAGCGAGGCAGTGCAGGGGTAGAGGGCAGCGAGGCAGTGCAGGGGTAGAGGGCAGCGAGGCAGTTCAGGGGTAGAGGGCAGCGAGGCAGTGCATGGGTAGAGGGCAGCGAGGCAGTGCAGGGGGAGAGGGCAGCGAGGCAGTGCAGGGGCAGAGGGCAGCGAGGCAGTGCAGGGGTAGAGGACAGCGAGGCAGTGCAGGGGCAGAGGGCAGCGTGGCAGTGCATGGGTAGAGGGTAGCGAGGCAGTGCATGGGTAGAGGGCAGCGAGGCAGTGCATGGGTAGAGGGCAGCGAGGCAGTGCAGGGGCAGAGGGCAGCGAGGCAGTGCAGGGGCAGAGGGCAGCGAGGCAGTGCAGGGGTAGAGGGTAGCGAAGCAATACAGGGGTAGAGGGCATCGAGCCTCGAAAGTTTTCTCAATAAAATGCCCTAAACAGTATACTGTGTCATTCACTTACATCCACTACTGATATACATTATAATGAATTACAGTTATCCTCGTATCCATAACTTCGTTTTTTCTGTTACCGTTTATATAATGGGGATATAAATAACATGCTGAAAGTAACTAAAACTGCAATGGCTTTAAGCGAATTAAATTTAAGTTTATAAGAAAATATGGAAGTACTGGTTTGGTAATTACGCTGTAATGAGTGAAACAAATTAACAAGTACCGTCACTGAGATAACTTTGGCCAGCTTTAAATATAGGTGGTTGGAACTTCTTAGGATAAGCCGATAGGTCTAGTGTTCATTCATTCGTTATAAATAATTTACAATGACAAAGAATGACTTTCCTTGCACGGGAGCCTCTGAAGATCTCTTGTATGCAAATCGTGGCTGGTTGTTGTAACGTGTGGCAGGTTGTTGCAACGTCTACCTAGAGGGTGTTCCGGGGGTCAACGCCCCCGCGGCCCGGTCCATGACCAGGCCTCGCGGTGGATTAGGGCCTGATCAACCAAGCTGTTGCAGCTAGCCGCACGTAGTCCAACGTACGAACCACAGCCCGTCTGGTCAGGTACTGACTTTTGGTAACTGTCCAGCTCCATCTTGAAGACAGCCGAGAGTCCATTGGTAATTTCCCTTATGTATGCTGGGATGCAGTTAAACATTCTTGGGCCCCTGACACTTAATGTTATCTCTTAATGTACTCAAGACACACGTTTTTCATGAAGGGGGGGGGGATGTTGCATCGCTTGCCCAGTCTTACTTTCATAGAGAGTGACTTCCGCGAGCAGATTTGGGACTAATCCCTCTAAGACTTTCTACGTGTAAATTATGATGCATCTTTTCCGCCTGAGTTCCACGGAGTGCACGTCAAAAGTCTTCAAACGGTCCCGGTAATTTAAGTACATGACTGTACTTATACTTACAATGAAAGTCCTCTGTATACTTTCCAGATCTACAATTTTGCCTATCTTGAAAGGGGCCGTTAGTGTACAGCAGTACTCCAGCCTTAAGAGAATAGGTGATTTAAAGGGAATAACACAGGCTTAGCATCCCTTGTTTTGAAGATTCTCATTATCCATCTTATCATTTTCCTACCAGATGTGGTAATGACATTGTTGTGATTCTTGAAAGCGAGATTCTGACATTATCACTCATAAGTCCTCCACATAGGTTTCCCGCGTGGCTGGTTGCTGCAATGCGTGGATAGTTATTCTGTCAGCTTTATACTATCCTTAAGTTCATGGGAAAACACAGGTGAGGTTCACAGTTGATCCACTGCACAAGGGTCATTAAGGTTGTACATCACTTGTACACCGCCAGTTAAGGATGTATATGCATATATCTGTGTATATAGATACACACCTGGCGTATATACATTAAGATGCACATCTCCCGGGGTATATACACTACATAACTCAGGAATATCTGCTCCAGCACACACACACACTCGCCTCAACATTACTCAACACCGCCATTATGCTTCAGGAAACTGACCCACAACACCATATATCTAGCTTACAAAACCATGATTATTTTAACCTTCCTAAATAATTTTAGTGTAATATGCTGATTTAATGTCACTATAAATATCAATAACATTTATTGGCAATTCATTTAGTTGTATTAAATCAAACTGATTACAATTCATACAGTTTCAATAAAATTTTCTACGCAAATATGTAAGTCGAAAAATATGTGTTCTTTGCAGTTGTATATTTTTATAAAAATATAAAATTTTTTATTTTTTTATATCAGTCAATTGCCACTAATTGACCCAAATTATTATATTCAGAAGGAAGCGATATACCCGTAAGGGTCATACAGTTCATAAGATGTGGATTTTAATTAGGTTTGATCAGAGGAGGGAGTAGCCCCACTGCCTTGCATCAAGAGCCCTTTATAAACATTAAGGCCCCCTTGAAGGGAGGTGATTTTTTTTTTAATTATTTTTGTGTGGGGGCCTTGATGCTGGCGCTAGGCTCTTGAGCCCAGGAACTGTATCGTTCAAGGGTGACTGCCTTGATGCAAGGCTCGTAATCCCAGAAACTGTAACGTTGAAGGGAGGGAAGGTACCTTGATGCTGGCGTAGAGTTCTTGATACCAAGAATTGTGACTACCCTCCCCTTCCTGAGATCAAATATCTCATTTTCCCTTACATTATTATTATAATCACAGGGAAGCGCTAAACTCGTTGGATTATACAGCGCATGTGTGGGGGGGATGGAAGGTATTCAAGCTTAATTCAGAGAACTGGAGCACAGATCCAGTTCCCTAGATCAAGAGCCCCTCACCAGCGTCAAGGAACCTCCCTTGAGGAGATTTTTCCCTTACAGGTTTAGTACTTCCTTGTGAAAATAATAATAGCAATAATAATAACAATAATAATATAATAATAATTGCATAATCTGAAGCACATTGAACAACAAAACAATATTATTATAATTATAATCATGGTAGAGATATAAACCCGTAGGATTATACAGCGCCTGTGGGGGATGGAAGGTATTTAGGCTCAACTCAGGGAACTGGAGCACTGATCCATTTCCCTAGATCAAGAGTCCCTCACCAGCGTCAATGAACCTCCCTTGAAGGGTGTTAAAACAGTAACATTAAAAGAGCGAGACTGCCGGGGCAGTGTTGTGGAAGTAGGTGGGTTGTGTTGCGAATGGGTGGTAGGTGGGTTGTGTTGCGAGTGGGTGGTAGGTGGGTTGTGTTGCGAGTGGGTGGTAGGTGGGTTGTGTTGCGAGTGGGTGGTAGGTGGGTTGTGTTGCGAATGGGTGGTAGGTGGGTTGTGTTGCGAGTGGGTGGTAGGTGGGTTGTGTTGCGAGTGGGTGGTAGGTGGGTTGTGTTGTGAGTGATTGGTAGGTGGGTTGTGTTGCAAGAGTGGGTGGTAGGTGGGTTGTGTTGTGAGTGGTTGGTAGGTGGGTTGTGTTGTGAGTGGTTGGTAGGTGGGTTGTGTTGCGAGAGTGGGTGGTAGGTGGGTTGTGTTGCGAGTGGGTGGTAGGTGGGTTGTGTTGTGAGTGGTTGGTAGGTGGGTTGTGTTGCAAGAGTGGGTGGTAGGTGGGTTGTGTTGTGAGTGGTTGGTAGGTGGGTTGTGTTGTGAGTGGTTGGTAGGTGGGTTGTGTTGCAAGAGTGGGTGGTAGGTGGGTTGTGTTGTGAGTGGTTGGTAGGTGGGTTGTGTTGTGAGTGGTTGGTAGGTGGGTTGTGTTGCGAGAGTGGGTGGTAGGTGGGTTGTGTTGCGAGAGTGGGTGGTAGGTGGGTTGTTGCGAGAGTGGGTGGTAGGTGGGTTGTGTTGCGAGTGGGTGGTAGGTGGGTTGTGTTGTGAGTGGTTGGTAGGTGGGTTGTGTTGCGAGAGTGGGTGGTAGGTGGGTTGTTACGAGAGTGGGTGGTAGGTGGGTTGTGTTGCGAGAGTGGGTGGTAGGTGGGTTGTGTTGTGAGTGGTTGGTAGGTGGGTTGTGTTGCGAGAGTGGGTGGTAGGTGGGTTGTGTTGCGAATGGGTTGTGTTGCGAGAGTGGGTGGTAGGTGGGTTGTTTTGCGAGTGGGTGGTAGGTGGGTTGTGTTGTGAGTGGTTGGTAGGTGGGTTGTGTTGCGAGAGTGGGTGGTAGGTGGGTTGTGTTGCGAGAGTGGGTGGTAGGTGGGTTGTGTTGCGAGTGGGTGGTAGGTGGGTTGTGTTGTGAGTGGTTGGTAGGTGGGTTGTGTTGCGAGAGTGAGTGGTAGGTGGGTTGTGTTGCGAGAGTGGGTGGTAGGTGGGTTGTGTTGCGAGTGGGTGGTAGGTGGGTTGTGTTGCGAGAGGGTGGTAGGTGGGTTGTGTTGCGAGTGGGTGGTAGGTGGGTTGTGTTGCGAGAGTGGGTGGTAGGTGGGTTGTGTTGCGAGAGTGGGTGGTAGGTGGGTTGTGTTGCGAGAGTGGGTGGTAGGTGGGTTGTGTTGCGAGAGTGGGTGGTAGGTGGGTTGTGTTGCGAGAGTGGGTGGTAGGTGGGTTGTGTTGCGAGAGTGGGTGGTAGGTGGGTTGTGTTGCGAGTGAGTGGTAGGTGGGTTGTGTTGCGAGAGTGGGTGGTAGGTGGGTTGTGTTGCGAGAGTGGGTGGTAGGTGGGTTGTGTTGCGAGAGTGGGTGGCAGGTGGGTTGTGTTGCGAGAGTGGGTGGTAGGTGGGTTGTGTTGCGAAAGTGGGTGGTAGGTGGGTTGTGTTGTGAGTGGTTGGTAGGTGGGTTGTGTTGCGAGAGTGGGTGGTAGGTGGGTTATGTTGCGAGAGTGGGTGGTAGGTGGGTTGTGTTGCGAGTGGTTGGTAGGTGGGTTGTGTTGTGAGTGGTTGGTAGGTGGGTTGTGTTGCGAGAGTGGGTGGTAGGTGGGTTGTGTTGCGAGTGGGTGGTAGGTGGGTTGTGTTGCGATAGTGGGTGGTAGGTGGGTTGTGTTGCGAGTGGGTGGTAGGTGGGTTATGTTGCGAGTGGGTGGTAGGTGGGTTGTGTTGCAAGAGTGGGTGGTAGGTGGGTTGTGTTGCGAGAGTGGGTGGTAGATGGGTTGTGTTGCGAGAGTGGGTGGTAGGTGGGTTGTGTTGCGAGAGTGAGTGGTAGGTGAGTTGTGTTACGAGAGTGGGTGGTAGGTGGGTTGTGTTCCGAGAATGGGTGGTAGGCGGACTGTCTTGTGGAAAGAGGGTGGTAGGTGGGCTGTCTTGTGGAAAGGGGATGGTAAGTGGACTGTCTCTGTGGCAGGCGGGGTTGTAGGTTGACTGTCTCTGTGGCAGTAGGATGACTGTCTATGTGGCAGTAGGGTGGTAGGTTGACTGTCTCTGTGGCAGGCGGAGTGGTAGGTTGACTGTCTCTGTGGCAGGCGGGGTGTGTTACAGGGTACATACAGAACATGGTGAACAAGGAATGGGTAGCAATCAGATTCGATCCAAGGAAAAGGGATAGATAGGTTCACTGGACCAGGAACACTAACCAACCACCACTGGTGTGCCATTACGACCCCACCACTAGTGTGCCCAAGACGACCCCACTACTAGTGTACCAGTATGACCCCAACCACTGGTGTGCCCAGGACAACCCCTTACCGCTAGTGTTCCCAGGACGACCCCACCACTGGTGTGCCCAGGACGACCCCTCACTACTAGTGTGCCCAGGACTATCTCCACCGCTGGTGTGCCCAGGACAACCATCACCGCTAGTGTGCCCAGGACGACCCCACTACTGGTGTGCCCAGGATGACCCCCACCACTGGTGTGCCCAGGAATACCCAAACCACTGATGTACCCAGGACAACCCCCACCACTGGTGTGCCCAGGAATACCCACGCTACTGATGTACCCAGAACGACCCCACCACTGGTGTGCCCAGGAATACCCACGCTATTGATGTACCAGGACGACCCACCACTGGTGTGCCCAGGAATACCCACACTACTGATGTACCCAGGACAACCTCCATCACTAGTGTGCCCAGGACTACCCACGCTACTGATGTGCCCAGGAACACCCCACCACTGGTATGCCCACTGGAGTGCCCACGATAATGCCCCACGACTGGTGTACCCTAGACCCGCCATCCATGACTAGTGTGCCTAGAGACCCCCCATCCACAACTGGTGTGCCCGTGATGATCCCCAACCAATCATGTACACAGGGCAACCTCCCACCACTGGTACCCACACTTATTTGGATGATTCCAACGACTCCAGATTCATGTAATTACTGCTAACGTAAACACAAGATTTAGACTCTGAGCAAATATGACGAGAAATTACAATATGATCGTCAGGCTTGCATACTAAGAGGGCACAGTGAACTATATTAAAAATGAAAGTGTATATACACAAGTCGGAAAGTCTGGAACTAACTTGCCAAAGACATTAATAATGGAAGTGGTGGAGGATGTTGGAAGGGGTTGGAGGGAGATTGGGAATGGGGTTAGTATGAGAGGGGATGGAGAGAGGAGACAAGAGGGAAGTGGGGAAGGGATGGAGGTGGGCAGAGGATGGTTGAAAGCGGGAGATGGAGCGAGGTGGGAAGGGGAGGAGTTGGGGAGGAGATAAAGGGATGCGAGAAAGCTGATGGAGTGAGGAGGCGGAGAGGATGGTTAGAAGTAGAGAAGAGGCGTGTAGTGGGCAGAAGGTGGGAGGGGATGGCAGGTGGGCAGAATACAATTGGAAGTGGAGAGATGGAGTTGGGTGGGGAAGAGCTGGAGGAAGGTGGACAGGCAATGGAAAATGGTAGGCAGGGGATGGAGGGAGTGGCAGAGATAGATGGAGTGGACCAACCATGGAAATGGGGGAGGGGTACAGGTAGGATCTGGAGGGACAGCAGAACGGTGGGAACAATCTATAAAAGTTCCAAGGATCTTTGCTGCTATAATCTAGCCTCAGAACAGGCCTCCTAAATTGGGATAGCCAGATTAGGTACATGGATAGGGCATTCTGTTTGAAGGATAGGAGTAGGAGGCAGAGAGTATGTTTTCCTGGGGCTGGGATGAAGGATATTGTTAGCCGTCTGGATGACATCATGAGAGGTAATGGGAGCAATCCTATTATCTGTCTCAGTGCTGGAGGCAACGATGTTGGCAGACGTAGGAGTGAGGACCTGATTAGCAGGTATAGGTCAGCAATAGAGATAATTAGGAAGAAGGGTGGGAAACCTGTCATATGTGGCATTTTGCCAAGGAGAGGAGTTGGAAATGAATGGTTGTCCAGAGCAATTGGTGTCAATTGCTGGCTGGACAAATACTGTAAGGAAAATGCGGTAACATTCATTGACAACTGGGACCTCTTCTATGGCAGAAATGACATGTATGCCAGGGATGGGGTTCACTTGTCTAGGTGTGGGGTGGGAGCACTGGCCAACGCAGTGGAGGGAGCTGTTAGGTCTTTAAACTAGGAATAGTTAGTGGTATGGGTTTTGGCGGGAAAACTGTGAAGTCGCAGGGTAGTAACATGAGTACTAGGAGAACTAGTAATAGGCAAAATGAGGAGGATATTGGAAAGCCAGTGGCACTAATTGACAATGACAGTAATAGGTTTAGTGGAATAACAGAAAGGAGCAGGAAGGGTAAAGAGATAGGAGGGTCATTAAATATTTATTACACAAATAGTCGCAGTGCTAGGAATAAGATGGACGAGTTGAGACTAGTTGCTAGTGCAGGTAACATAGATGTATTTGCCATTACTGAGACGTGGTTTAATTCAAAAAGTCGGGACATGCCTGCAGAATGTCACATTCAGGGTTTTAAATTGTTCCAAGTAGATAGAAGTATCGGGAAGGGGGGTGGGGTGGCATTGTATGTCCGAGATCGCTTGAACTGTTGCATAAAAACGGGTATTAAGTCTGAAGTAACACATACAGAGTCTGTTTGGATAGAATTTTCAGAGGGACATGAAAAATTAATTTTAGGTGTGATATACCGTCCCCCAAATTTAGATAGGGACCAGGGGAGACTACTATGGGAGGAAATTGTTAGGGCCACAAGGCACGATAATGTAGTAATTCTAGGAGACTTTAACTTTAGTCATATTGATTGGAATTTCTTGACTGGGAATTTAGAATCATACGATTTCTTAGAAGTAGTTCAGGATTGTTTTTTGAAGCAGTTTGTGACAGAACCTACAAGGGGTAATAACCTGCTTGACTTAGTTCTGGCAAACAATGAATCCCTTGTTAATAATTTAGAAGTTTCAGAGGAACTGGGTGCTAGCGACCACAAATCAATTACATGTAGAATTGAATGGAAGTATGATAGTAGGGATAACTCAGTAACAGTCCCAGATTTTCGCTTAGCAGATTACGATGGGCTTAGAGAACACTTATCATCTGTTGACTGGGGTAACGAAGAGAGCTATCAATATGACAGTTTTCTGAACACAATACATGCTGCTCAAAGAACGTTTATCCCTTATAAGGAAATTAGATCAAATAGAAATGACCCAAAATGGATGAATAATAGGCTGAAATATCTGCTAGGGCATAAGAAAGGAATTTATAGGCGTATCAAAAGAGGCGAGGGTCATCTTATGAATCAATATATTGACATTAAGAGGGACATTAAAAAGGGGATAAGAAAAGCTAAAAGGGACTATGAAATTAAAGTTGCTAGGGATTCTAAAACTAACCCAAAAAGTTTTTTCCAGGTCTATAGAACAAAAGTCAGAGATAAGATAGGTCCCCTTAAAAATAACTATGGGCATCTTATTGACAAAGAGAATGAAATGTGCTCGATTTTAAATAATTATTTTCTCTCGGTTTTTACACAGGAAGACACTAATAATATTCCGGTATTTAATTTTTATAGTGGATCAGAAGAAGATAAATTATGTAACATCACAGTCACTAGTGAAATGGTTGTGAAGCAGATAGACAGACTGAAGCAAAATAAGTCACCAGGTCCTGATGAGGTTTTTTCAAGGGTTCTAAAGGAATGCAAAATGGAAGTCTGTGAACCATTAACTAATATTTTTAATTTATCTCTTCAAACAGGTGCAGTGTCTGATATGTGGAAGATGGCTAATGTAATTCCTATTTTTAAAACAGGGGACAAGTCGTTACCGTCAAATTACCGCCCAATAAGCCTGACCTCAATTGTAGGCAAATTACTAGAGTCAATTATAGCTGAGATTATAAGAAGCCATCTCGATAAGCATAGCTTGATTAATGATACTCAGCATGGATTCACAAGAGGCCGGTCTTGTCTAACTAATTTATTAACTTTCTTCAGTAAAGCTTTTGAGGCTGTTGACCACGATAAAGAATTTGATATTATTTACTTAGATTTTAGTAAGGCATTTGATAGAGTTCCGCACCAAAGACTGTTGAAGAAAGTAGCAGCTCATGGCATTGGGGGAAGGGTGCTCTCGTGGATCGAATCATGGCTCACAGACAGGAAGCAAAGAGTGTCCATAAATGGGGTTAAATCCGAGTGGGGATCAGTAACAAGTGGCGTTCCACAAGGATCAGTCTTGGGCCCGTTGTTGTTTATAATATACTATATCAATGATCTTGATGAAGGAATTACTAGTGATATGAGCAAATTCGCCGATGACACGAAGATAGGTAGGATAATTGATTCAAACGTAGATGTTAGGGAACTTCAGGAGGATTTAGACAAACTCTACTCTTGGTCAGAAAAGTGGCAGATGCAGTTCAATGTAGATAAATGCAAGGTTCTGAAGCTCGGGAGTGTCCATAACCCTAGCACTTATAAGTTAAATAATGTAGAACTTAACCATACAGATTGCGAAAAGGACTTGGGGGTTATGGTAAGCAGCAACCTTAAACCAAGACAGCAATGCCTAAGCGTACGTAATAAGGCAAATAGATTACTGGGATTTATATCAAGAAGTGTAAGCAACAGAAGTCCAGAGGTCATACTGCAGCTTTATACATCATTAGTAAGGCCTCACCTAGATTATGCAGCTCAATTCTGGTCTCCATATTACAGAATGGACATAAATTCGTTAGAAAACATTCAGCGTAGGATGACTAAATTAATACATAGCATTAGAAATCTTCCTTATGAAGAAAGATTGAAGACTCTTAAGTTACATTCACTTGTTAGACGAAGAATGAGGGGAGACCTGATCGAAGTGTATAAGTGGAAGATAGGTATTAATAAAGGGGATATTAACAAGGTCTTGAGGATATCTCTCCAAGAGAGAACCCGCAGTAATGGATTTAAATTAGATAAGTTTAGATTTAGAAAGGACATAGGAAAGTATTGGTTTGGAAATAGGGTAGTAGATGAGTGGAACAGTCTACCTAGTTGGGTTATTGAGGCTAGGACTTTGGGTAGTTTCAAATTTAGGTTGGATAAATACATGAGTGGGAAGGGTTGGATTTGAGTGGGACTTGCACATCAGAGCTTATTTCTTGGGTAGCATTGAAAATTGGGTAGGTCAAATGTTTGTTAGTGGGATGAATTGTAAAGGACCTGCCTAGCATGGGCCAACAGGCCTGCTGCAGTGTTCCTCCTTTCTTATGTTCTTATGTTCTTATTAGAAAGCAAATATTGCAGGAATAGGAAATGCAGTACAGTAATCAGTAATACAAAATCCACAAGAAAACAAGTTTTGATAAATATAATATATAATATATAATATAATATAATATCTTTATTTACTACAAGTACATGTACAAGGTATACAGTCCTAGCTGACAACAATGACATACTACTATATAGAAACTCCCTTGTTATGCTCCGCATTTTGGTACATTTCGGGCAAATTAGGTCAGTGTCCCAGGATGCGACCCACACCAGTCGACTAACACCCAGGTACCCATTTTACTGATGGGGAACATAGACAACAGGTGGAAAGAAACACGTCCAATGTTTCTACTCTGGCTGGGAATCGAACCCAGACCCTCGCCGTGTGAAGCGAGAGCGTTAGCCACCAGGCCACCAGAGCCTGGTGAATATGCATTTGTGTCATTTACAAACTCTTTAGTTATTCAGCACTATTGCTAATGGTTAGATTGCAATATCATTATCAACTTGCTACCATAGTGACCAATTCACTCTCATATTACAGAAATCATAATCACAAACCAAGTAAAATTATTTAAAGTCATTTATTTTCACATTCCACAACCCATAAACACAGATTCTGTGAAACTGACCATAAGCATTAGAAAATTTAGACGAGAGGATTAGCATCACTATTTATGCCACGAGATGCTGGGTTCTTAGTCAGGCAAGCACTCTGTAGGATGAGTGGCACCCCTCCCAGAGAAGCCCCTAATCCTAAGCACAAATCTCGTCATCACTTTAGGGTGACCCAGCATTGGGGGCATACTGAATTTAAGTACAGCAAGACAGACATACCTGCCATTTTACATGTTCACGAGACAAAGAAAAGACTGCTAGCAAAATGCCAGAGTAAAAAATGTTAAAGAGGCTTTAGTTTTACACTCATATGACAGGATGGTAGTATCTTCATGCAAGGCTGCTCTCAGGGATATTTAATGAAGTGACTCAAGCATGGCTGTCTGCCTGAAGAGTTCCAAGATAGGTATAGGGAACCATTTAAACAAATATAACTTTAGGGGAGCAATGTGGCAGATGTTGGAAGTACAGTGGACCCTTGCCTAACGATATTAATCTGTTCCTGAGAGCTCAACGCTAGGCAAAATTATTGTTAGCCGAATTAATTTTCCCCATAAGAAATAATGGAAATCAAATTAATCCGTTCCTGACACCCCAAAGTATGAAAAAAAATTTTTACAACACGAAATATTAATTTTAATACACACACACTGAAGAGGACATGCACAGTTACATAACACTTACCTTTATTGAAGATCTGGTGATGATTGATGAGATGGGAGAAGGGGAGTGTGTGGATGGTGTTAATGTTTAGAAGGGGAATCCCCTTCCATTAGGACTTGAGGTGGCAAGTCCTTTTCCGGGGTTACTTTCCTTCTTCTTTTAATGCCACTAGGACCAGCTTGAGAGTCACTGGACCTCTGTCGCACAACATATCTGTCCATAGAGGCCTGTACCTCCCGCTCCTTTATGACATTCCTAAAGTGTTTCACAACATTGTCAGTGTAATAGTCACCAGCATGGCTTGCAATAGCTGTGTGAGGGTGATTTTCATCAAAAAAGGTTTGCACTTTAAGCCACATTGCACATATTTCCTTAATCTTTGAAGTAGGCAACTTCCTCAATTTCTCTATCTCCTCCTCCGGAGAGGTTTCCTCAGGTCTGGCCTCTTGCTGTTGAAGATGATCTAGCAGCTCATCAGTGGTTAGTTCATCATTGTCCTCCTCCACCAACTCTTCCACATCCTCCCCACTAACCTCCAACCCCCAGCACTTCCCCAATGCCACAATTGATTCCACAACTGGCATAGGCTTCTCAGGGTTAGCCTCAAATCCTTCAAAATCCCTTTTGTCTACACAGTCTGGCCACAGTTTCTTCCAAGCAGAGTTCAAGGTCCTTTTAGTCACTTCCTCCCAAGCCTTACCTATAATGTTTACACAATTGAGGATGCTAAAGTGATCTCTCCAAAACTCTCTTAGAGTCAATTGAGTTTCTGAGGTCACTACAAAGCACCTTTCAAGCATAGCTTTTGTGTAGAGTTTTTTGAAGTTTGCAATGACCTGCTGGTCCATGGGCTGCAGGAGAGGGGTGGTATTAGGAGGCAAAAACTTGACCTTAATGAAGCTCATTTCCGCAGAAAGTCGCTCTGCCACGTCTGAAGGATGACCAGGAGCATTGTCTAATACCAGGAGGCACTTAAGGTTCAATTTATTTTCCAGGAGGTAATTTTTCACAGTGGGGGCAAATGCATGGTGTAACCAGTCATAGAAAAAGTCCCTAGTGACCCATGCCTTACTGTTTGTCCTCCACAGCACACACAAATTAGCCTTGAGGACATTGTTTTTCCTGAACACACTGGGAGTTTCAAAGTGATACACCAATAAAGGCTTCACTTTGCAATCATCACTAGCATTAGCACACATCAACAGAGTAAGCCTGTCTTTCATAGGCTTATGTCCTGGGAGTGCCTTTTCCTCCTGAGTAATGTAGGTCCTGCTTGGCATTTTCTTCCAAAACAGGCCTGTTTCATCACAATTAAACACTTGTTCAGGTTTCAGTCCTTCACTGTCTATGTACTCCTTGAATTCCTGCACATATTTTTCAGCCGCTTTGTGGTCCGAACTGGCAGCCTCACCATGCCTTATCACACTATGTATGCCACTACGATTCTTAAATCTCTCAAACTAACCTTTGCTGGCCTTAAATTCACTCACATCACCACTAGTTGCAGGCATTTTTCTAATTAAATCGTCATGCAACTTCCTAGCCTTTTCACATATGATTGCTTGAGAGATGCTATCTCCTGCTATCTGTTTTTCATTTATCCACACCAATAACACTCTCTCAACATCTTCTATCACTTGCAATCTCTGTTTTGAAAACAAAGTTGCACCTTTGGCACGAACAGCTTTCTTGATTGCCGTTTTCTTGGCCACAATAGTAGCGATGGTTGATTGGGTTTTGTGTACAACCTGGCCAGCTCGGAGACACGCACTCCACTTTCATACTTAGCAATGATCTCTTTCTTCATATCCATAGTAATTCTCACCCTTTTTCCTGTAGGGTTGGCACTAGAAGCTTTCTTGGGGCCTGTGGTGACTTATTTTGCAGGTGCAATCACTAAAAAAGCTATGATAATATGAAATGTTCCGACTGTATGCTTGGATGCGACCGCGGTGGCTGGCTTGTAAACACTGGCACCCACGGAACAAGTGAGGCGGGCTCAGGCCACACATGGGCGTGTCTCGAATGAATCGCGCTGAGCGAGTTTTTTAGCGCTAGTCGAGGCAAAATTTTTGCATTAAAATGTATCGCTAGGCAGATTTAACGTTATGCAATGCCATCGTTAGGCGAGGGTCCACTGTATATGGAATAGGTGGTAAGTTACTAAATGCTGTAAAGAGTTTTTATGAGGATAGTGAGGCTCAGGTTAGGGTGTGTAGAAGAGAGGGAGACTACTTCCTGGTAAAAGTAGGTCTTAGACAGGGATGTGTATTGTCACTATGGTTGTTTAATATATTTATAGATGGGGTTGTAAAAGAAATGCTAGAGTGTTTGGGAGAGGGGTGGGATTAAATTATGGGGAATCAAATACAAAATGGGAATTGATACAGTTACTTTTTGCTGATGATACTGTGCTTATGGGAGATTCTAAAGAAAAATTGCAAAGGTTAGTGGATGAGTTTGGGAGTGTGCGTAAAGGTAAAACGTTGAAAGTGAACATAGAAAAGAGTAAGGTGATGAGAGTATCAAATGATTTAGATAAAGAAAAAATGGATATCAAATTGGGGAGGAGGAGTATGAAAGAAGTGAATGTTTTCAGATATTTGGGAGGTGACGTGTCGGCGGATGGATTTATGAAAGATGAAGTTAATCATAGAATTGATGAGGGAAAAAAGGTGAGTGGTGTGTTGAGGTATATGTGGAGACAAAAAACGTTATCTATGGAGGCAAAGAAGGGAATGTATGAAAGTATAGTAGTACCAACACTCTTATATGGGTGTGAAGCTTGGGTTGTGAATGCAGCAGCGAGGAGGCGGTTGGAGGCAGTGGAGATGTCCTGTCTAAGGGCAATGTGTGGTGTAAATATTATGCAGAAAATTCAGAGTGTGGAAATTAGGAGAAGGTGTGGAGTTAATAAAAGTATTAGTTAGAGGGCTGAAGTGGGGTTGTTGAGGTGGTTGGGTCATTTAGAGAGAATGGATAAAAGTAGAATGACATGGAGAGCATTTAAATCTGTAGGGGAAGGAAGGCGGGGTAGGGGCTGTCCTTGAAAAGGTTGGAAGGAAGGGGTAAGGGAGGTTTTGTGGGCGAGGGGCTTGGACTTCCAGCAGGCGTGCATGAGCGTGTTCGATAGGAGTGAATGGAGACAAATGGTATTTGGGACCTGACGATCTGTTGGAGTGTGAACAGGGAAATATTTAGTGAAGGGATTCAGGGAAACCAATTATTTTTATATAGCCGGACTTGAGTCCTGGAAATGGGAAGTACAATGCCTGCACTCTAAAGGAGGGGTTTCGGGATATTAGCAGTTTGGAGGGATATGTTGTGTATCTTTATACATACATGTATGTGCTTCTAAACTGTTGTGTTCTGAGCACCTCTGCAAAAACAGTGATTATGTGTGAGTGAGGTGAAAGTGTTGAATGATGATGAAAGTATTTTATTTTTGGGTATTTTCTTTCTTTTTGGGTCACCCTGCCTCAGTGGGAGACGGCCGACTTGTTAAAAAAAAAAAAAAAAAATTATTTCTTTGTATCTCCACTCAACACGGGAAGGTACTAAATACTCTAATGGCTTTAGGGTTAATGGAAAGGTATATGCAAGGAACAATCAGAGGACATGGGAAGCAGTCAGAAAACTACAAGGGCATGCTTAACCCTAACTAAATACAACTCACCTAATGCTATCCACAAAGCTGGTTGCAAACCAAAAGTGCATAACTGCATATTAGAGTATCATATATATGAATCAATCAGCATCATTCTACCAGTAAATTGCACATCTGAAAGGCCAGCTGCAAACCATTAACTCATCAAAAAAGTGTGTTGCCTAAAGTTGAGCCACAGATCTGGAGAAGGTTCAGGTTCAAGGCAAGAGAAAATGAGTACTGTACACAGGACTCTATGCACATTATTATTATAATAAAAAAGAGTAGGTAGTAGGTTGGTAGACAGCAGCCATCCAGGGAGGTACTACCATTCTGCCAAGTGAGTGTAAAATGAAAGCCTGTAATTGTTTTACATGATGGTAGGATTGCTGGTGTCTTTTGTATGTCTCATAAATATGCAAGATTAAAGGTACATCTTGCCACTTCTTCTTACACTTAGGTCACACTACACATAAATGTACAAGCATATATGGTTTAGAAAGACACGTAAGCAAACACTATGACATATTTATTAGAAAACGTTTCGGTCCTGGGACCTTGATCACTTCTAACATACAGAGGTAGAAAGGCATTATATATATAGGCGGAGAGTGAGGTGTGACGCACGTGACCTGAGGAATGTCATAAGAACATAAGAATGGAAGAACACTGTAGAAGGCCTACTGGCCCATGCGAGGCAGGTCCTTTATCAAAACAACCTCTGCCTATGATGAAGAGGTAGACGTTGAAATCATGTGACTCCTGTGTTGTTGGGTTGGTGGTGCTTAAGTATCATGTATGCCAATGTTTTTGAAATTTTGTAGTTTCCAGTGTTGTGTTCTATAGTGTCGGTGACGGCGATTAGTGAGGCTTCTAGGCACCGTCGGTGTCTGAGGTCTGGTTCGGTGAGAACGAGTTGTGCCTCATTCCAGTTCATCAAATGCCCCGTGGAGTCTCTGTGGAGGACACAGGCGTACCTTACATCGTCTCTGTTAGAGGCATTTCGATGCTCATTCAAGCGGACTGCAAGATCTCTGCCTGTCTCGCCTACATATTTCTTGGGACAGAACCCACAGGGGATAGTGTAGACGCCTGCTGTAGAAGTTAGAGGTGTGGGGCTGCGTTTCATAGTGAGGTCTTTGATAGATGATGTGTTTATGGTGGAAACGTTGATGTTACTCATAGCAAGTGCCCGGCGAGTATTCGTGGCAACATCACCACATGGGAGTACTATGAACTGCTTAGGGGGCTGTTCCATGGGCGGTTTGTTGAGAATAGCTTGTGCCTGAAGAAAGATGGGAACTGAAGACGTGTAAAGGCTTGTGTTATGTAAGTGCATTCTTCTTCTAGAAAACAAGGGCTGGAGATGCGAAGAGTTCTCAAGAAGAAGCCAATGAGGACTCCTCTCTTAGTGCGGGTGTCTTGGTGTGAATAAAAGTGTATAAGATCGTCCTTGTTGGTAGGTTTTCTATACACTTTGAAGAGAAGTTTGTCACTGTCGGGAGATCTGCACAGTAGAACGTCAAGGAAAGGAAGTTTGCCATCATTTTCGAGTTCAAGTGTAAACTTTATTGATGGTTCAACTGCATTGATCTTGTTGAGAAGGGCCTGGATATTGAGACGTCTCGGATAGAAAACCAATACATCATCAACGTATCTTAGCCAGGTAACGGTGTTGGGAATGAGGGTGCTGAATTTCTCTGCCTCCAGGTTTTCCATGAAGAGGTTGGCAAGCACAGCACTGAGCGGGCTGCCCATTGCCATCCCAAAGCACTGTTTGTAACAGTTGTCCTGATACTTGAAGAAGTTGAAATTAACACAAAGTTCCACTAGATTGATGAAGTCTAGAAGAGGTAAAGGGAGGTCGTGGTTTTCAGTGAGCCTCTGTCTCAGAATGTTGATTGCAGCGTCAGTAGGAACGTTGGTGAAGAGGGCTGTGACATCGAAGGAAGCCATGCTTTTGTTTTTGACATTCAGGTTGGAAATTCGGGAGAGAAGGTCATCTGAGTGCTTGAGGTGTGCTTGACTGATGGTGCCCAGAAGTGCTGAAAGGTATTTGGCAAGGTAGCCGGCTAGTCTGTGTGGTGCACTCCCTATGCCCGAAGTGATAGGCCGTTCTACTGTGCAGATCTCCCGACAGTGACAAACTTCTCTTCAAAGTGTATAGAAAACCTACCAACAAGGACGATCTTATACACTTTTATTCACACCAAGACACCCGCACTAAGAGAGGAGTCCTCATTGGCTTCTTCTTGAGAGCTCTTCGCATCTCCAGCCCTTGTTTTCTAGAAGAAGAATGCACTTACATAACACAAGCCTTTACACGTCTTCAGTTCCCATCTTTCTTCATCCGAGATTGCAGACTTAAGGCACAAGCTATTCTCAACAAACCGCCAATGGAACAGCCCCCTAAGCAGTTCATAGTACTCCCATGTGGTGATGTTGCCACGAATACTCGCCGGGCACTTGCTATGAGTAACATCAACGTTTCCACAATAAACACATCATCTATCAAAGACCTCACTACGAAACGCAGCCCCACACCTCTAACTTCTACAGCAGGCGTCTACACTATCCCCTGTGGGTTCTGTCCCAAGAAATATGTAGGCGAGACAGGCAGAGATCTTGCAGTCCGCTTGAATGAGCATCGAAATGCCTCTAACAGAGACGATGTAAGGTACGCCTGTGTCATCCACAGAGACTCCATGGGACATTTGATGAACTGGAATGAGGCACAACTCGTTCTCACCGAACCAGACCTCAGACGCCGACGGTGCCTAGAAGCCTCACTAATCGCCGTCACCGACACTATAGAACGCAACACTGGAAACTACAAAATTTCAAAAACATTGGCATACATGATACTTAAGCACCACCAACCCAACAACACAGGAGTCACATGATTTCAACGTCTACCTCTTCATCATAGGCAGAGGTTGTTTTGATAAAGGACCTGCCTTGCATGGGCCAGTAGGCCTTCTACAGTGTTCCTCCATTCTTATGTTCTTATGACATTCCTCAGGTCACGTGCGTCACACCTCACTCTCCGCCTATATATATAATGCCTTTCTACCTCTGTATGTTAGAAGTGATCAAGGTCCCAGGACCGTTTCGAAACGTTTTCTAATAAATATGTCATAGTGTTTGCTTACGTGTCTTTCTAAACCAACTTGTCGGTATTTATTACCAAGGTTTATACCACAAGCATATATATACACACCCTTCTGGGTTTTCTTCTATTTTCTTTCTAGTTCTTGTTCTTGTTTATTTCCTCTTATCTCCATGGGGAAGTGGAACAGAATTCTTCCTCCGTAAGCCATGTGTGTTGTAAGAGGCAACTAAAATGCCAGGAGCAAGGGGCTAGTAACCCCTTCTCCTGTATATATTACTAAATGTAAAAGGAGAAGCTTTTGTTTTTCCTTTTGGGCCACCCCGCCTCGGTGGGATACGGCCGGTGTGTTGAAAGAAAGAAAGAAGAATAAAAAAGAAGCGCTAAACTGACTCTATGCACAGAAAACACATCGAGGCAGCATTGTATAAAGAACCAATCAGTGTTACCCAGAAGCAATGATGACCACAAAATCCCCCACCAAGTAAATGAATCAGTCCTTAGGAAAGTATTATTAGTGTTATAATTTATATAATTTTATTGGAGGAAGCACTAAGCCCATTAAGGGTCATGGGAATGTGGATTGTGGAAGTCAGGTTTGATTCAAGGTACTAGATTATTATATTCTTGAGTGATAAACCTGTAGGAGTCATATTATTATATTTAGGAGGGGAGAGCTAAATCCAAAGGAGGTTATACAATTCCTGGTGAATGGGAGGCATTCAGGTTTGATCCAAGGAAAAGGAAAGCATGTTCAATTCCTTAATCATGAGCCCCTCACTAGCTTCGAGGAACTTCCTTTTAGGGAGTAATCAGATTCAATCCAAGAGAGGGATTTATATTTTAATGAAGGAGAAGCACTGAACCAGTAAAGGTCATATGATGATAATGATAATATACTCAAATTAAGCTCTAAACCCAAAAGGGTCATATAGCTCCTGGGAAATGGAAGACACTGAGGTCTGGTTCAAGGAGGGGAGGACATGTCTAGTTTCTTGGGTCAAGATTACATTCATCGAGTACAGTGATAAACTCACAGGAGTTATACAGTACCTTCGGAATGGGAAGCAGTCAAATTTAATCCAATGAAAGAGGGTGAAGCTCTAGTTCTTTGGATCAAAAGCCCTTCCTTGGCATTGATGCAATTAATTCCCCTTCAAGTGGAAAATGAAGTATAGGGTAGCTTCAATATCTAGGATCAAGAGCCTTTCTGTTGATAACTAGATTCATTTGGGTTCTAATTCATCATAATTGATTGACATTGTACCATGTTGTCACACCTATGCATTATTATTATTATAATCAACACCAAGCACTAAACTCACTAGGACACCTACACAAAGTATTAATAATTTTTATTTTATTTATGGAAAATCCTACACCTGTATGGGTTATGTGAAATGGGAGTAGTAAGGTTTGCTGCAAGGAAGGAAAGCTTTAATTCTTTGAATCAAAAGCCATTCGAAATTAAGGGGATAATTCATGTAATATGCCCCATTTTAGACAATCAAGTTTTCAGACTATCAAGGCTAGTTATCTTAGCAGATAGTGTATATGGATTTACAGATGACTAACTTGCATAAATACTGTATGTGCAGATAAGCATTTCAGTAACACCTATCTTCTCAGATAATGATTTGGCATATAATTTTTGTTAGTTGAAGCACCTTAAGTAGACAGTAGTAGTAGTTCAGGTTAGACAGAGGCAAAAAAATATATATTAAATTAATAAGCACTAAAGGCGAGTTCCCACCTTGAAGCGACTAATGTGAAAAAGTACAGCACTGCATTTGGTCGAGATCCTTTCACCTGCACCAAGGCACTCCCCTTGAAGGGGCTTATATATACTGGTAGTTTTGAATCTGAAAAACTGTCACATATCTGGAATATTCTGCAATAACTTATGAATAATCTAAGACAAATAAATGCTCTGAAAAATAAGAACGTGATTGTAGCAGAGATTTCTGTCACTGTTTTGTAAGTCGAGATGTGCATTTGCCTAGTTCTATTGGACTGGATACTTGGTAACTTTCTTACATTTTTTTGTAAGAACAATATACTGGAGCTCCCACAATCACATCATTTTTGCATATGCATGAGGTAATATTTTTCATACTAAAATATCTACAATATTTTTTAAAGCCATCTGAAGAGAACTTAAGACATTAAGGATATAAACCCAAACAAATAAAATACTGGTATATGTATTTTATTTTGTTTAAAAAATTACATATTCTCAGCATACTCCTTATCAAGTTCTAATCTATGTGAGAAGATCCATTGTTTTTAAGTTTGGCTTCTCTTCTTTGGTTGTTCTTTCTACTTCTTTTTCTTTACATTTTCATTAATTATGCTACTGAATGTAATTTAATCTTTTCCTATAATGCTGTGTTTGATAGCAAGGAAATACTAATTTTGTGTATGTAGCTGATGCCATGTTCCTTTGAGAAATTTCTTCATGTAGATTTTTACTCAAGACATTATTAAGGTGTTTAAAAGCAGTATTTTATGGGCATTTCCAGAAGTTATTCTGTGAATACAGTATTTAATTGCTAAATACAGTTAGCAATGTGGAAAATAATCTCTATAGCATGAGATCTTTATGTACACTATTTTTTCCTCAACATGCTGAGGATAAAGAGAAATTCACAAACACAAAATTAATCATTTGCAACAATGTTAGAGAAAATGTTTGGATAAACTTCTACATTACAACATCAATAATTATTATAATATTCATGGAAAAGCACTAAACCATGTCATATGGCACCTGAAAAATGGAAGGCAATTAAGTTTAATCTGAGGAACTGAAGCTGCCTTTTATGAATGTTGCAAAACTTCTGAGGACATTAAGATCTAGAAGAGATTAGTTACAGGATAGAGAAAACTTAACCTGGATGTTTCAGAATACAGTACTGCAAGTCTGATCTAACATGATAAAGTGCATCTTATTGAGCATACCTGAGCTGTATTTAGATGCTCTTCTCCTGCTCCCTTAATTTGTCTTTAGTTACCTAAATACATTTCTTTCATTTGTCTTGGGAATGACTGTTGAATTATAGCACTATCATAACATTTCCCCACAGAAATCTCTGATTTCTACAGGTAAGTTGCATTAAAAAATTACATAAAAATTACACCAATAATTTTTAAAGATAAAGTTAACACTGAAAAACAGAACTTTCACACACAAACAAGGTATATCTATGTTTTGCGTCTTTTAGTCAAAGGTGAATTTTCTCTTGTATCTGCGTGCTGAAGTAATAGTTCTTTGTAGAAGGCTGTGTTATCTCTCTGGTGAGGAAGGACACCCAGAGGAGCATCAATATCTACCAAGACTGAAAGAAAACAGAAAATTAAATTATAACTAGAAAATATTGGTTTAGAAGACATAGCTGACTTACAACCTTGCATTATACACTTTTCAATAAAATCAAGCAAACAAATTATTGTACTGGAATCTTTATGGTCATTTGTAAGAAAATATAATACAGAAGCCTGTTGATTAAGATGAAGTCCATTAGTATGTTTTCACTACAAGACAGTAGAGAAGCTGCATCATTTTTCAATCAAGCTGTGATATTCATTTATGGCTCTGTAAATTTAGGAAAAAATAGCTAAAAGGCTAGGCTAGTAAATGATAATTTAACTTTACACATTGCTGTACCTTTAACAGTCAGTCATTGACTTACTCTAGGTGAATTTATAAAAAAGTTGAATATGTTACCAATTAATAATAGTGTGAAAAGCACAACAAATAAACAAGAATGTGAAAAAATAATCTTGTGACATCACCATGATCAATGTTTGTTTGAAGTTCAAAAGGCCACCACAGTATACCCTATTTATACACAATTTTTTTTTTACCTCGGGTGTCACAAGTCTCATAAATGTGACTTAATAAGCTGTTCCCTGCATACCAGCTAATACTTCCAGAGTTTTCATATTCTTGCAACATTAAGGCAGAAAATTTTTGTATGCAAACTGTTTTTTCCTCTATTTATTTTTTTTATTACATATCAGCCATTTCCCACCAAGGCAGGGTGACCTGAAAAAGAAACACTTTCATCATCATTCACTCCATCACTGTCTTGCCAGAGGTGTGCCCACACTACAGTTAAAAAGTTGCAATATATCAACACCCCTCCTTCAGAGTGCAGGCATTGTACTTCTCACCTACAGGACTCAAGTCCGGCTTGCTGGTTTCCTTGAATCCCTTCACAAATGCTACTTCGCTCACACTCCAACAACATATCAAGTCCAAGCCCCTTGCACACAAAAACCTCCTTTACCCCCTCCCTCCAATCTTTCCTATGCCGACCCCTACCTCACCTTCTTTCCACTACAGATTTATACGCTCTCCAAGTCATTTTATTTCATTCCAGCATCTCTAAATGTCTGAACCACCTCAACAACCCCTCCTCAGCCCTCTGGATAATACTTTTAGAAACCCCGCATCTCCTCCTAATCCCCAGTCCTGAAAAGGTCTCTGTATGTGGAACATTAGTCAGGCATTTTTAATGTATAAATGTTGTAGGTTTAAGGAACACCTAAAACTTTCTACATGATAATTTCACTATCATAAAAGGAAATCAGTCTCCAGATTCTTTCACTGAGATACAAGAATTTGTGAAATGAAAGAAGACTGACCTCACCAAACACAATGTCAAGTAAAGAAGAAACATAAAAAGAATGAAACACAGATAAAGAAATAAAAATGAAATTCTGTAAAGCAATATATGTATACAATTTCATAATTTTGACATTACTTTTTCCAGGAAAAATTAGTGAGGCTTTCAGTCTTTCCATCTTTGCCAAAACATTTACAGAGTGCTCCCGAGCCGCTTCAACAATATCATCAATAGTGTAGACACCATCCTTTGACTTGTTAGTAGGTTCCTCTGCTTCCTTCAAGTTATCCTCACTCTTGCCTTTCATAATTTGAAGTAACTCATCTATACTCTTTCTCTGTGATTCTCCAAAGCCTGTTGTTGGGCAAGTCATGATTCTGAAAAAATTATACAATCCATTACCCTTAAATTTGTTCACATATTAACAAATGAAAGCTTTCTTAGTTTTTTTTTTTTTTTTCAACAAGTCGGCCGTCTCCCACCGAGGCAGGGTGACCCAAAAAAGAAAGAAAATCCCCAAAAAGAAAATACTTTCATCATCATTCAACACTTTCACCACACTCGCACATTATCACTGTTTTTGCAGAGGTGCTCAGAATACAACAGTCTAGAAGCATACACATATAAGATACACAGCATATCCCTCCAAACTGCCAATATCCCAAACCCCTCCTTTAAAGTGCAGGCATTGTACTTCCCATTTCCAGGACTCAAGTCCGACTATATGAAAATAACCGGTTTCCCTGAATCCCTTCACTAAATATTACCCTGCTCACACTCCAACAGATCGTCAGGTCCCAAGTACCATTCGTCTCCATTCACTCCTATCTAACACGCTCACGCACGCTTGCTGGAAGTCCAAGCCCCTTGCCCACAAAACCTCCTTTACCCCCTCTCTCCAACCCTTTCGAGGACGACCCCTACCCCGCCTTCCTTCCCCTATAGATTTATATGCTTTCCATGTCATTCTACTTTGATCCATTCTCTCTAAATGACCAAACCACCTCAACAACCCCTCTTCTGCCCTCTGACTAATACTTTTATTAACTCCACACCTTCTCCTAATTTCCACACTCCGAATTTTCTGCATAATATTTACACCACACATTGCCCTTAAACAGGACATCTCCACTGCCTCCAACCGTCTCCTCGCTGCTGCATTTACCACCCAAGCTTCACACCCATACTACTATACTTTCATACATTCCCTTCTTTGCCTCCATAGATAACGTTTTTTGACTCCACATATACCTCAACGCACCACTCACCTTTTTTCCCTCATCAATTCTATGATTAACCTCATCCTTCATAAATCCATCCGCCGACACGTCAACTCCCAAGTATCTGAAAACATTCACTTCTTCCATACTCCTCCTCCCCAATTTGATATCCAATTTTTCTTTATCTAAATCATTTGACACCCTCATCACCTTACTCTTTTCTATGTTCACTTTCAACTTTCTACCTTTACACACATTCCCAAACTCATCCACTAAATAAATACATAAAATTAAATACATAAAATTACCCTGATAATCATTATATATTATTTCATTACATAAATGTTTAACCTTACAAGTATTTCAATAAATACCTTAATGCATACTGTACTTTAGTTTTTGTGATATATGGTACTCCTATTACACTGGTCTGCATTGAGAATGTTTTTAATTTTTATTTATGATTGTGATCTTACATATTCTTGGGCTGCTGATTGTAAATATCTAAACCATTTTGCTCTATCACGTAAGGATTTTGAATAAAATACAAAGTAATGATAATAAAAAATGTAAATTTTTTATAAATTGTTTTTTTTTTTTTTTTTTTTCAACAAGTCGGCCGTCTCCCACCGAGGCAGGGTGACCCAAAAAAAAAAAAAGAAAGAAAATCCCCAAAAAGAAAATACTTTCATCATCATTCAACACTTTCACCACACTCACACATTATCACTGCTTTTGCAGAGGTGCTCAGAATACAACAGTTTAGAAGCATATACATATAAAGATACACAACATATCCCTCCAAACTGCCAATATCCCAAACCCCTCCTTTAAAGTGCAGGCATTGTACTTCCCATTTCCAGGACTCAAGTCCGACTATATGAAAATAACCGGTTTCCCTGAATCCCTTCACTAAATATTACCCTGCTCACACTCCAACAGATCGTCAGGTCCCAAGTATCATTCGTCTCCATTCACTCCTATCTAACACGCTCATGCACGCTTGCTGGAAGTCCAAGCCCCTCGCCCACAAAACCTCCTTTACCCCCTCTTTCCAACCCTTTCGAGGACGACCCCTACCCCTCTTTCCTTCCCCTATAGATTTATATGCTTTCCATGTCATTCTACTTTGATCCATTCTCTCTAAATGACCAAACCACCTCAACAACCCCTCTTCTGCCCTCTGACTAATGCTTTTATTAACTCCACACCTTCTCCTAATTTCCACACTCCGAATTTTCTGCATAATATTTACACCACACATTGCCCTTAAACATGACATCTCCACTGCCTCCAACCGTCTCCTCGCTGTTGCATTTACCACCCAAGCTTCACATCCATATAAGAGTGTTGGTACTACTATACTTTCATACATTCCCTTCTTTGCCTCCATAGATAACGTTTTTTGACTCCACATATACCTCAACGCACCACTCACCTTTTTTCCCTCATCAATTCTATGATTAACCTCATCCTTCATAAATCCATCCGCCGACATGTCAACTCCCAAGTATCTGAAAACATTCACTTCTTCCATACTCCTCCTCCCCAATTTGATATCCAATTTTTCTTTATCTAAATCATTTGATACCCTCATCACCTTACTCTTTTCTATGTTCACTTTCAACTTTCTACCTCTACACACATTCTCAAACTCATCCACTAACCTTTGCAATTTTTCTTTAGAATCTCCCATAAGCACAGTATCATCTGCAAAAAGTAACTGTGTCAATTCCCATTTTGAATTTGATTCCCCATAATTTAATCCCACCCCTCTCCCGAACACCCTAGCATTTACTTCTTTTACAACCCCATCTATAAATATATTAAACAACCATGGTGACATTACACATCCCTGTCTAAGACCTACTTTTACCGGGAAGTATTCTCCCTCTCTTCTACACACCCTAACCTGAGCCTCACTATCCTCATAAAAGCTCTTTACAGCATTTAGTAACTTACCACCTATTCCATAAACTTGCAACATCTGCCACATTGCTCCTCTATCCACTCTATCATATGCCTTTTCTAAATCCATAAATGAAATAAAAACTTCCCTACCTTTATCTAAATACTGTTCACATATATGCTTCAATGTAAACACTTGATCTACACATCCCCTACCCACTCTGAAGCCTCCTTGCTCATCCGCAATTCTACATTCTGTCTTACCTCTAATTCTTTCAATTATAACTCTACCGTATACTTTTCCTGGTATACTCAGTAAACTTATTCCTCTATAATTTTTACAATCTCTTTTGTCCCCTTTCCCTTTATATAAAGGGACTATACATGCTCTCTGCCAATCCCTAGGTACCTTCCCCTCTTTCATACATTTATTAAACAAAAGTACCAACCACTCCAACACTATATCCCCCCCTGCTTTTAACATTTCTGTCATGATCCCATCAGTTCCAGCTGCTTTACCCCCTTTCATTCTACGTAATGCCTCACGTACCTCCACCACACTTACATTTCGCTCTTCTTCACTCCTAAAAGATGGTATACCTCCCTGGCCAGTGCATGAAATTACCGCCTCCCTTTCTTCCTCAACATTTAAAAGTTCCTCAAAATATTCTCGCCATCTACCTAATACCTCCCTCTCCCCATCTACTAACTCCCCTACTCTGTTTTTAATGGACAAATCCATACTTTCCCTAGGCTTTCTTAACTTGTTTAACTCACTCCAAAATTTTTTCTTATTTTCATTAAAATTTCTTGACAGTGCCTCTCCCACTCTTTCATCTGCTCTCCTTTTGCACTCTCTCACCACTCTCTTCACCTTTCTTTTACTCTCCATATACTCTGCTCTTCTTATAACACTTCTGCTTTGTAAAAACCTCTCGTAAGCTACCTTTTTCTCTTTTATCACACCCTTTACTTCATCATTCCACCAATCACTCCTCTTTCCTCCTGCCCCCACCCTCCTATAACCACAAACTTCTGCCCCACATTCTAATACTGCATTTTTAAAACTATTCCAACCCTCTTCAACCCCCCCACTACTCATCTTTGCACTAGTCCACCTTTCTGCCAATAGTCGCTTATATCTCGCCTGAACTTCCTCCTCCCTTAGTTTATACACTTTCACCTCCCTCTTACTTGTTGTTGCCACCTTCCTCTTTTCCCATCTATCTCTTACTCTAACTGTAGCTACAACTAAATAATGATCTGACATATCAGTTGCCCCTCTATAAACATGTACATCCTGGAGCCTACCCATCAACCTTTTATCCACCAATACATAATCTAACAAACTACTTTCATTACGTGCTACATCATACCTTGTATATTTATTTATCCTCTTTTTCATAAAATATGTATTACTTATTACCAAATTTCTTTCTACACATAGCTCAATTAAAGGCTCCCCATTTACATTTACCCCTGGCACCCCAAATTTACCTACTACTCCCTCCATAACATTTTTACCCACTTTAGCGTTGAAATCCCCAACCACCATTACTCTCACACTTGATTCAAAACTCCCCACGCATTCACTCAACATTTCCCAGAATCTCTCTCTCTCCTCTACACTTCTTTCTTCTCCAGGTGCATACACGCTTACTATAACCCACTTTTCACATCCAATCTTTATTTTACTCCACATAATCCTTGAATTTATGCATTTGTAGTCCCTCTTTTCCTGCCATAGCTTATCCTTCAACATTATTGCTACTCCTTCTTTAGCTCTAACTCTATTTGAAACCCCTGACCTAATCCCATTTATTCCTCTCCATTGAAACTCTCCCACCCCCTTCAGCTTTGTTTCACTTAAAGCCAAGACATCCAGTTTCTTCTCATTCATAACATCCACAATCATCTCTTTCTTATCATTTGCACAACATCCACGCACATTCAGACTTCCCACTTTGACAATTTTCTTCTTCTTATTCTTTTTAGTAATCTTTACAGGAAAAGGGGTTACTAGCCCATTGTTCCTGGCATTTTAGTTGACTTTTACAACACGCATGGCTTACGGAGGAAAGATTCTTATTCCACTTCCCCATGGATATAAAAGGAAAAGTAATAAGACCAAGAACTATTAAGATAAAATCAAAGAAAACTCAGATGAGTGTGTATAAATAAACGTGTACATGTATGTGTAGTGTGACCTAAGTGTAAGTAGAAGTAGCAAGACGTGCCTGTAATCTTGCATATTTATGAGACAGACAAAAGACACCAGCAATCCTACCATCATGTAAAACAATTACAGGCTTTTGTTTTACACTCACTTGGCAGGACGGTAGTACCTCCCTGGGTGGTTGCTGTCTACCAACCTACTACCTAAAATTGTTAATTGTTAATTTATTAAAATAAGGGAAGAAATCATGGAAAAGCACATTCTGTTAGTTTTAAGAACATATGAATTCCAAATCAACATGAATCAAATCAAATGATTTTATTAAAAAATTATGCTCCTAATGGTTTGCTTACATACTGAATCAAAGGAAGGAGGACCACTTTGATTTTCACTTGCGCTGTGCATCAAGACAATTACGTTTCAATGACCAGCAGTAATCTGCCATCATGCTGACACTCCATTTGCCCTTGTATTGAGTTTCCATGGTGCAAATATCCTGATGGAACCACTCTCCTGGTTCCTCACTGTGGTCCCCATAACTGTTGGGAAAACAGTCAAAATGTGAGTGTAAAAAGTGCATCTTCACACTCA
This sequence comes from Cherax quadricarinatus, assembly GCF_038502225.1. NCBI lineage: Eukaryota > Metazoa > Arthropoda > Malacostraca > Decapoda > Parastacidae > Cherax > Cherax quadricarinatus. The sequence continues at coordinate 30,023,467 of NC_091305.1, forward strand.
TTCTAGACCCAAGTTGTTGGAAACTTGAAATCAGGTCTTGGATCGTTTTTTCATATTTGAGGAAGTACCTGTTTCCCAGGAAGTTGTGGACAATCTGCTTGAATGAAAACCAAGCATTCACCTCGACACCTGCTAATGCTTCATCAAAATGCTTGTCCTTCATCAATTCCCGAATCTGAGGGTCAACAAAGATTCCTGCCTTTAGCTTGCCTTCGCTTATATGAGGAAACTCTGACTCCAGGTATACTTGAAAGCAGTTCCATTCTTGTTCAAGGCCTTCACAAAATTTTTCATAAGCTCTAATTTGATGTGGAGTGGTGGCAGCAGAATATTCTTGGGGTCAACTAGTGGCAGTTTTCACGTTGTGATTTCCGGGTAAGAAGCTGGTTCTTGGTGGCCAGTCTTTTTGTTCATAGTGCTGGCTGTCTGCCCTACTATCCCAAAGACAAAGAAAATAGGGATACTTGGTGTATCTGCCTTGAAGACCTAGTAGGAGAGCAATAACTTTTAAATCACCACAAATGAGAAAACTGTGATTCTGGTACTTGATTGCAGTTATTAGTGTCTTCATATTTGTGTAAGTTTCTGACATTTGGACACTATGGCCAATTGGCACAGATGCAGCTATGTTGCCATTGTAAAGAAGTACAGCCTTTAAGCTTCTTTTAAAGAATCAATGAAGAGTCTCCATTCATCTTATTTGTATGACATCCCCATGTGTTCAATAAGGCCAGAAATATTTGAACAGAATACTAAAGATTCCTCTTTGTCAAAGGTCTCTCACCAAGTCACTGAGCTTAACTTGGTTGAAGGGTTTGGGATCATCATTTGTTGGTGGTTCATAGTCTACTTCCGTCTCCTTAGAATCATTGGTATTAGATTCTGATGAAATCTGCCATGTCTCAGGTGGCACAGGTACAGGAATATCTTCAGTGTGGAACAGGCCTTACTGCTGAAGGAATATTTGGGTATATACAGTGCCTGCACTCTGAAGGAGGGGTGTTAATGTTGCAGTTTAAAAACTGTAGTGTAAAGCACCCTTCTGGCAAGACAGTGATGGAGTGAATGATAGTGAAAGTTTTTCTTTTTCGGGCCACCCTGCCTTGGTGGGAATCGGCCAGTGTGATAATAAAAAAAATAAAATAAAATTATGTGATCCTTAGTCTTCTTGTTGAATCCAGCTACTTTAGTCATACAAAAGTATCAGTCATCATGGTGGTTCATCTGCTCCTGTCATACCATTGGTACTCCAAAGGGCATACATTAAAGTTTTCCAACTGATCACATTTGGAGCTTACTGATGCAACTCTTGCAAGCTTTGTGTGGTGCAAATGGTTTGTCCTGGTCTCCAAGTTTGCAGCCAAAATAAGCAAAGTAGCAACACTTCAATAAAGGAATAATGTTGCTCTAGGAATCTGAAGGGGTGAATTGCCTGCAGACATAGCAAAAATATGTCTGGTGAATTTATGCAGCCTCTAGACATATTAACCCTTTCAGGGTCGAGAGGCCCTCTCCTAAACTCGTTCTCAGGGTTGAAAATTTTTAGGAAAACTTTTTTTTTCTTATGAAATGATAGAGAATCTTTTCCCAGTCATAATGACACCAAAAGTATAAAATTTGATGGAAAACTTACAGAATAATGCTCTCGCGAAGTTAGCGGTCTCGGCGATGTCTATACATCGGTGATTTCGCCCACTTTGAGCCCTATTTTTGGCCACTTTCAGTGTATTAGTCGATAAAAATCATATCTACTTTGCTAGAACTTCATTTTTTCTATCGAATGAGTACAAGAAATCACCTATTTACCAATTTCAAGTATCCAATAAAGTGGTCAGAAATTGGCAAATTTGCCCATTTCACACAAATTTCATAAGATGCCAATTTCCAAATAGGGTCCAGAATAAGCATGACAGACATTCCTGGCACTAAAATAACATTTTCTCTGTTCATTAGTCACGTCCCCAGGCCCCTCTTACATCTCTTTTGCTTTCCACTTTGACTTTTTATTCTCACAAAAAATAGAAGATTTACTGTTATGCAGACTACTGCATTAGTGTAGAAATGTTATAAATAATATCAGTGCACTTGTGAAAGAATATAAGACTCACCAGCTGACGTGTATTGGACGCTTGGCATGATTTGTTTACTTTTGAAATTTGGTAAAAATCGAACATTTCTGCTACTTTGAGCTCGATTTCAAGGTACTTTTCATTATGAAACCAATCAAAATCATCTCAATTTCTGTAATATGTCTTCAATTCTATAAAATGAGACCAGGAAAACTAGAATACAACCATAAATACCATATGAAAATACACTGCAAAGTCACTGTTTTAAACCAAAAACACGGTCGGAGTTTTTTTTTCTCATTATGCACTGAGTGCTGCAGGTTTTTTTTTATACCATGCACACTGACCACATAGACCCATTCTTTCATAAGAAGGCCTACCAGCTTTCTCTCGCTAGATTTGAAGGCGCTGGAATTTAGGCGTTCTAGTACGTCAATAACTCTGGAGCGTAAGCTGTACTAGTACGTCAGAAACCCTGAAAAGGTTAATAGTCTGAAAATAAAGAAAAATATATTAGATTTAACATTTAAGTCAATAAAAGGTAAGCATTTTAACTGGTAATATACCACTTTCTCATTTACTTATGCTATACTAAAAGAGAAAAGTAACGTTTCCATATAACTTTACAACCTGATGTGATACAGATGAATAAAAAACATAATGAATCACTATTTTCCATACATATACCAAAAAAGATACCATAGAGTCAATAAAAAAAATCATGTAGACCAGTGTTATGTAAGAGATACTATATATGAATATGTTTAGGAAATAATAGAACACAGTGTATCTTCTGAAGGTATAAAAAAAAAGTTTGCTCTGGTCATATACTTTCTGATCTCCATGGGGAAGTGGAACAGAATTCTTCCTCCGTAAGCCATGCATATCATAAGAGGCAACTAAAATGCTAGGAGCAAGGGGCTAGTAACCCCTTTCCCTGTATACATTACTAATTTTAAAAAGACAAACTTTCGTTTTTCTTTTTAGGTCACCCTGCCTCAGTGGGATACAGCTGGTTTGTTGAAAAAAAATATATATTTTCTGAGTCTGAGACTGCAAATGAAATTCTCCATTATATTGTCTTTTTTCTGAAACTAAGAATTTGTGACCAGGCACTCTGATAACCATTCCTTCTCTTACATTGTCAAAGATATTTTGTTCTAAAGAAAGCAAAAAGGGAATGTAGAATTCAAGCTAAATTACAATAAAATCATCCACATTATGACCATTTATAAGAGATTTAACCCTTTGACTGTCCCGGCCGTATATATACGTCTTACGAGGTACCATGTTTGACGTATATATACTCATAAATTCTAGCGGCTTCAAATCAAGCAGGAGAAAGCTGGTAGGCCCACATGTGAGGGAATGGGTTTGTGTGGTCAGTGTGCACCATATAAAAAAAATCCTGGAGCACGCAGTGCATAATGAGAAAAAAAAACTCCGACTATTTTTTTTAATTAAAATGCCGAGTTTGTGGTCTATTTTCGTATAGTATTTATGGTTGTATTCTCATTTTCTTGGTCTCATTTGATAGAATGGAAAACATATTACAGAAGTAGAGGTGATTTTGATTGATTTTACTATAAAAAGAACCTGGAAATGGAGCTCAAAGTAGGGAAAATGTTTGATTTTTGCCAATGTTCAAAAGTAAACAAATGATGTCATTGTCCAATAAATGTCCAACTAGCCATTCTAATATGCAGTCATGAATGGGTTGATGTTATTTATATGGTTATTACAGTATTGTAGTAGTCTGCATAATAGTAAGTCTTCTATTTTTTGTTTGAATAAAAATTCAAAATAGAAAGCAAGAGTAATATCAGAGGGGCCTGGAGACATGACTGATGAACAAAGAAAATGTTATTTTAGAGCCAGGAATGTCTGCATTGTTCATTCTGGACCTTATTTTGAAATTGTCATATTTTTTAATTTTCGTGAAATTGGCCAAATTGCAAATTTCTGACCACATTATTGGGTAGTTGAAATCGGTAAATGGGCAGTTTCTTGTACTCAATCGATAGAAAAATTGGAGTTCTAAAGAAATAGCTATGAGTTTGGTCGACTAGAACAATGGAATTAGCCGAAAATAGGGCTCAAAGTGGGCGAAATCGCCGATTTGTAAATATCGCCGAGGTCGCTAACTTCGCGAGAGCATAATTCCGTCAGTTTTCCATCAAATTTCGTTTTTTTTTTGGTGTCATTACAATCGGGAAAAGATTCTCTATCATTTCATAAGAAAAAATAATTTTTTTTTTTTTTTAAATTTTGCGACACCAGGAGACACCTCAGGATTGGGGGTTGCGACAGTCAAAGGGTTAAAGTTTAGCAAATCTGAAGAAGGGTTCTAGAGATTTCATTTGGCAACAAAGCTTTATTACACAAAAACAAACATGACAAAACTAGCAACATAAAAAAAAATCTTGATAATAATAACTGTGACAGCTGAAATGAACATATAGAAAATAGTTCCTAGATCTTATTAGTGCCTTTTATATTAACCATCTTAACTACTTAAAAAGAATTATTTTGACATCCAGTTGTATTATACTCTGACAATTTTACCAAATAAATAAATCTCATGTGTTTATAATTTTTTTAACATGTCAGCCGTTTCCCACTGAGGCAGAGTGACCCAAAAAGAAAGAAAAAACTTTCATTATCGTTCAACACTTTCACCATCATTCATATATAACAATTGTCTTTGCAGAGGCGCTCAGATATGACAGTTTAGATGTCACTCCAAACAGCCAATATCCCAAACCCCTCCTTTAAAGTGCAGGCACTGTACTTCCCACCTCCAGGACTCAAGTCCGGTTAACTGGTTTCCCTGAATCCCTTCACAAATATTACCCTGTTCATGCTCCAACAGCTCGTCACATCCCAAGAACCATTCGTCTCCATTCACTCCTATCTAACACACTCACACACGCTTGCTGGAAGTCCAAGCTCCAAAAATTAAATATATAACAAACATTAAAAAAAAACCTGATTGAATCAATATCTGCAATAACTGAAACATTTTCAACCAACCTCATGGCAATGTCTGTGGCCCATTCTGCCTCCGCCTCAAGCAGCTCCAAAACGATTAGTTTCCACTCGACATACAGCTTGGTTTCAATCTTTAAAGAATGGTTTCTGCAGTCTTCACTTCGATTATAGAACACACTAAGTCCAAGAACACTTCCAACTATTAAGCGAATCCATTCTGAAGCTACTTTTGGATTTTCTGAAAAATTAAGAGCTTAAATAAAAGCCTAACTATATTTGGTGAATGTTCTAACATCCATGGTGTCAGTGGCAATTTCTCATCTAGGCACTATGACCCATAGAAAACATTCACTAATTCTCAGTTTTTCCTCACCATCATACTTTCAGACTGTATGCATTGTACCTCCCAGATACATAACACAAGTACAGGCAGGCCCTGCTTTACAGCATTTTGCTCATGCAGTGGTTTTCAATTATACCCATTCTTTATTTACTCACACTGGCCGATTCCCACCAAGGCAGGGTGCCCCGAAAAAGAAAAACTTTCACCATCGTTCACTCCATCACTGTCTTGCCAGAAGGGTGCTTTACACTACAGTTTTTAAACTGCAACATTAACACCCCTCCTTCAGAGTGCAGGCACTGTACTTCCCATCTCCAGGACTCAAGTCTGGCCTGCCGGTTTCCCTGAATCCCTTCATAAATGTTACTTTGCTCACACTCCAACAGCACGTCAAGTATTAAAAACCATATGTCTCCATTCACTCCTATCAAACACGCTCACGCATGCCTGCTGGAAGTCCAAGCCCCTTGCACACAAAACCTCCTTTACCCCCTCCCTCCAACCTTTCCTAGGCCAACCCCTAGCCCACCTTCCTTCCACTACATTCTGATACACTCTTGAAGTCATTCTGTTTTGCTCCATTCTCTCTACATGTCCAAACCACCTCAACAACCCTTCCTCAACCCTCTGGACAACAGTTTTGGCAATCCCGCACCTCCTCCTAACTTCCAAACTACAAATTCTCTGCATTATATTCACACCACACATTGCCCTCAGACATGACATCTCCACTGCCTCCAGCCTTCCCCTCGCTGCAACATTCATCACCCATGCTTTGCTTCACACCCATATAAGAGCATTGGTAAAACTATACTCTCATACATTCCCCTCTTTGCCTCCAAGGACAAAGTTCTTTGTCTCCACAGACTCCTAAGTGCACCACTCACCCTTTTCCCCTCATCATTTCTATGATTCACCTCATCTTTCATAGACCCATCCACTGACGCGTCCACTCCCAAATATCTGAATACATTCACCTCCTCCATACTCTCTCCCTCCAATCTGATTTCCAATCTTTCATCACCTAATCTTTTTGTTATCCTCATAACCTTACTCTTTCCTGTATTCACTTTCAATTTTCTTCTTTTGCATACCCTACCAAATTCATCCACAAACCTCTGCAACTTCTCTTCAGAATCTCCCAAGAGCACAGTGTCATCAGCAAAGAGCAACTGTGACAACTCCCACTTAATGTGTGATTCTTTATCTTTTAACTCCACGCCTCTTGCCAAGACCCTCGCATTTACTTCTCTTACAACCCCATCTATAAATATATTAAACAACCACAGTGACATCACACATCCTGACCAACAATAAATATATTCACCACTCGCTATAAGCTAAGGACGAAAACACTTTAGGGTAAGTAACATGTATACTATACGTATATGAATTTTTTTATGCCTAGCTCCATTGCCCACCTAACATATTTTAGTGTAAATATGTTATGAAGCTTCTGTATGCATCTGTTAAAAGGGCTATGTTTCACTTTACAATGATTTTTCCTTTACAGCAGTAGCCCAGACTCTAACATGTACATACGTGGAATTTGTATACTCCAGAATCCACTGTCTGGCTGTGAATGATGTATATGTGCCTTGTAACATCATAAATAATGAAGGCAGCTGTGACAGCTACTTCATTGTTTGTCTGGCTCAACATTTTTGTGATACTGGAAGTGACTATACTAATGGGGAAAACAAAATACCTTTCAGTGTCCATTTTAAATTTACGGTGGAACCTCTACTTACGAGTGCCCCAATGTGAGAGTTTTTCAAGATATTAGCAGTCACTCATATCTAGGGAATTGGATCTCAGTTGTTTGTTGGTCTATCTTATTGAAACTTGGGCAATGTATGATGGAAAGATGCTTCTTAACGTACACCAAAATTGAAAGAAATCAGACCATAAGTAACGGAGTTCACTTCTCAGGCATTAGCCGCCCCTTAGCGGTATATTTTTGTATGGTTTTTATGGTTGTATTCTCGTTTTTCTGGTCTCATTTGATAGAATGGAAGATATATTACAGAAATAGATACGATTTTGATTGCTTTCACAATGAAAACTACCTTGAAATTGAGCTCAAAGTAGCAGAAATGTTAGATTCTTTCGCCAATAAAGGTAATGTTATGCTGTTAATGTTTCATTCATCATGTCCCATTGTACTGTTTATGTACTACATCTATATTTCATGTAAAAGAATTTTTTGTTTTAATACTTCTGGGTATCAGGAACGGATTAATTGTATTTACATTATTTCTTATGGGGAAAATTGATTAAAATATTGTTTATTTCGATAATTGTCACACTTCCAGGAACGGATTAACGACGATAAACGAGGGACCACTGTATACTCAAAAATTCTAGCGGCTTCAAATCAAGCAGGAGAAAGCTGGTAGGCCCACATGTGAGAGAATGAGTCTGTGTGGTCAGTGTGCACCATATAAAAAAAATCCTGCAGCACGCAGTGCATAATGAGAAATAAAAGAGCTCCGACCGTGTTTTTGGATTAAAATGCCAACTTTGCGGTGTATTTTCGTATAGTATTTATGGTTGCATTCTCGTTTTCTTGATCTCATTTGATAGAATGGAAAACATATTATAGAAATAGACATGATTTTGATTGGTTTTACTATGAAATAAACCTTGAAATGGAGCTCAAATTAGGGGAAATGTTTGATTTTTTGCCACTGTTCAAAAGTAAACAAATGTCCAACTATCCATTCTAATATGCAGTCATGAATGGGTTGACATTATTTATACAATTATTACAATATTGCAGTAGTCTGCATAACAGTAAATCTTCTATTTTTTGTTTGAATAAAAATTTCAAAATAGAGGAGCAAGAGTAATATCAGAGGGGCCCGGAGATGTGACTGATGAACAAAGAAAATGTTATTTTAGAGCCAGGAATGTCTGCATTCATTCTGGACCCTATTTTGAAATTGACATATTTTTTAATTGGTGTGAAATTGGCCAAATTGCAAATTTCTGACCAAGTTATTGGGTAGTTGAAATTGATAAATGGGCAGTTTCTTGTACTCATTTGATAGAACAAATGGAGTTCTAAAGAAATAGCTATGAGTTTCGTCAACTGGAACAATGAAATTAGCTGAAAATAGGGCTCAAAGTGGGCAAAAGTGCCGATTCGTAAATACTGCCAAGGTCGCTAACTTCGCGAGAGCATAATTCCATAACTTTTTGCACCAAATTTCGTTCTTTTGGTGTCATTACTATCGGGAAAAGATTCTCTATCATTTCATAAGATTTTTTTTTTTTTCAAAAATTTTTCAACACCGGGAGACACCGCAGGATTTGGGGTTGCGACAGTCAAAGGGTTAATAATCACTTAAGAATTCCATAATGGATTAAATCATTCCATCTTTACAACACACCTCATATCGTAAACACTATGAGCATAACATATATTATTAGATCTACAGTGGACCCCCGGTTTGCAATATTAATCCATTCCTGAGAGCTCATTGTAAACCAAAATTATCGAAAAGCGAATCAATTTTCCCCATAAGAAATAATGGAAATCAAATTAATCCGTGCATGACACCAAAAAGTATGAAAAAAATTTTTTTTACCAAATGAAATATTAAGTTTAATGCACATAAGCTGAAGAAGACATGCATAGTTTGTAGTACTCTACTAACAATAGAATACATGACACTTAAATTTAATGAAGATCTGGTGATGATTGATGGGATGGGAGGAGGGGAGAGTGTGGATAGTGTTAGTGTTTAGAAGGGGAATCCCCTTCCAGTAGGACTTGAGGTATCAGGTCTTTTTCTGGGGTTACTTCCCTTCTTCTTTTAATGCCACTAGGACCAGCTCGAGAGTCACTGGATTTCTGTCACACAACATATCTGTCCATAGAGGCCTGTACCTCTCGTTCCTTCATGACTTTCCTAAAGTGGTTCACAACATTGTCAGTGTAATAGTCATCAGCACAGCTTGCAGTAGCTATGTCAGGGTGATTTCCATCAAAAAAGGTTTGCACTTCAAGCCACTTTGCACACATTTCCTTAATCTTTGAAGTAGGTAACTTCTTCAATTTCTCTCTCCCCTCCTCCGAAGCAGTTCCCTCAGGTCTGGCCTCTTGCTGTTCAAGATGATCTAGCAGCTCATCAGTGGTTAGTTCGTCATTGTCCTCCTCCACCAACTCCTCCACATCCTCCCCACTAACCTCCAACCCCCAGCACTTCCCCAATGCCACAATGGTTTCCTCAACTGGCATAGGATTCCCAGGGTTAGCCTCAAACCCTTCAAAATCCCTTTTGTCTACACATTTTGGCCACAGTTTCTTCCAAGCAGAGTTCAAGGTCCTCTTAGTCACTTCCTCCCAAGCCTTACCTATAAGGTTTATACAACTGAGGATATTAAAGTGATCCTTTCAAAACTCTTTTAGAGTCAATCGAGTTTCTGTGGTCACTTCAAAGCACTTTTGAAACATAGCTTTTGTGTACAGTTTCTTGAAGTTGGAAATGACCTGCTGGTCCATGGGCTGCAGGAGAGGAGTGGTATTAGGAGGCAAAAACTTGACCTTAATGAAGCTCATGTCCCTAGAAAGTCACTCTGCCAAGTCTGTAGGATGACCAGGGGCATTGTCTAATACCAGGAGGCACTTAAGGTCTAATTTCTTTTCAATTAGGTTATTTTTCACATTGGGGGCAAATGCATGGTGTAACCAGTCATAGAAAAAGTCCCTAGTGACCCATGCCTTACTGTTTGCCCTCCACAGCACACACAAATTAGCCTTGAGGACATTCTTTTGCCTGAACACTATGGGAGTTTCTGAGTGATACACCAATAAAGGCTTCACTTTGCAATCACCACTAGCATTGGCACACATCAGAAGAGTAAGCCTGCCTTTCATAGGCTTATGTCCTGGGAGTGCCTTTTCCTCCTGAGTAATGTAGGTCCTGCTTGGCAGTTTCTTCCAAAACAGGCCTGTTTTGTTGCAATTAAACACTTGTTCAGGTTTCAAGTCTTCACTGTCTAAGTAATCATTGAATTCCTTCACATATTTTTCAGCTGCTTTTTGGTCCGAACTGGCAGCCTCACCATGCCTAATCACACTATGTATGCCACTACGATTCTTAAATCTTTCAAACCAACCTTTGCTGGCCTTAAATTCACTCACATCACCACTAGTTGCAGGCAATTTCTTTACCAAATCATCATGCAACTGCCTAGCCTTTTCACAAATGATCGCTTGAGAGATGCTATCTCCTGCTATTTGTTTTTCATTTATCCACATCAATAACAGTCTCTCAACATCTTCTAACACTTGAGGTCGCTGTTTCGTAATCACAGTTGCACCTTTTGCAACAACAGCTTCCTTGATTGCCATTTTCCTGGTCGCTATAGTAGCGATGGTTGATTGGGGTTTTGTATACAACCTGGCTAGCTCCGACACACGCACTGCACTTTTGTACTTTGCAATTATCTCTTTCTTCATTTCAATAGTCATTAGCACCCTTTTTCTCGAAGGGTTGGCACTAGAAGCTTTCTTGGGGCCCATGGTGACTTATTTTGCAGAAACAAGCACCAAAAACACTGATAATATGGAATGTACCGAATGTATCCTTAGATGCGAGCACACTGGCTGGCTTGTAAACACTGGCACACACGGGGCAGTTCAGGCCACTCGTGGACACGTCTCGGTCGAATTGCGTATGGCAGGTTTTTTAACGGGAACTGAGGCAAAATTTTTGTGTTAAAATGTATCGAATACCGGATTTATCAGATACAGATGCCATCGCAAACCAAGAGTCCACTGTATTACCACAGCACAGTAAAAAGTTAAATATTTACAAAAGGGTCTAGACAGTTTCTGGACTCATTCTCAGTGAGTCAAAAGATATACAGTGGACCCCCGCATAACGATGGCATCGCATAGCGATTTTTCCGCATAACGATTACTTTTATCGCAAAATTTTTGCCGCGCATACCGATTAAAAACCCGCATACCGATTTTCGTCCGAGACGCGTCCAATGTGCCCTCAGCCAGCCTCACATGTGCCGCTCCGTCCCATTGTTTACCAGCCAGCCTCCGCGGTAACATCCAAGCATACACTCGGAATATTTCGTATTATTACAGTATTTTCGGTGCTGTTTCTGGAAAATAAGTGACCATGGGCCCCAAGAAAGCTTCTAGTGCCAACCCTGTGGTAAAAAGGGTGAGAATTAGTATGGAAATTAAGAAAGATTTTGAAGGGTTTGGGGCTAACCCTGAGAAGCCTATGCCAGTTGTGGAATCCATTGTGCCTACTTCAAAGATTAAGGAAATGTGTGCAGAGTGGGTTGAACTGCAAACCTTTATAGATGAAAATCACCCTGACACAGCTGTTGCAAGCCGTGCTTGTGACTATTTCAATGACAATGTTATGGCCCATTTTAGGAAAGTCTTGAAGGAACGGGAGGTACAGAGCTCTATGGACAGATTTGTTGTGCGACAGAGGTCCAGTGACTCTCAAGCTGGTCCTAGTGGCATTAAAAGAAGAAGGGAAGTAACCCCAGAAAAGGACTTGCTACCTCAAGTCCTAATGGAAGGGGATTCCCCTTCTAAACAGTAAGAAGATAATGCTCTCCCCTCCTCCCATCCCATCAATCATCACCAGATCTTCAATAAAAGTAAGTGTCATGTAATTGTGCATGCCTTTTTCAGTTTGTGTGTATTAAAATTAACATTTCATGTGGTAAAAAAAAATTTTTTTCATACTTTTGGGCGTCTTGCACGGATTAATTTTATTTCCATTATTTCTTATGGGGAAAATTCATTCGCATAACGATGAGCCCTCTTGCACGGATTAAAATCGTTAACCGGGGGTCCACTGTACAGCAGACCCCCGGATTATGGAATTAATTCATTCCAGAGAGAGAGTGACTTATCCCGAATCTGACTTATTCGGAATTAATTTTCCCTATAAGAAATAATGGAAATCCAATTAATCCATTTCAGACACCCAAAAGTATTAAAAAAAATGTTTTCTACATGCAATATACATTTACCTACACAGAAAACAATGATACATGAAGAATAAAACAATAATAACATCACACTTACCTTTATTGAAGACATGGTGATGTATGGAAGACGGGAGGAGGGGAGAGGCAGGAGGAGTTTACAACTGTTTGGAAGGAGAATCCCACTCCATAAAGACTTCAGGTACCAAGTCCTTATGCTGGGTTACTTCCCTTCTTTGTTTTTTAATGCCACTAGGACCAGCTTGAGAGTCACTGGATCACTGTCGCTCAAAAAAGTGTTCCAGAGAGGTCTGTTTTTGGCGTATGTTAGGAATTGTGTTGGGAGACAGGACAAGATAGTCCTTCAATATGACACTAATATCAGCTCTACGGCTTTTTTTTTTTTTTTCAACAAACCAGCCGTATCCCACCAAGGCAGGGTGGCCAAAAAAGAAAAACTGTAGTTTCTCTTTTTAAATTTAGTAATTTATACAAGAAAAGGGGTTACTAGCCCCTTGGCCCCGGCCTTTTAGTCGCCTCTTACAACACGCATGGCTTACGTAGGAAGAATTCTGTTCCACTTCCCCATGGAGATAAGAGGAAATAAACAAGAACAAGAACTAGAAAGAAAATAGCAGAAAACCCAGAGGGGTGTGTATATATATGCTTGTATATATATGTGTAGTCTCCATGGGGAAGTGGAACAGAATTCTTCCTCCGTAAGCCATGCGTGTTGTAAGAGGCAACTAAAATGCCAGGAGCAAGGGGCTAGTAACCCCTTCTCCTGTATATATTACTAAATGTAAAAGGACAAACTTTTGTTTTTCCTTTTGGGCCACCCCGCCTCGGTGGGATACGGCTGGTGTGTTGAAAGAAAGAATATATGTGTAGTGTGACCTAAGTGTAAGTAGAAGCAGCAAGATGTTTATGAGACAGAAAAAAGGACACCAGCAATCCTACCATCATGTAAAACAATTACAGACTTTCGTTTTACACACACTTAGCAGGACAGTAGTACCTCCCTGGGCAGTTTCTGTTTACCAACCTACTACCTAATTACGGCTTATTTATCTAGCACAATTCATTTAATATGACATAATAAACAATATTAATAACATAGAAACATGATATATACTCTACAATGAATAAAATATGGCATTAAGACTGTCATGAGTGGTAGTGTGTTGTTTGTTGTTGGGTGTATAAGGGCCACTGAAAGATAAGCCTTACATAGTAGTGGTGAAGGCGGCAGCAAGAGGCAGCAGAGAAGGCGGCCTTGTCAGTTGCCCTATATACCTCCAACAACAATGGAGGAGTTTCGTGCTGTCCTTCTATCGATTAATCGCTTAACTTACTTGCTACACTGTTAATGCTACACTTTATCGCTGGCTGGTGCTATAGCCTTTATCGATTCCTGCTGTTTTAGTATTGCACATATTGTAGAATCACTGAAAAAGGCACATTCTCCCCTCTCTCTCAACCCTTTACCAAAGGGCTGGCTGGCTCTAGAAGCTTTCAGTGGGCCCATGGTGACCTATTTAGCAGTTACAAGCACTAAAAAGAATGGAATAATACAAAATGTATCTTATGAACATGTGGGATTGTCCTCACTGGCTGTACATGGAGTGTCGGGGCCACTCAGGCCATGCGGACATGTTCCAGATGAATGACTTATACCTAGTTCAGTGACGTTCACCGAGCCAAAATTTTGACAAAAAAACGTTACTTACAGTGGACCCTCAGTTAACGACATTAATCCGTTCCAGAGAGCTTGTCCTTAACCGATTCTATCATTATCCAATTTAATTTTCCCCATAAGAAATAATGGAAAACCAATTAATCCGTTCCAGACACCCAAAAGTATTAAAAAAAAAATTTTTTCACATGAAATATACATTTTCCTACACAGAAAACAAAGAGACATGAACAATAAATACGTACATTAATAATACATAAAATGACACTTACCTTTATTGAAGACTTAGTGATGAGACAGGAGGAGGGGAGATCATGGAGGTGTATTATTGTTTGGAAGGGGAATCCCCTTCCATAAGGACTTGAGTTAGCAAGTCCTTTTCTGGGGTTACCTCCCTAATTTGTTTTTTAATGCCACTAGGACCAGCTTGAGACACTGGACCCCTGTCGCACAAAAAATCTGTCCAGAGAGCCCTGTTTCTGGCATGTCTTTAAGATTTCCCTAAAACGGGACACAACATTGTCATTGCAAAAGTCACCAGCACGGCTTACAACAGCTGTGTCAGGGTAATGTTCATCCATAAGGGCTTGTACCTTTGTCCACATTGCACAAATGTCATTAATTGTTGAGGAAGGCAACTTCCTCCATCTCTCTTCCCCCTCCTCTGAAGCAATATCCTCAGCTGTGGTCTGTTGCTGTTGCAGATGCTCTTTCAGTTCATCAGTGGTTAGCTCTTCATTGTCATCCTCCACCAACTCTTCCACATCCTCGCCACTGACCTCCAACCCCATGGACTTTTCCAATGACACAATAGATTCCACAACTGGTATAGGCTCCTCAGGGTTAGCCCCAAACCCTTCAAAATCCTTCTTGTACACATTCTGGCCACAATTTTCTCCAAGCAGAGTTCCCCTCAAGGAAGGTTCCTTGATGTTGGTGAGGGGCTCTTGATTTAGGGAATTGGATCTGTGCTCCAGTTCCCCGAATTAAGCCTGAATGCCTTCCACATCCCCCCCCAGGCGCTGTATAATCCTCCGGGTTTAGCGCTTCCCCCTTGATTATAATAATAATAATCCAAGCAGAGTTCAAAGTCCTGCAAGTCACTCCCTCCCAAGCTTACCAAAAGGGTTATGCAACTGAGGATACTGAAGTGATCTTTCCAGAACTCTCTTAGGGTCAATTTCGTGTCTGAGGTCACTTCAAAGCACTTTTGAAACACTGCTTTGGTGCACAGTTTTTTGAAATTTGAAATGACCTGCTGGTCCATGGGCTGGAGGAGAGGAGTGGTGTTAGGAGGCAAAAACTTGACTCTGATGAAACTAAACTCCCCCACAATTCGCTCTTGCAAGTCTGGAGGATGCAGGAGCATTGTCAAATACCAGGAGGCACTCGAGTTCCAATTTATTTTCCAGGACGTATTTTTTCACACTGGGGCCAAACACGTGATAGTACCAATTGTGGAAAATGTCCCTAGTGACCCATCCCTTACTGTTTGCCCTTCACATCACGCACAAATTAGCCTTGACGACACTGTTTTTCTTGAACACTCTGGGAGTTTCAGAGTGATACACCACTAAAGGCTTCACTTTGCAATTCCCACTAGCATTACTACAAAAAATGAGAGTTAGCCTGTCTTTCATAGGCTTGTGTCCTGGGAGTGCCTTTTCCTCCTGAGTAATGTAGGTCCTGTTTGGCATTTTCTTCCAAAACAGGCCTGTTTCATCACAGCTGAGCATTTGTTGGGGTTTTAATTTTTCAGTGTCTACGTACCCCTTAAATTCCTACACATATTTTTCAGCTGCTTTTTTGTCATAACTGGCAGCCTCACCATGCCTTATCACACTGTGTATGCCACTACGATTCTTAAATCTCTCAAACCAACCTTTGCTGGCCTTAAATTCACTAACATCAGCACTAGTTCCAGGCATTTTCTTAATTAGATCATTATGCAACTGCCTTGCCTTTTCACATATGATTGACTGAAACACTCTCCTGATAAGTGTTTCTTGTTGATCCACACCAATAACAGTCTCTCCACATCTTCAAGTATTTGCAATCTCTGTTTTGTAAGCACATTTGCACCTTTCACAACAACAGCTTCCTTGATTGCCTTTTTGTTGGCCAAGATAGTAGCGATGGTTGATTGGGGTTTATTATACAACCTGGTCAGCTTGGAGGCACGCACTCCATTTTCGTACTTTGCGATTATCTCTTTCTTCAATTCAATAGTATTTCTCACCCTTATTACCACAGGGTTGGCACTAGAAGCTTTCTTTGGGCCCATAGTGGCTTATTTAGCAGTTACAAGCATTAAAAATAATGGAATAATAAAAATGTATCGCATATACGTGTGGAATCGTCCACAGTGGCTTGTAAACAACAGCCCACTGGCTGTACATAGATTGGCCAGGTGGTCGTGAGGACACGTTCTGGACGAATGTCCTTAACTGAGTTTTTCATCATTAGCCGAGCCAATATTTTGACTCAAAAATGCATCGGTATCCGATTTTATCGCTATCCGATGGCATCGTTAACTGAGGGTCCACTGTATTCCGAATATTACTTATTCCGATGACGACTTAATCCGGGGTCCACTGTATGTATGTACATACACTGGCATTTTTTAAAAGCTTAAACACCACATTGATATCAACAATAGAGCTCTTCCTCAGGGACCATTCCACAATAATCCCTTTTCCAAATCAGAGCCTGTAAATGGCGTAACACTTAGACTCATTCACTTTATCTTATTTTCCTCAAGAGTTTCTCAACCGTCTTTTCTGACTGAGATATACCCTTGCAAAAGGCTTCCAAAAGCCCTGGTGACTTCTGGGGAGGTGTAGGGTAACTTAAAGCCAGATTCTCCACTAGACCCTTCCTGGACCAGTGGAAGGTAAGGCTTTACTAGCCAACCTTGACTGTTGGAGTAGGGGTGTCAGCATAGTTGCTGATCCCCTGTATATGTATATGTTATCTGAGTATCATAGTTAGTACCATCCATATGTTTTACATACACGACCCCTTGCTAGGCCCAGTGACTAGTTTGTGTGATGTCACGTGATGCCACATGAGTGCGTGGGATGCGCTGCATCGGCCTCAGTTCCTCGTAGGCCTAGCAGGTGACAGGACAGGCAGTTTGGGCTCTCCCTTATCACAGTCTGCAATATAAGTGTTAATACCCAACGACTTGTGTTTAACTCCAACCATCAAATCTCCACGAACCCTCACAACAGGGGTTGAGAGGCTCAAATTGCCTGCTGGTGCTTAACCAGGTTGCACCAACAGTTTAGAATATTTAACCCTTTGAGGGTTTTCGTCGTACTAGTACGTCTTACGCGTAGGGGTTTTTGACGTACTAGTACTCATAAATTCTAGCGGCCTCAAATCTAGTGGGAGAAAGCTGGTAGGCCTTCATATGAAAGAATGGGTCTATGTGGTCAGTGTGCACAGTCTAAAAAAAATCCTGCAGCACACAGTGCATAATGAGAAAAAAAAAACTTTGACCATTTTTTTTTAATAAATCAGCGACTTTGCAGTGTATTTTCGTATGGTATTTATTGTTGTATTCTAGTTTTCTTGGTCTCATTTTATAGAATGGAAGACATATTACAGAAATTGAGATGATTTTGACTGGTTTTACAAAGAAAGGTGCTTTGAAATTGAGCTCAAAGTAGCAGAAATGTTCGATTTTTACCAAACTTCAAAAGTAAACAAATCGTGCCAAGCGTGCAATACACGTCAACTGGTGAGTCTAATATTCTTTCACAAGTGCACCAATAATATTTATACCATTTTTTACACTAATGCAGTAGTCTGCATAAAAGTAAATCTTATATTTTTTGTGAAAATAAAAATTCAAAGTGGAAAGCAAAAGAATATAAGAGGGGCCTTGAGACGTGACTAATGACCAGAGGAAATGTCATTTTAGTGCCAGGAATGTCTTTCTTGTTTATTCTGGACCCTATTCGGAAATTGGCATCTTTTGAAATTTGTGTGAAATTGGCAAAATTGCTAAATTCTGACCACTGTACTGGATAGTTGAATTTCATAAATGAGTGGTTTCTTGCACCCATTCGATAGAAAAAATGGAGTTCTAGCGAAATATTCATGTTTTTTGTCGACTAGTACAGTGAAATTGGTCGAAAATGGGGCTCAAAGTGGGCAAAATCGCCGATGCGTAAACATCGCCGAGACCGCTAACTTTGCGAGAGCATAATTCAGTACGATTTCTATCAAATTTCAAACTTTTGGTGTCTTTATGATCGGGAAAAGATTCTCTATCTTTTCATAAGAGAAAATATTTTTTTTTTTTTTAAATTTGGCCGACCCTGAGAACGAGTTTCGGAGAGGGCCTGTCGACCCTCAAAGGGTTAAACATCCTACCTATGTACAAAGCTAAACAATTTATGGCCAGATAATATTATAAAGTTGAGTAAATTCCCTTTAGCTATTAATGGAAATACTCCTGAATATAATATTAAGTGAAAAAGCCAAAATAACACATAGGAATACAGTAGAACCTCTACTTGCGAGTTTAATCCGTTCCATGACCTTGCTCGCAACTGGATTTGCTCTTCTGCAGAGTCAATTTTCCTCATTTAAATTAATTGAAATGCAATTAATCTGTTCCAGTGGAATTCTGTACTTCAATAATTTTGCTAATATCAACTCTAGGGCTTATTTATCTTTCTCACTTCATCTAATATGACATAATAAACAATATAAATAACAAAGAAACCTGATATATACTTTAAAATGAATAAAATACGTATGTCATTCATGTAGTGGTATGGGCGGTGTCGGCAGTGGACAAGAGTTTGTCTGGAGACCGGGCAAAATACTTCATGAATAATTTTGCTAATATCTATACGGCTTATTTATCTATCACAGTTCATCTAATATGACATAACAAACAATATAAATAACATAGAAACCTGATATATACTCTAGAATGAATAAAATATGTCATTCATGTGTGGTGTCAGCGGCTGACGAGAGTTTGTCTGGAGACAGGACAACATACTCCTTGAATATTTCGCTATCATCAACTCTACGGCTTATTTATCTATCACAGTTCGTTTAATATGAAATAATAAACAATATAAATCACACAGAAACCTGATATATACTCTAGAATGAATAAAATATGTCATTATGTAACAGGTGGAGGCAGCCACAACCGCTCCCTCTTTGTTGTGGTAAACACTGCCATCTAGTGACGGCCTTCTGAAGCCATCTATTATTATAATTATTATATGTAGTACATTATTATTATACAGTGGACCCCCGGTTCGCGATGCTATCGGTATCTGATAAATCCGGTATGCGATGTATTATATCACAAAAAATTTGCCTCGGTTCCCGTTACAAAGCCCAGTATAAGCGATTCGTCCAAGACGTGTCCACATGTGGCCTGAACTGCCCCATGTGTGCCATTGTTTACAAGCCAGCCAGTGTGCTCGCATCTAAGGATATATTCGGTACATTCCATATTATCACAGTGTTTTTGGTGCTTGTTTCTGCAAAATAAGTCACCAAGGGCCCCAAGAAAGCTTCTAGTGCCAGCCCTTCAAGACCAAGGGTGCTAATGACTATTGAAATGAAGAGAGAGATAATTAAAAAGTACGAAAGTGGAGTGCGTGTGTCGGAGCTGGCCAAGTTATATACAAAACCCCAATCAACCATCTCTACTACAGTGACCAGGAAAATGGCAATCAAGGAAGCTGTTGTTGCAAAAGGTGCAACTGTGATTGCGAAACAGCGACCGCAAGTGTTAGAAAATGTTGAGAGACTGTTATTGGTGTGGATAAATGAAAAACAGATAGCAGGAGATAGCATCTGTCAAGCGATCATTTGTGAAAAGGCTAGGCAGTTGCATGATGATTTGGTAAAGAAATTGCCTGCAACTAGTGGTGATGTGAGTGAATTTAAGGCCAGCAAAGGTTGGTTTGAAAGATTTAAGAATCGTAGTGGCATACATAGTGTGATTAGGCATGGTGAGGCTGCCAGTTCAGACCAAAAAGCAGCTGAAAAATATGTGAAGGAATTCAAGGATTACAATGACAGTGAAGACTTGAAACCTGAACAAGTGTTTAATTGCGATGAAACAGGCCTGTTTTGGAAGAAATTGCCAAGCAGAACCTACATTACTCAGGAGGAAAAGGCACTCCCAGGACATAAGCCTATGAAAGGCAGGCTTACTCTTCTGATGTGTGCCAATGCTAGTGGTGATTGCAAAGTGAAGCCTTTATTGGTGTATCACTCAGAAACTCCCATAGTGTTCAGGCAAAAGAATGTCCTCAAGGCTAATTTGTGTGTGCTGTGGAGGGCAAACAGTAAGGCATGGGTCACTAGGGACTATGACTGGTTACACCATGCTTTTGTCCCCAACTGTGAAAAATTACCTAATTGAAAAGAAATTAGACCTTAAGTGCCTCCTGGTATTAGACAATGCTCCTGGTCATCCTACAGACTTGGCAGAGCGACTTTCTGGGGACATGAGCTTCATTAAGGTCAAGTTTTTGCCTCTTAATACCACTCCTCTCCTGCAGCCCAAGGACCAGCAGGTCATTTCCAACTTCAAGAAACTGTACACAAAAGCTATGTTTCAAAAGTGCTTTGAAGTGACCACAGAAACTCGATTGACTCTAAAAGAGTTTTGGAAGGATCACTTTAATATCCTCAGTTGTATAAACCTTATAGGTAAGGCTTGGGAGGAAGTGATTAAACGGACCTTGAACACTGCTTGGAAAAAAACTGTGGCCAGAATATGTAGACAAAAGGGATTTTGAAGGGTTTGAGGCTAACCCTGAGAATCCTATGCTAGTTGAGGAATCTATTGTGGCATTGGGGAAGTCCTTGGGGTTGGAGGTTAGTGGGGAGGATGTGAAAGAGTTGGTGGTGGAGGACAATGAAGAACTAACCACTGATGAGCTGCTAGATCGTCTTGAACAGCAAGAGGGCAGACCTGAGGAAACTGCTTCGTAGGAGGGGATAGAGAAATTGAAGAAGTTGCCTACTTCTAAGATTAAGGAAATGTGTGCAAAGTGGCTTGAAGTGCAAACCTTTATTGATGAAAATCACCCTGACACAGCTACTGCAAGCCGTGCTGGTGACTATTACACTGACAATTTTGTGAACCACTTTAGGAAAGTCATGAGGAATGAGAGGTACAGGCCTCTATGGACAGATATGTTGTGCGACAGAAATCCAGTGACTCTCGAGCTGGTCCTAGTGGCATTAAAAGAAGGGAAGTAACCCCGGAAAAAGACTTGATACCTCAAGTCCTAATGGAAGGGGATTCCCCTTCTAAACACTAACACCATCCACACTCTCCCCTCCTCCCATCCCATCAATCATCACCAGATCTTCATTAAAGGTAAATGTCAATTATTCTATTGTTATTAATCTATTGTTATTGTTGTTATTGTAATTATTCTATTGCATTAAACTTAATATTTCATGTGGTAAAATTTTTTTGTTCGTACTTTTGGGAGTCTTGCATGGATTAATTTGATTTCCATTATTTCTTATGGGGAAAATTAATTCAACTTTCGATATTTTCGACATTCGATAGCTCTCAGGAACGGGTTAGTATCGAATGTCGAGGGTCCACTGTACAATACTCTTCATTTTTTTTTTTTAAATGATCATAATATAAATGGACAAAGTTCAGAATCAGCGGACTTAGTCCTTTGACCACCAGATACTAAGAATATTGTAAACTGTAAAACAGTACAGTATAATAGTACTCTACATGTACAGTACTAATGTACTTTCAATTTCAATATGCTGTCCTCTACTGTACATGTACAATGGAGGATAGTACGTGCAGTGGTACCTTGACTTACAAGTGCCCTAACTTACGAGTTTTTTGAGTTACGAGCCATTGCTCAGTTGATTTTTTGCTTTGAGTTGCAAGCCAGAATCTGAGTTACAAGCAAGCTTCAGATACGCTGCTACTAGTTGGCGCAGTGAACACCACAACATCTGCCCAGCATCCCACATTTCACTTGTTCAGTGCATATAGTTACCTCACTATGGAAGCATCTCTCTTGTGTTGTGCTTGCATTTTGTGCTTTTTGTGCAGTTATTTTGCCAAATTTCTTTTTTCTGACCATGGGTCCCAAGAGAGTAAGTGCAAAGGACAGTGCTGAGAAGAAGAGGATGATGTCCATTGAATTAAAGCATGAAATCATAGAAATAAAACGAGCGAGGTGTGTGTGTGTGTGTGTGTGTGTAGTCAACTTGGTGAGGCAGTACAAGCGTAGTACTTCTACAATATGTACCATACTAAAGCAGGAGGAGTCGATGAAGGCTATAACGCCAACCAAGGGTGTTAAAATAATTTCTAAGCTGCGGACCACTGTCCATGAAAAGATGGAGAAGCTGCTGTTGATGTGGCTGATGGAGTTTATTGAAAGGAAACACCCAGAAAAAGTTGCAACTGGTCGTGCGTTGGCGCTATTTAATGACACTTGCCAAACTCATTTCTGAAACATTCTGAAAGGGAGGCTGAAACAAACCTCCTTTGACAGGTTTTTATTGAAATGCCCTGCAGATGAAAGTGAGGAAAGCGTGGTGAAAAAGGCAAAAATCAGTGAAAGTGAAAAAAAAAATTGTAGCAATTAAGTTCAGCAATAGTGTATCATTAAGAGTGTAGCAAGTAAGTTAAGTGATTAAGCGACAGAGTTTATGACAAACGAAAGCAACTGGAAAAGCACAAAACGAAACAAACTCCTCCGATCTCCTCTGCCTATCTTTTCCACCCTCCGCCTCCACCAGCATCTTCCGTTAGCCCAAGTCGTCTGATCTCCAAGGTAAATACTCTTAATAAAATCAGTTTATTTCTTTACATTCTCATTACAGTGGACCCCCGAGTTTTGTCGGCATCGATTCTCATGAAATCTGACTTTCGGCAAGTTTTTTCGGCAAAATTTAGCCTCGTGGTTCATGATTGGACTCGTGATTTGGCGATCGTCCGGTACCCGTCCGTCCATCACCGCGCACACAAAGCCAGTCTCCCGCACCATTCACACTCAGTGTGCCATTGTTTAACAGCACGTGACCATCACCCCGCGGGTTCATACAATATATTTCGTAATAATCCATTGTTTTTTGTGATTGCAACTGCTAAATAAGTCACCATGGGCCCAAGGAAAGCTAGCGCAAGCCCTTTGGTTAAGAAAGTGAGGAACACGATCGAATTCAAGAAGGAAATCATTGAAAAATATGAACGCAGAGTGCGTGTTACAGAACTTGCCAGGATGTATGGCAAACCCAATTCAACCATCACTTCGATCGTGGCGAAGGGAAAGGATACAAAGTGTGCTGTTGTTGCAAAAGGAGTAGATATGCTTGGAGAAAACTGTGGCCAGAATGTGTACAAGAGAGGGATTTTGAAGGGTTTGGGGCTGACCCTAAGGAGCCTATGCCAGTTGTAGAATCTATTGTGGCATTGGGGATGTCCCTGGGGTTGGAGGTGAGTGGTGAGGATGTGGAAGAGTTGGTGGAGGACCACAGGGACGAGCTAACCACTGCAGAGCTGCAAGAGCTTCATCTGCAACAGCAAGAGATCACAGCTCAGGAAACTGCTGCAGAGGAGGAGGAAGAGAGATGGAGGAAGGTGCCTTCTTCAATGATTAAGGACATTTGTGCAAAGTGGACTGAAGTGCAAAACAATTATGGATGAACTTCACCCTAACAAAGCTGTTGCAGGCTGTATTGGCAACATGTACAATGACAGTGTTGTGGTCCCACTTCAGACAAATCTTAAAAGAAACCACCAGAAACAGATTTCTGGGACAGACATTTCTGCAACAGGTTCCAGTGCCTCCCAAGGCTCCCTCAGTGCTCCTAATAAACAGAAGGGAAGTAACCCCAGATAAGGATTCTCATACCTGAGTACTAATGGAAGGAGACTCTCCCTTCCAAACAATAGTGTACTCCTGTCTTCCATCCACCCAAATCTTTCAGTAAAGGGTAAGTACGTTATTATTACTTTATATGTATGTGTACCTGATTTCTCATTGTTTTCAGTATGTAAATCTTTATTTAATTTGAAAAAATATTTTATTTAATTAGTGTCGAACGTGATTAATTTTTTTTTTTTTATTATCACACTATCATTCTCACCAAGGCAGTAAGTGGCTCCTAAAAGAAAACTTTCACCATCATTCACCCACTGTCCATTATTTATAGGGAAATGTGACGCCATTTGGCAATATATCTCGGCAGGCTCTGGAATGATTAAGAACTATGAAACTCGGGGTCCACTGCATATGTTTTTATACAATGTTTCTTATCTTGAATACATTGTTTAAAACCCATAACAAAAAAAATTAAAAGTTAGGTATTGAAACAGATTAATGGCATTTCAATTAATTTCAATGATAGAAAATGACTGACAGGCAAGCAAATTCGAGTTACAGCCGTCACGAGCCAATTAACCGCAAGTCAAGGTACGTCAGGTATTATTTATTGCACTTGATCACTATTATGGTGAGAGTGTGAAGTAAACTGCTCCTTTTTTTTTTGATCAATATGCACTACATACCATGCCACTGAGATGCCAAATCAACTTTCCTTATTAGTTCAAGTTTTACTTAACACTGGCATTCACATGCTTCCTCTGGCATCACTTAAAGTCGCTAATGTTAAAAGTGGTTTACTTAATATACCAATGGTCACACATCACACCACAAATCCAAGGAAAATTGGAGACTGGAGTGTCGAGAGTATGTACAAAGAGAATCACCACAAACTTACATGGAGCTATGGCTCCGAGAAATGCAACTGAAACATGTTCTGAACAAGTGCACGCAGCCCATACTGACAAACGTTAGAATGGTCAGACCTGAATGCTGATTTTGAAGACTACCATTAATGGGTCTGTTATTAAAGGGTTTACTGTACATAGAACTGACAAACAGACACAGTGTATTTTAAAGCCTTTCCCCATCAGTATAGCCACCTCTATACATTACAAATATTGTTTTAAGCCAACACAGTGTTTTGCACAGCCTCCACTCACTATTCAAGCACTGCTATTATTGTTATAATCAAAACTAAAACACTACACCTCATAAGTGCTATGTACACTTTCTGCAAGGAGGGATGTATGAAAGTAGGAATATGTGAAGGTTATGTGAGAAGTAAGGATGTGCAGTTAGGGGTTAATGCAAGAGTACAACTGAAATGTTGCTGCAACAGGTTAGTTTTTGGTTAAAAGTCAGAAAATACGTGACAAAGATGGAAGAGATTATGAGAGGAGCATGTTGGGGCAGTTTAGATGTCAGAAGGGATTATGTTATGTGCTGATGGGCAGGACAATCTAAGATATACTGAATGGACAGCAAATATGACAGTCTCTCACAGAGTAATGTCGGTTGTTTTTCCAGGTGGTACGTAAGCGAGTCAATTGTGTCCAATATGCAGATGATGGGCCAGAATCCTGTAAATACAGTAACCTCACCATTCAGCTACAAGCACATTTCTTTGGGAACCACCGCAACTTTTGCCAAAATATAGCTCGCTGTTCGTGATTGGCTTTGTGATTCTGGGCGATCGTCCAGTACGCATCCGCCATCAGCACACAAAGCCAGTCTCTGCAATCTACGTACACTCAGTGCCATTGTCAATAAAGGAGTGATCATCACCCCACAGGTCTATATGATGAGCATTTCATAATACATAACCATTGTTCTCTGTGCTTTCCAACTGCTTACAAGTCACCATGGTCTGGAGTGCCAATACTTCACTTTTGGTAAAGAAAGTGAAGAATACATCGACCCTATGAAAGAAATCATTGAAAATATGAGAGGAGTGTGTGTTACAGAGCTGTTGGTGATATGGGGCAAACTCTATTCAAATCCATCACTGACGTGAAGGAAAGAAATAAAGTGTGCTGCTGGTTGTTGCAAAAAGGGTAGATATGACAAAAAAGAGAGATCGCGCAAACTCCTCAAAGGAAGTGGGAGGTTATTGATGGTGGATTACCCAAAAACAAAGTAGCAGGAGAGGTACTGATGCAAATGATATTATGAAACGTGCAAGCAAATGGTGGCTGATGACCTTGTAAACAAATGCCTGCAACAGTGGTGATGCTCGTGGATTTGGCGCCAGTGAAGAAGGTTGGTCGAGAGATTTAAGAAGCATAGTGTCATACACGGTGTGTAAGGTGATGGTAGTCCGGGCCAGTTCAGAGAAAAGGGAAGGCTGAGAAGTTTGTAACAGAAGTTTATGCATTTAGTCACTGAAAACTAAACCTCAGCAAGTGTTCATCTGTGACGAAATGGTGTCCATGAAAGAAAAATGCCAAAGAGGACCTACACATCATGCAGGAGGAAACGTGATTCCCAGGACATGTAGCCTATGAAAGACAGGCTAACCCCTATGTTTCAGTAATGCTAGTGGAACAAAGCAGTTTTATTTCTGGTCTATTATTCTGAAAATCCAGAGGTTCAAGAAAAACAGTAAGCTACAAGAGTAACTGTGTGTGATGTGGAAGGCCACCAGCAAGGCACATGGGTCAATAAGGAAATTTCTCTTGATTCGCGCAGAATGAAGGGGCTTGGGCCCCAGTGTGAAGAAATATCTCCGGAAATAAATTGAACTCGCGCCTTAGCACGGGACAATGTCTGCTCATCCTCCAGACTTCTGAAGAGCACTGAGGAGGAGTTTCGCTTATCAGTGAAGTTCTTGCCCCCATCACAACTCTCTCCTCAGCCCAAGGACCAGCAATACTCAAACTTCAAAAACTATACACCAAAGCAGAGTTTCAAAGTGCTTTGAAGTGACCTCAGACATTGAAAGACTATTTTAATATCTCACGTGCATATACCTGCAGGCGGCTGGAGCACTTGCAGGACTTTGAACTTGTTTAAAATCAGGCCAGAATGTGTGTACAAGAGAGGGACTTTGAAGGGCTTAAACACCTGAGGACCCTATGCCACTGGGGAAAGAGTGTGTCATCAGAATTTCATGAAGGATGTAAGTTTGGATGATGGGAAGAATTAAGAGACTCATGAAGAGCTAACCACTACAGAGTTGTAAGATCTCTCACCTGAAACAAATAACAGACCACATACAGCTCAGGAAATTGCTTTCAGAGGAGAAGGAAGAGACATGTGGAGAAGGTGCTTTTCAAAGATTAAAGGACATTTTGAGCAAAGTGACTGAAGTGCAAATATTTATGGATGAATCTCACCCTGACAAAGCTATTAGAGACAAAGACAACATGTACAAGACAGTGTTGTGTCCTACTTCAGACAAATCTTTTAAAAGAAAACACCAGAAACAGAGCTCTCTGGACAGATATTATTTGTGCAACAGGGGTCCAGTCTTCTCAAATTGTTCAGTGGCATTAAAAAGTACAGAAGGGAAGTAAATTCTATAGTGCAATCTTTTGGAAGTCTTCTAGTAAAGGTAAGTGTAATATTATTATTTTGCATATGTATGTACTTGATTTTGCATTGTTTTCTGTATGTAAATCATATATATTTTGATTTTTTTTTTTTTTTTTAACTTTTCTTGTGTCTGCAATGGATTAATTTATTTCCATTATTTCTGCGGGAGTAAATGTGGTTTTATATTCGGCAATTTCCGCCCTTCGCAGACTTCTCTGAACGGATTAATCACTTAAACCGGGTCCACTCAGTTTGATAAAACAATTTAGGATTCGCGCAAACTAACGGTTATGTAAGGTGTGAGAAAGAAAAGAAAGCGTTCGTGTGGAACACCCTATGAGAAATCAGGAGGTCCTGAATAGCTGACCGAGGTGGTTGGGTGCATGTCTGGCTGTTTTGAACATCAGTATGTCCAAGGATCTAGTAAAAATATGACTTCTTTGCACTTACTTTCAGAAATGGTACAACCAAAGCTGTATACAAAAGCATAATGGGATGAGGAAAGTTAAATTTCTGGATGGTCATATGTAAAGTACCTTGGGGAGTCTGGAAGCCAATATGAATGATGAATGTCCCATCAGAAGTATGTGACACAATGCCACTGTCTCAGCTTATTTTATCCACTTTCTCATGACCTTCACGCACTTCCCATAGAACTAACTGATAATAGTAAGGGCTAATCTGTTCACCACTGTTCCTATTTATGCCCTTCCCCTTCATAGCTCACTCTGCAGTTTCACTTAATTTACTTTTCTCCTTTGACATTCAATTCTGCCTCTATTTTTCCCTCATCTCCGTAGTTTCCAGTGATTCCTGCTTGCTCCCTCTCCCCATTTCCACATACACAAAAGCTCACTTCTACAAATTTATGTTCACTTCTGATCACTTCCAACTCATACCATGCTATTGTAAAGTGTGCACACTGAAGCTTCTGTATTCCCAGCAGCATCAGAGGCATAACTCTTTCTGGAACAAATCATCAGAGGAAATAAATGGTGAAAATACCGATGACAATGGAAATATAAAACACATATGCAGCATAATGTGATCCTTTATTGACAATGCATCACTCCACACAGTGGCTTCTGTCACTTCCATCAGAGACTGTAGATGACGGCATTAAACATCTTCTCAACACACACCCAGAGAAGACACTTTCGCCGCAGAATAGATACATAGTCCTCCTCACCAACCCATTGCCAAACATGCTTCCAACATATTTTTCCAATACCATTCCAAGTATCTACCTCCATAACTACTACTCATCAAAGAATACTATTACCTGTGAGATAGACAGTGACAAGCTTCATCCTCTCTCTGCAGTGGGTATACATAACTCCTTTGCATGACTTGGCAATCAAATTAGCCGTGTTTAAAACATCATGACCTCCAAACACTTACAGAGGACCCCGGTTAACGAGATATTTTTCACTCCAGAAGTATGTCTTGTGGGTGCCAGTACTGACCGAATTTGTTCCCTATAAGGAATATTGTGAAGCAGATTAGTCCATTTCAGACCCCCAAACACATGTACAAACAGCACTTACATAAATACACTATGATAATTGTCGACCGAGGTGATCGCGGTGCGGGTCCACTGTATTTGTGAACACCAATATACACAAGCAGGTCTGACGATACATGAATGCCTGTGTACAACAATCGCAATTCACACAACCACTTAATAAACTACAGAAACTCAAGACTTATCGCAACAGAAGACAATACTCGATATCGAAGAATCGAATCATCGCTATCTCTATATCCGATAACTTCAACAAGAATAGTGGTTTCTATAACATAGCTGAACCATTTGCCAAGAAACTTTTCCACGCTATCTCACATAAGAGCATAGGAATGGAAGAACACTTAAAGGTCTGCTCAAAACTTATCCACCTCCCTTCCAAGCTACCCAAGATTTTAGACTGCAACTCACTGTACATCATCAGATGCAGCATTCTCCACTCTGACCTCAGCATTCTGAACCTGACTATAAATACTGCAGCATTCTTCCACTCCTAGGTATGAATTCCAAGAACATATGTCGACGAGGACAAACGCCCCATAAGCTGAAGTGCCAACATCATGATGTGGAGACCCAGTAATCACAGGTACTTCCCCTCCCAGGACAACCGATATCGAATCCATTCCCTTAAACCGACTTCTCTCAATAAAATATCCACCTGCCCCAGCCTGGGGACTTCAATGCCTACCACCCTGCTCTCTCAATTGTGAGCCACTCTGCCCTGGGCGGACCACAAGGGGGAAATAACTATACCACATAATGGCCTCGAAAGACCTCAAATTCCAAGGCCAATTCTTTCAGTTTTCCTTGTGGGCTACCACCCAGGCACCCCAGACGTGAGTCCTCAAACCAACAGAGACTGTGACTTCTGTTCCCATCAGTGGTCTCTCCAGGTGGCAACGCGTTCCGACTTCACATCCCTGTAATCAAGCTACAGCCCACCCGCTCCGCACACCCACCCCTCCTAAACTAACCTGAAGACGCTTGTGTTTTGACCCCTTAGAGCCTTCTTAGGTGGAATGATCAAACCATCTCTGAAGACTAGCCCTGCATTGCAACAGATGGCAAATTAACCCTTCACGCCAGAATCAAAGAGTGCCACACTAGCTTGCTGCACATTAACATCGGGCCTGTAATTTACCAACAATACAAAACCAACTAGGGGAATCAAGGACAGAATGACAGGTACCACCTAGAATGCAGTAGACACTTTCTACAGTGTCTCCATGGTGCCCCCATTAAGATCAGTAGAGCTAACGCCTATCCATCAAACATACAAAAAGAGATCTTGGGAATATCTGTGCACTGCTAACCAGTACAACTGCCACCCTGACCAATCTCCTGAGCATGATCCGCAGACTACTAGGGGCCAAAACACACTCTGCACTCAACACCTCTCTCATTCTTCACCGATCAAATGCAGAGGTAAGAAAGACTACTCCTACTTGACGCACCCACTGGACCGCTGCTTGATGGGGTGGGGCATGGGAGAACATTCTCTCACATAATGACAGCAGAAGATTTAACAACACTCCACTACCAGGTGGTCAAACCAATGCGTGGATCGAGAACCCAGGAAGACTTTCTCATCCCATACCATCAATTGACACAGCTACCCTGAAGACGAACATCCTCACCAGACAATCAAGCTCAGAGAAGTATCCTGTCATAAGGCGACTGAGAAACACAGCCCTGGCTCCATCAGGCATAAGAGCTAAACAACTAAAGCAATCTCCCTAATCGCAAGACACCCCAGAATATCTACAATGCTATCTTGGCATCTGGTCACTTCCCAGTGGCTTTCAAGACAGCCAAGATGATCTTCATCGCGAAACCAAACAAGCGACAACCGCAACCCGCAGAACTACAGACCCATTCTCCCGCTCGGTCACGGGCAGTCTTTGAAAGAATAATCTCCAACAGACTCAACTATTGCATGTGGAGTTCAACCACTCATTTTCTGAAAGGTGAAAACTGGCTTCAGGTCCCACCGCGAGCACTCAGCATGCCATAAACATTTGCGATGCTGTGGCCAGCCTGAAGAAGCAAGGAACCGCCTCTATCGCCACCAGGACGTGACACGCGCCTCCTCGACAGCCTTTTGGCATGACGGTCTCATTTACAAACTCACAGACCTCCTGATCACAACTGACCTTTTCAGCTCATCTACAACTTCTAACAGGAAGAAAATCACATCCCCACCTTCCACGGAGCCGAAATCAACCCCTTCACACCAACAGCAGAGTACCAAGGCTCCTGGCTCAGCCCCATTCTCTTCAACATATACCGCCAACGACTTCCCCAACCTGGAACATACCGACACATCATCACCAATTGCAGATCGAGCAAGTCATCCATGTTGTCTCTCCACCCCTACAGCTGGTGCAAACAAACAGGAGAGGCAATCAAGAAAAAATGAATGAAGAACTAAAATAGGAACTGCCAGGTGTGGGAGTAAGAAATGGAGACCACAACAACCCTGACAAAGTCCTCATCAGCACCATTGGGTGCTTACATCAACCATAGAAGAAAAAGGGGCATTTCCATCAGAGGTGCATCCAGACAAGTGTTATAAGGAATCCAAACAAGATCCTAGGATATGAGATCGTAGCAGATTACTCAATCCCTACAACTCCATATAACCAAAAAAGTAAACTCTGTGCAAAGTCTCGCCTGTACAACTTCTGTGACGATTCAGCAGCTCCTCCCACATCAAACTACACCCAGACAAGATGATCGTGACTCTCTGGCTGGAATACCCTGCGCACTCCATGTCACTCACAACCAAACCAACATGCTAAAACCCAAAGAGTCCAAACAAAGTCTCCCGAAGCCATCACGAACACCAGACTAAGAGACAGAATCAGATCAGAGGACTTACACATACAACAGAGAATCTCAAGAATCAATCAGTCCTGATTAGACAAACTTACTACAGAGACAACTATATGACATGCAGGAACTCTCTACGTGCCTGACAGAGGAGTAATCCTCCCAACCAGTGAATACAACCGCACATACCACAACAATTCTCACATCCCCAAAGAATGACCCCAATGAAGAGTCTGACGCTTTATCCACAAGGAGGAACTTCCCTTGTCCCAAAAATCTTAAGCGACTCCTCCCGCAGAGACGCAATAGTCGGATACTACCGAAACTATTCTGTCCAGTAAACATGGGGACTAGCACTAATTCATCTCTGCACTCCAATTTCTATCAACCAACACCTCACAACTGACTCGTGCACCTACTCACTACAATACAGCAGGATACTCACCTCAAAGTCACTGCCTTGGCACGATCCCAGGTGAGCAACCAACCTCCATCAATGCCCGGCAACCTTTCTACTGCAGCCGTTTCTCTGACCAACCTCTCTCTGTGAAAAAAAGGCAATTTATGCAGTATGCATCCTGCCAATTCAATGACTCCACTGGTATAACATAACATAGTGACAAGTAAAATTGATGGGCAGATAGTATACCCTACTCATAATCAACCTTCTTCTATAAATCACTCACAGCAGTACACACACACATCTGCCAAATCTACACCAAAGTGATAGGCCACTACCCTTTATAATCCCACCTACCCCTCCCTCCCTCCCACCTTTCCTGGGGGAACTTCCATCCTTACCCATCCTCTTCTCCTCTCTTACCAAAGCCTGGTCAGAACCTGAACCTCGAACCAGGTAGATCTGCTTAGAACTGAAAAAGCTTCCACTGGGTGGGTGAACGCTGTTGCAAGGATCGTGATTATAATGCATGTGCTTATATTTCCAAATCATCAGAGGTCATTTATTAGAATAGGTTAGTATTTTTCAAGGTGGAGTTATATGCATCCTCACTGCTTTTCCACACAGACCATGTTCCATCTCACAGATTCCTGTGTACATTACAGATACAGAGGACACAGCCACAGATAGGTGTGTGCTGGAGTTACAAAATCTCATAAGAGTGTTGCATCGAGGCTGTACAATGGCAAACTGCTGGTGGAATTTGAACCACTTGTATCAACGAAACAAGTATACAGTCCTAATTGATAATTTTATTAATGATGCTTCTAGTATAGGAGCTGTATAACTATTCCATGAGATTTTCAATGCAAAATTAATAATTAAAAAGGTGACAAATCATGCAAATTATTACCACTGCTCAGAACTAAAATTTTCAGTTTGCCAGATCACTAGCAATGTATTTGATCAACAAACATATTACCGCGAACTACGTGCCACTCAGCATGGTGATAAGAATTGGAACACCACCACTACATTACCATTAGGCAATAGTACTACTACTGCCACTAGTAGCACTACACTAATAGTTAATAGTAAGACTACTACTACCAACATTACACCACTTACTACTGCCACTACTAGTGCCACTGCTAGTAGTAATTACCGTTATTAAACACCATGCTTAGTATAATACCGCCACACTACCATCACAATACCACTGCTAGTAAAACTACTGCTAGTGTAGTGCTACTGCTAGCATTATTATTGGCCAGCACTACTACTGCTAGTAGTACGTCGCTAGTACTGGCGTTGTACTACGTTAGTAGTACTAGTAATAGCACACAAGCAGTACTACTACCGTTTGTGATTTAAATGGTTCAAAGAAATCCTGATACTTAGGTAATTTCTTGGTATTTTATTGAGTGAGGTTGTGCCACTTCACATTAGTGGTTCATCAGTTCATACAGCGAGTTGGGTCCGAGAACAGGAGAGAATGAGGTAACAAACTCTCAGCTTCCAAAAACACGTATCAGTCCATTCATTCAAGATTGGATGACTGACCACATCGACTCAAGGCCGAGGACTGATTACCTCATTCTCTCCTCTGTTCTTCAAGTTTATCCTTTTGTATGGACTGACAGTCAACGCAAAAACATTTCCTCAATAAAGATACCCAAGAGCTGGCACATGCGTCCAATTTAACCACTCACCGCTCTGTACTACTATCGTTAGCAGTACTCAATTAATGCTAGCAGTACCATTACCGCCAGGCACACTACCGCCAGTAGCACTACCGCCAGTACTACCATCACAGCGGTACTACCGTTAAAAATTACCTACCGCCAGTAGCATTACCATTGCTGCGCCACTGCCAGCAGCGCACCGCTAGTACCAGCCGTTAGCAGTGAGTAGCAATTACCACTGCCAGTAGCACTAGGCATTGTGCTGCGCAGCGTCACCACTGCCAGTAGCACTACCACTACCGCCGCCGGCCACCGCACCTGACTCCCTTCGCCCAACATGCCAACTACAGATATAACTCATTTCTCATGTGCCTCTGCACGCTACAAATGTTATCTTAATGAAGTTTCCAAAGCTGCTGCAATTTCTCTCTGGCGTATTTACAACCAATTAATATTCCCATAATTATCTCGATACACAATTTAATATCTTATAATTTTCTTCCTTTACTTTCACCTTCATGTAAATGTGTTTATATTATGAAAGAAGCTATATGGCAAAGTGACTAGCCACTATTCTTCCAAATACAGTATACTTAAATATACAATTAGAATAATGTACTTTTACTACATATGATATTAATATATAATGAATATTAACATATATTGTTTCTGTTATTAAATATTACAGCATTAAAATATTCAGGGACAGTATATACATACCAAGCCCTTTATACAATGGCATAAATCTTTATCTAGAAAATCTTGAATTAATGTTGTTAAAAAGAAGTGACCAGGCAATACTTTCTAGTATAGCATTCTAACTCTTTAAAATTGCTTAAAACTCACCACTTCCCTTTCTTCTTCTTAATGAGATGAGAAACAAGTAGTTCAGTTGGATCCTTCTACCAAATGTAGGAACTTATTATGGCACTCCAACACCAGATATGATATCTTTCTTAAAGAAGCATCCACAAGGCCAGCTTTATCTACCAATATAAAAAGAATGATAAAATTATTATTATTACAAATGTCACTTATTATGTACACATATTATAAAGGCATTAACACTGCAGGTTTTATTATTACTTAGAGGATTTGTATCAATATTATTCATTATACTGTAAAGTAAAAATTATGCAAGTATTGTTTCTCTGTGATATCTTATACATTCATAAAACTCAGATACCTTTTAATGCTTCATAAAAGTTTTTTATTAGTGCTATTATAATTTTAGTACGTAATGGTCATCTATCCAAAATTAAAGTAATCTGTAGTTCCATCGCAATCCAGCACTAATTCGGGTTAGCATACTTCAAATTTTTATGCAATCCTGCTGAATGTCATCCAATTTCTTTTTCTCCATTCATTGTTATAACCTGCTCACTTTTTTTAGTTCTAACCATGGCCGCATTGGCTACCACGCCTCCTTCAGCACTAAAACCGCTGTTCAACAGCAATAAACACATGGTTCCAATGAATAAAGAATGTCTTGGCCAGTAAAGCACATACACAATATAACATTGGCTAAAAGATAAAGTAGTTTTGAATACTGTTGGTTGCCAAGTGAGCCTGTGCTCACTTTGGTGATAAGCCAGATCGTACTTGGGTCAATATGCTAGAGAATAGGTCTGTATAGTGTGGACTATATAAAACTGCAGCACGTAGTGTATGAATGAGAAAAATACTGAGACTATGCTTTCTTGGTGTGGTAAAACTGCTACTTATGTATTTTCGCTTGATCAGATGGTAGCATACTTTTTTTTTTTTTGGTCTCATTTGATAGAATGGAAGATATATTACAGAAATAGATATGATTTGATTGGTTTTATGTGAGGAAAGTACTTCTTGAAATTGAACTCAAAGTAGCAGAAATGTTCATTTTTGCCAGCTCAAGAGTAAACAAATGATGTCACTGTCCAATACATGTCCAACTGGCTGGTCTAATACAGAGTCACAAAAGGGGGCCGCACATTATTTATACAATTGGTTACACACGCAGTAGTCTGCATACCAGTAAATTTTCTATTTTTTGTAGTGAATAAAATTCAAAATGGAAAGCAAGCGAATATAAAGAGAAGGCCTGAGATGTGACTAATGAACAGAGAAAATGTTATTTAATGTCAGAAATGTCTGCATTGTTTATTCTGACCTCTATTTTTGAAACTGGCATCTCTTGAAATTTCAGTGAAATTACTAAATTACTGATTTCTGACCACTTTACTGGTAAATGAAATAGGTAAATGGAAGGGTTTCGTACTCAATCGATAGAATAGAAGCTAAGAAGTGAAATAGCTATGGAGTTTGGTGGAGACTGAAATAATAGAATGTCGAAAATATCGGAGGGATCACTTTATTAACATCTTTGTTCTATCCTCAAAATTTCAACCCTTAAACTGTGCAAACATAGATCTGCTGCTCGCTTCTTCACAGAGCGCTTCCCAACATAAATCTACTTTTACATTCTTCTTGGTGGAGAAAAATCAAGGTCTGGCAGCACCACGTAAACGAGATCTACATTTGGGACAGCCATAAGAAATGACCAAACCTTCTTAAAACTAGTTGACTATACAGCTCAATATAGAATATAAGGTTTTTGATATAATTACAGGTTTTACATATTAATACAGGCAATAAATCCCCAGACTAGAGCTAAATAAAGGAAACAATAGATATATACTTTTTACAAAACTTAACATGAAATAACTGTAATTTTCTTATTACAGTTACTATGAATATTCTGCTATGTGAAAAGACTACAATATTACAGCTGACCCTTGAACAACACAGGTTAGGGGACTGACCCCAGCACACAGTCGAAATCCGTACATAATCCTTTGGTATTAATGAGTGTGCTGGTAGAATTATCGGCAATATGTAAAGTAAAAGGACACAGGCACAACGCCGTGTTACAGTAAAAATGTCAGCATTAGTTGTACTTGTGTCCTTTTACTTAACTTCTTGACTTCAAAAACTTAACTACTAACAGCTCACAGACCAGAAATCTTACCAATAGCATGAATAGTCGATTATCACACAAATTTTATACAGCATACGTATTATAATATCTGTATCTTTGCAATGAAGCATGCTTTCAGAGAAAAGAAAAATATTGTTAAGAAAATCATAGTGAAGATAAAATACACTTACAGTAATGCAATTTATTTAATGACACCAAAAGCTCACATTGTTTTGCTTACAAGATGAATTGTCTGTCTGTCAGAACCTGGCATCAATATTGTCTTATATGATACAAAACACTGTAGATATTAACCCCTTTCTTCTTTCAGGGTCCGCAGCCGTAGTTCCCACGTGCTCTGGAGTCGAAAAATAAAACCATAGATCTAATGCGCCCATGAGCTCAGCTCTACCTGAAAAGCTGTGAGCGGCAATTTGGGCCTAGATATGAGAGAATACATTCACATGGCATGTGTGCACCACAAGAAACAAATCCCACACAGTGCATAATGATAGGAAAAAAATCGAGACCGTACTTCACTCAAAACATAGACTTTGTAGTGATTTTTTCAGATATTTTAAAGTTGTATTTGCAATTTCTTGGTCTCATTTGATAGAATGGAAGACATATTATATGAAATAGTGATGATTTTGATTGGTTTGAAGATAAAATGGCTTGAAACTGGAGCGCTGAAAGTAGCAGAAATGGGGTTAAATTTTTGGCCGATGTTCAAGAGTAAAACAATGACCTCTACATATCTAATATAATGCTCAGCTGGTGGGTCTAATATACATCTCACAAATGTGGTGATATTTATTTATACAATTACAATATTGCATGCCAGTAAATCTTCTATTTTTGGTTTGAATAAAATTCAGTATGTGAATAAAAATCAAATGGAATTCATTTGTAAAGCTCTGAAAATGTAACTAATTCTGAACTCATTTGAAATTGAATATTTTGAACTTTGCGTTAAATTGACCAATGTGATTTCTTGTGCTCAACGTAGAATAGAAGTGCAATACTAGTGAAATAGCCAAGACCTGGCTGACTGGAATAATGTACTGGCCTAAAATGGGAGTCAAAGTCAGCAAAATCAATTTGATGCAGAATATCGCTGACACATCAAAATTTATGAGCATAATTTCTGGTCAATTTTCCATCAAATTTTTGTACTTTTTGTTTTATTACCTTCAGAAAAGATTATCTACCATTTCACAAGAAAACTAACAAATTTTTTTTTTTTTAATTCCTTGACTCTGGTTCACACTTTGAAATTTGGCCTCTGGACCCTAAAAGGGATAAATGTACAGTGGTCCTTCATTTATCGTCAAGTAACTGCTCCTGGAAGCAATGATTATCGAAATAGACAATTTCTAACAAATTTTTCCAATAAAGAAATAATGTAAATACAATTAATCCATTCCTGATGCCTGTACATTAAACAAAAATTTTTACAGAAATATAGATGTAGTACATGAACAATACAACGGGACATGATGAATGAAACATTAACAGCATAACACTACCTTTATTGGCGATTCTCTTAGTGTATAGAAGATCAAGCCACTTCTGTTTGCACGCCACTAGACGCAGCTTGAGAGTCACTGAGTCCTGTCTCAAGAAAAAGGCCCAGAGAGCTCTGTTTCTGGTTGCCTTTAAAACTTCCCCAAATGGGCCACAGTGACTCTGCCACTGCATATGTTGTCAAATATGGCTTGCAACATCCCCTTTTCTCAGGGTGATGTTTCTCCATAAATCTTTCAATCCTACTCCCACATTTGAAAAATCTCCTTAATTTCTGAAGAAGGGTACCTTCTTTTCCATCTCTCTCTTCCTCATCCTGCAGCAAGATTCGAGCTTAACTGCTGCTGTCTGCTGAAGCTCATCAGGGTCAGCCACAACCCTTCAAAAATCCTCTTAAAATAACAATCTGGCCACACCTTTCTCCAAGCACTCGTCCTAGTAGTCACTCCTCCCAAGCCTTACCTATAAGGTCATGCAATGGAGGATACTGGAAGCAAGTTCTTCCAAAAATCTCTTAAGGTCAAGTGAGTGTCTGAGGTCATACTTTAAAGCACCCTGAAACACTGCTTGGTGTAGAGTTTTCTAAAGTTTGAAATGACCCACAGTCCATACTGGAAGAGAGGAGTGGCATTTGGGGGAAGCAATAACTTTCACTGATGAACCCAAACTCCTAAGAATTCAGGGTCATCCAAGTCTGAGGATGAGCAGGTGCATTGTCCACATTACTAGAGGCACTTGAGATCAAATTTTTCCAAGAGTGGCTCACACTAGGCCAAACACTCCCCATTGAACCACTGACAAAATTTCCTCGTGACTCATGCCTATTATTAGATCTCCAAACACACACAATTTACTCTTCATAACATTGTTTTTCCTGAACACTCTGGGATTTTCAGAATGGCACACTAGTAATGGCTTCACTCTGAAATCCTCCCACTACATTAGCACAGAACATGAGCGCCAGCCTGTTCTTTCAGAAGCTGTGTCCTACAAACTTTTCCTCTCCTGAGTAATGTAGGTCCTCTTTACATTTTCCAAAAGAGGCCTGCTCTCAATACAACTGAACACTTGTTCAGGTTTCAGTCCTTCAGCCTCTATGCAATTCTTTGAATTCACTCTACACTTTGGTAGCTGCAATTTTGTTCAACTGGCAGCCTTACCCATGCTTTAATCACACTGTGTATGCCATCACAGCCCTTAACCCTTGAGGTTTTCACTGCATTCAGTACGCCCACGCAGAGGGGTTTTTGGACGCACTAGCACCATATAAATTCTAGCGGCCCCAAATCCAGGAGAGCCAGGCCTTCTTCATATGAAAGCATATGAATGTCTATGTGTCATGTGTACAGTCTAAAAACTTGCAGCACACAGTGTATAATGAGAAAAAAAAATTTTTACTATTTTTTTAATAAATCAGCACTTTGCAGTGTATTTTGCATGGGTATTTATTGTTGTATTCTAGCTTTTCTGGTCTCATTTATAGAATGGGAATACATATTACTAGAAATTTGAGATGATTTTGACTGGTTTTACAAAGAAAGGTGCCTGAAATTGAGCCAAAGTATCAGGAAATGTTCGATTTTACCAAACTTCAAAAGAAACAATCGCGGTACAAGCGCGCAACATACACGTCAACTGGAGAGTCTAATATTCTTTCACGGCACCAACAATATTTATACCATTTTTACACTAATGCAGTAGTCTGGTATAACAGCAAATCTATATTTTGGTATAATAAAATTGTGCGAGTTAAAAAGAATATATGAGGGGCCTTGAGACATGACTAATGACTAGAGGAAATGCTATTTTAAAAGCAGGAATGTCTTTTCTTAGTTATCTAACCACCGAATTGGCATCTTTGAAATTTGTGTAAATGAAAAATTGTTAATTCTGACTACTAACTGATAAGTAGAATTTGGCAATGAGCGATTTTCACCATTCGAGAAAACGTATTTCATCGAAATATCTATTTTTGTCGACTAGTACAGTGAAATTGGCCGAAAATGGGGCTCAAAGTGGGCAAAATCGCCGATGCGTAAACATCGCTGAGACCGCTAACTTTGCGAGAGCATAATTCCGTAAGTTTTCTATCAAATTTCAAACTTTTGGTGTCTTTATGATCGGGAAAAGATTCTCTATCTTTTCATAAGAGAAAATAATTTTTTTTTTTTTTAAATTTGGCCGACCCTGAGAACGAGTTTCGGAGAGCGCCTGTCGACCCTCAAAGGGTTAAAGCTCTCAAACCAACCTTTGCTGGCCTTAAATTCACAAATATCAGTACTCATTGCTGGCAATTTCTTTACCAGATCATCATGCAACTGCCTAGCCTTTTCACAAATAATCGACATCATTAGAGTATCTTCTGCTAATTGTTTCTCATTTAGCCACACCAATAATAACTTCTCAACATCTTCGAGTACATACTAGTGATCTCATTTTTGTCAGCATATTTATCCCCCTTAGCAACAACAGCTACCCTGATTTCCTTTTTCTTGGCCATGATGGAAGATATGGTCGTATGGGATTTGTTATACCTCCTGGCCAATTCGGCCACACATACGCCACTTTCATATTGTTCAATGATGTTTTTCTTAAATTCAATCATATTTCTCACCTTCTTTACCAAAGGCTTGGCTCTAGGAGCTTTCTTTGGAACCATGGTAGGTTATTTAGCACTTGCAAGCACTAAAATGAATGGAATACAGTGGTCCCTCAATAATCGTCCGGCTCGATAGTCGTCCTTTTCGGAAATCATTGCGTTATTTTCATCCAAACATTGGCTCGCAAATGGTCGGTTGACTCGCTAATTGTCCTTCGTCCGGGACGCGTACTCACGCTCTGAGGCACCTCGGCCTCCCTTCCCAGCCAGTGTGCCATTGTTTACCAGTGAGTGACGGTCCCCTCACTTGTTCATACGAAATATTTCATATTCCATTCATTTTAGTGCTTGCAAGTGCTAAATAAGCTACCATGGCTCCAAAGAAAGCTCCTAGTGCCAAGCCTTGGTAAAGAATGTGAGAAATATGATTGAATTTAAGAAAAACATCATTGAACAATATGAAAGTGGCGTATGTGTGGCCGAACTGGCCAGGATGTATAACAAATCCCGTACAACTATATCTTCCATCGTGGCCAAGAAAAAGGAAATCAAGGAAGCTGTTGTTGCAAAGGGGGTAAATATGCTGACAAAAATGAGATCACCAGTACTCGAAAATGTTGAGAAGGTATTATTGGTGTGGATAAACGAGAAACAATTAGCAGGAGACATTCTAATGATGTCAATTACAGTGGACCCTCAACCAGCGATATTAATCCATTCCTGAGAGCTCATCGTTAATCGAAATAATCGTTAGTCAAGTTAATTTTCCCCATAAGAAATAATGGAAATCAAATTAATCCATGCAAAATGCCCCAAAGTATTGAAAAAAAAAATTTTACCACATAAAATATTAATTTTAATACACACAAACTGAAGAAGACATGCACAGTTACATGACACTTACCTTTATTGAAGATCTGGTGATGATTGATGATTGATCTTAGAAAGGGGAATCCCCTTCCATTAGCACTTGAGGTAGCAAGTCTTTTTCTGGGGTTAGTTCCCTTCTTCTTTTAATGCCACTAGGACCAGCTTCAGAGTCACTGGACTTCTGTTGCACAACATGTCTGTCCATAGATACCTGTACCTCTCGTTCCTTTATGACTTTCCTAAAGTGGTTCACAACATTGTCAGTGTACAGGTTGCCAACACAGCTTGCAGTAGCTGTGCAGGGTGATTTTCATCAATAAAGGTTTGCACTTCAAGCCACTTTGCACACATTTCCTTAATCTTCGAAGTAGGCAACTTCTTCAATTTCTCTATCCCCTCCTCCGAAGCAGTTTCCTCAGGTCTGCCCTCTTGCTGTTCAAGATGATCTAGCAGCTCATCAGTGGTCAGTTCTTCATTGTCCTCCACCACCAACTCTTCCACATCCTCCCCACTAACCTCCAACCCCAAGGACTTCCCCAATGCCACAATTGATTCCTCAACTGGCATAGGATTCTCAGGGTTAGCCTCAAACCGTTCAAAATCCCTTTTGTCTACACATTCTGGCCACAGTTTTTTCCAAGCAGAGTTCAAGGTCCTCTTAGTCACTTCCTCCCAAGCCTTACCTACAATGTTTACACAATTGAGGATGGTAAAGTGATCTTTCCAAAACTCTCTTAGAGTCAGTTGAGTTTCTGAGGTCACTACAAAGCACCTTTCAAACATAGCTTTTGTGTACACTTTCTTGAAGTTGGAAATGACCTGCTGGTCCATGGGCTGCAGGAGAGGAGTGGTAATAGGAGGCAAAAACTTCACCTTAATGAAGCTCATGTCCCTAGAAAGTCGCTCTGCCAAGTCTGAAGGATGACCAGGAGCATTGTCTAATACCAGGAGGCACTTAAGGTCTAATTTCTTTTCAATTAGGTAATTTTTCACATTGGGGGCAAATGCATGGTGTAAAAAGTCCATAGAAAAAGTCCCTAGTGACCCATGCCTTACTGTTTGCCCTCCACAGCACACACAAATTAGCCTTGACGACTTTGTTTTTCCTGTACACTCTGGGAGTTTCAGAGTGATACACCAATAAAGGCTTCACTTTGCAATCACCACTAGCATTGGCACACATCAACAGAGTAAGCCTATCTTTCATAGGCTTATGTCCTGGGAGTGCCTTTTCCTCCTGAGTAATGTACGTCCTGCTTGGCACCCATGGGACAAGTGGGGCGTGCTCAGGCCAAAGTGGACGCGTCTTGAACGGAACGAATAGCGTTGGTCAGGTTTTTAAGCACTAGTCGAGGCAAAATTTTTGCATTAAAATGTATCGCTAGTCAGATTTATCGTTAATCGATACCATCGCTGGTTGAGGGTCCACTGTATTTGTGAAAAGGCTAGGCAGTTGCATGATGATCTGGTAAAGAAATTATGCTGTTAATGTTTCATTCATCATGTCCCATTGTACATGTATTGTTTATGTACTACATTTATATTTCATGTAAAATTTTTTTTTGTTTTAATACTTCTGGGTGTCAGGAACGAATTAATTGTATTTACATTATTTCTTATGGGGAAAATTGATTCGAAAATCGTCTATTTCGATAATCATCGCACTTCCAGGAATGGATTAATGACGATAAATGAGGGACCACTGTATTATGAAATATTTTGTATGAACAAGTGAGGGGACCGTCACTCACTGGTAAACAATGGCACACTGGCTGGGAAGGGAAGCCGAGGTGGCTCAGAGCCATGAGTACGTTTCCAGGACGAACAACGATTAGCGAGTCAACCGACCATATGCGAGCCAATGTTTGGACAAAAATAACGCAACGATTTCCGAAAAGGACGACTATCAAGCCCGACGATTATCGAGGGACCACTGTATTACTAACACTTGACACCAAAAATGAAAAGAAATGTGAAAAAGAAACTCATATATATTTACAGTTAATTTTATGCATTTTTTTTCAGCAAACTGGCCGTGTCCCACCGAGGCAGTGTGACCTAAAAAGAAAAATAAAACTTTCTCTACTTAAATTCCCAGAGGGGAATGTATATATACATATGCATGTACACGCATGTGTAGTGTGACCTAAGTGCAAGTAAAGATAGCAAGATATACCTGCTATCCTGCATGTTTACAAGACAGAAAAAAGACATCAGCAGTCTACCATCATGTACAACAGGTTTCTGTTTTACACTCACTTGGCAGGGCTAATTTTATGCATTTTTTTTTTTAATACGTCGGCCACTTCCCACCAAGGCAGGGTGACCCAAAAAGAAAGAAATAACTTTCATCATCATTCAACACTTTCACCATCACTCATAATCACTGTCTTTGCAGAGGCACTCAGATACAACAGTTTAGATGTCCCTCCAAACTGCCAATATCCTAAACCCCTCCTCTAAAGCGCAGGCACTGCACTTCACATTTCCAGGACTCAAGTCCAGCTAATTGGTTTCCCTGAATAACTTCATAAAATATTACCCTGCTCACATTCCAATAGCTCATCAGGTCCCAAAAACCATTC
Source organism: Cherax quadricarinatus (assembly GCF_038502225.1). Taxonomy (NCBI): domain Eukaryota; kingdom Metazoa; phylum Arthropoda; class Malacostraca; order Decapoda; family Parastacidae; genus Cherax; species Cherax quadricarinatus. The sequence continues at coordinate 30,067,929 of NC_091305.1, forward strand.
GTCTCCATTCACTCCTATTTAACACGCTCACACATGCTTGCTGGAAGTCCAAGCCCCTCGCCCACAAAACCTCCTTTACCCCCTCCCTCCAACCTTTTCGGGGACAACCCCTACCCTGCCTTCCTTTCCCAATAGATTTATATGCTCTCCAAGTCATTCTACTTTGTTCCATTCTCTCTGAATGACAAAAACCACCTCAATAGCCCCTCTTCAGTTAAGTTATTGGTGTTTGACTAGAGAGAACGCAATTCTTCTGACTCTCCCACGAACCGCTTAGTAAACAAATCTCTTCTTTATGTCAATTTTTATACTCTGGGGTGTATGTACCATGTTTATACGTTACATATCATGTTTATTATATAATTTTGAAAAAAAAAATATCATAGACAGATTAATAGAAATGTCTATATTAACGTAATATACAACATTTAATGCACCCAAGAGATTATTATGTGGTGTCGAGTCAAGAAACACTTGGTGATTTTACTGTGTACCTGCACACTGTCACAGTGTGTAAGTATATTTAGGTACAGGTACACATAAGTATAATTATCAGAGTACCTATAAAGAGAAGTTTTTTACAAAGTAGAAGTGATGCAAGGAGGGAAGAGTATATGGAGAAAAAGAGAGAAGTTAAGAGAGTGGTGAAGCAATGTAAAAAGAGAGCAAATGAGAGAGTGGGTGAGATGTTATCAACAAATTTTGTTGAAAATAAGAAAAAGTTTTGGAGTGAGATTAACAAGTTAAGAAAGCCTAGAGAACAAATGGATTTGTCAGTTAAAAATAGGAGAGGAGAGTTATTAAATGGAGAGTTAGAGGTATTGGGAAGATGGAAGGAATATTTTGAGGAATTGTTAAATGTTGATGAAGATAGGGAAGCTGTGATTTCGTGTATAGGGCAAGGAGGAATAACATCTTGTAGGAGTGAGGAAGAGCCAGTTGTGAGTGTGGGGGAAGTTCGTGAGGCAGTAGGTAAAATGAAAGGGGGTAAGGCAGCCGGGATTGATGGGATAAAGATAGAAATGTTAAAAGCAGGTGGGGATATAGTTTTGGAGTGGTTGGTGCAATTATTTAATAAATGTATGGAAGAGGGTAAGGTACCTAGGGATTGGCAGAGAGCATGCATAGTTCCTTTGTATAAAGGCAAAGGGGATAAAAGAGAGTGCAAAAATTATAGGGGGATAAGTCTGTTGAGTGTACCTGGTAAAGTGTATGGTAGAGTTATAATTGAAAGAATTAAGAGTAAGACGGAGAATAGGATAGCAGATGAACAAGGAGGCTTTAGGAAAGGTAGGGGGTGTGTGGACCAGGTGTTTACAGTGAAACATATAAGTGAACAGTATTTAGATAAGGCTAAAGAGGTCTTTGTGGCATTTATGGATTTGGAAAAGGCGTATGACAGGGTGGATAGGGGGGCAATGTGGCAGATGTTGCAAGTGTATGGTGTAGGAGGTAGGTTACTGAAAGCAGTGAAGAGTTTTTACGAGGATAGTGAGGCTCAAGTTAGAGTATGTAGGAAAGAGGGAAATTTTTTCCCAGTAAAAGTAGGCCTTAGACAAGGATGTGTGATGTCACCGTGGTTGTTTAATATATTTATAGATGGGGTTGTAAGAGAAGTAAATGTGAGGGTCTTGGCAAGAGGCGTGGAGTTAAAAGATAAAGAATCACACACAAAGTGGGAGTTGTCACAGCTGCTCTTTGCTGATGACACTGTGCTCTTGGGAGATTCTGAAGAGAAGTTGCAGAGATTGGTGGATGAATTTGGTAGGGTGTGCAAAAGAAGAAAATTAAAGGTGAATACAGGAAAGAGTAAGGTTATGAGGATAACAAAAAGATTAGGTGATGAAAGATTGAATATCAGATTGGAGGGAGAGAGTATGGAGGAGGTGAACGTATTCAGATATTTGGGAGTGGACGTGTCAGCGGATGGGTCTATGAAAGATGAGGTGAATCATAGAATTGATGAGGGAAAAAGAGTGAGTGGTGCACTTAGGAGTCTGTGGAGACAAAGAACTTTGTCCTTGGAGGCAAAGAGGGGAATGTATGAGAGTATAGTTTTACCAACGCTCTTATATGGGTGTGAAGCGTGGGTGATGAATGTTGCAGCGAGGAGAAGGCTGGAGGCAGTGGAGATGTCATGTCTGAGGGCAATGTGTGGTGTGAATATAATGCAGAGAATTCGTAGTTTGGAAGTTAGGAGGAGGTGCGGGATTACCAAAACTGTTGTCCAGAGGGCTGAGGAAGGGTTGTTGAGGTGGTTCGGACATGTAGAGAGAATGGAGCGAAACAGAATGACTTCAAGAGTGTATCAGTCTGTAGTGGAAGGAAGGCGGGGTAGGGGTCGGCCTAGGAAGGGTTGGAGGGAGGGGGTAAAGGAGGTTTTGTGACCTATAAATATGCAATAACTTTAAAACATTTGAAATTTTGGAAAATTTCCAGACATAATAGAGATATGTGCTCATGGAGAATGTAAACAAACCGGGTGGGGTGCACTTTATTTGAAAGACTGCTCGCTGTATAGCAAATTTTGGTCATAATTTGAAATCGCCATATTAGCAGAACGCCGTAAGGCAAAACGCCATAAAGTGGGGCCCTACTGTATATCCACTGCCCCTCTAAACATGTACATCCTGAAGCCTACCCATCAACCTTTTATCCACCCATACATAATCTAACAAACTTCTTTCATTATGTGCTATATCATATCTTGTATACTTATTTATCCTCTTTTTCATGAAATATGTATTACTTATTACCTAAACCTCTTTCTAAACATAGTTCAATTAAAGGCTCCCCATTTTCATTTACCCCTGGCACCCCAAATTTACCTACTACTCCCTTTACAACATTTTTACCCACTTTAGCATTGAGATACCCAACCACGAGTACTCCTCCCACTTCGTTCAAAACTTCCCACGCACTCTCAACATTTCCCAAAATCTCTCTCTCTCCCCTACGCTTCTCTTATCTCCAGTTGCATAAACACTTACTGTAACCCACTTTTCACATCCAACCCTTATTTTACTCCACATAATCCTTGAATTTATACATTTACATTCCTTCTTTTCATGCCATAACTTATCCTTCAACATTATTGCCACTCCTTCCTTAGCTCTAACTCTATTAGAAACCCCTGACCTAATCCCATTTATTTCTCTCCACTGAAACTCTCCTACCCCCTTCAGCTTCTTTCCATTCATAACATCCACAATCATCTCTTTCTTTATGCAGTTATGATTTAACCCTTTCAGCGTCCATCCTGTAGATCTATGGCTTTGAAGCCAAGGTCCAAGCAGTAGATCTAATCTGTGAGCTCAGCTCACTTGGATAAGCTGTGAGTGGTAAATTTAGGCCTAGCTATGAGAGAGTACATCTATGTAGTAAGTGTGCACCACATAAAACAAATCCTGCAGTACACAGTGCATAATGAGAGAAAAAAAAACTGTGACCTAATTTTGGATTAAAACAGCGACTTTGCGGTGTTTTTTCGTATTTTTTTTACAGTTGCATTCGCGATTTCTTGGTCTCATTTGATAGAATGGAAGATATATTACAGAAATAGAGATGATTTTCATCGGTTTTTGTACTGAATATGGCTTGAAACTGAGCTCAAATTAGCAGAAATGTTCAATTTTTCCCGATGTTCAAGAGTAAACAAATGATGTCACATGTCTAATAAATGTCAGCTGGATGGTCTAATATATGATTGTGAATGTGGTGATATTATTTATACAGTTATTACAATATTGCATAACAGTAAATCTTCCACATTTTTTTTTTTTTGGTGTGAATAAAAATTCATTATGTGAATAAGAAGTCAAAATGGAATTCATATGTGAAGCCTAAAAACATTACTAATGAACAGAGGAAATGTTATTTTACTGCCAGGAATGCCTGCATCGTTTATTCTGGACCCTATTTTGAAATTGGAATATTTTGAACTTTGTGTTAAATTGGCCAAATTACCAATTTCCGATCACTTTACTGGGTACAGTAGGGCACCGCTTTATAGCGTTTTGCCTTACGGCATTCCACTAATACGGCAATTTCAAATTATGACCAAAATTTGCTATATGGCAAGCGGTCTTTCAAATACGACTCGCCCCACCCAGTTTGTTCACATTCTCCGTGAGCACATCTATTATGTCTAGAAACTTTCAAAAATTTCAAGTGTTTTAAAGTTATTGTGTATTTTTTTTTTTAACAAGTTGGCCTTCTCCCACCAAGGCAGGGTGACCCAAAAAGAAAGAAAATCCCCAAAAAGAAAATACTTTCATCATTCAACACGTTCACCTCACTCATACATAATCACTGTTTTTGTAGAGGTGCCCAGAACACAACAGTTTAGAAGCATATACATATAAAGATACACAACATATCCCTCCAAACTGCCAATATCCCAAACCCCTCCTTTAAAGTGCAGTCATTGTACTTCCCATTTCCAGGACTCAAGTCCTGCTATATAAAAATAACAAGTTTCCCTGAATCCCTTCACTAAACATTACCCTGCTCACACTCCAACAGCGCATCAGGTCCCAAATACCATTCGTCTCCATTCACTCCTAACACACTCACGCATGCTTGCTGGAAGTCCAAGCCCCTCGCCCACAAAACCTCCTTTACCCCTTCCCTCCAACCTTTTCGAGGACAACCTCTACCCCACCTTCCTTCCTCTACAGATTTATACGCTCTCCATGTCATTCTACTTTGATCCATTCTCTCTAAATGGCCAAACCACCTCAACAACCCTTCTTCAGCCCTCTGACTAATACTTTTATAAACTCCACACCTTCTCCTAATTTCCACACTCCATTTATGGATTTGGAAAAGGCGTATGACAGGGTGGATAGGGGGGCAATGTGGCAGATGTTGCAGGTGTATGGTGTAGGAGGTAGGCTACTGAAAGCAGTGAAGAGTTTTTACGAGGATAGTGAGGCTCAAGTTAGAGTATGTAGGAAAGAGGGAAATTATTTCCCAGTAAAAGTAGGCCTTAGACAAGGATGTGTGATGTCACCGTGGTTGTTTAATATATTTATAGATGGGGTTGTAAGAGAAGTAAATGTGAGGGTCTTGGCAAGAGGCGTGGAGTTAAAAGATGAAGAATCACACATAAAGTGGGAGTTGTCACAGTTGCTCTTTGCTGATGACACTGTGCTCTTGGGAGATTCTGAAGAGAAGTTGCAGAGATTGGTGGATGAATTTGGTAGGGTGTGCAAAAGAAGAAAATTAAAAGTGAATACATTAAAGAGTAAGGTTATGAGGATAACAAAAAGATTAGGTGATGAAAGATTGGATATCAGATTGGAGGGAAAGAGTATGGAGGAGGTGAATGTATTCAGATATTTGGGAGTGGACGTGTCAGCGGATGGGTCTATGAAAGATGAGGTGAATCATAGAATTGATGAGGGGAAAAGGGTGAGTGGTGCACTTAGGAGTCTGTGGAGACAAAGAACTTTGTCCTTGGAGGCAAAGAGGGGAATGTATGAGAGTATAATTTTACCAACACTCTTATATGGGTGTGAAGCATGGGTGATGAATGTTGCAGTGAGGAGAAGGCTGGAGGCAGTGGAGATGTCATGTCTGAGGGCAATGTGTGGTGTGAATATAATGCAAAGAATTCGTAGTTTGGAAGTTAGGAGGAGGTGCGGGATTACCAAAACTGTTGTCCAGAGGGCTGAGGAAGGGTTGTTGAGGTGGTTCGGATATGTAGAGAGAATGGAGCGAAACAGAGTGACTTCAAGAGTGTATCAGTCTGTAGTGGAAGGAAGGCGGGGTAGGGGCCGGCCTAGGAAAGGTTGGAGGGAGGGGGTAAAGGAGGTTTTGTGTGCGAGGGGCTTGGACTTCCAGCAGGCATGCGTGAGCGTGTTTGATAGGAGTGAATGGAGACAAATGGTTTTTAATACTTGACGTGCTGTTGGAGTGTGAGCAAAGTAACATTTATGATGGGGTTCAGGGAAACTGGCAGGCCAGACTTGAGTCCTGGAGATGAGAAGTACAGTGCCTGCACTCTGAAGGAGGGGTGTTAATGTTGCAGTTTAAAAACTGTAGTGTAAAGCACCCTTCTGGCAAGACAGTGATGGAGTGAATGATGGTGAAAGTTTTTCTTTTTCAGGCCACCCTGCCTTGGTGGGAATCGGCCAGTGCGATAATAAAAAAAAAAAATATTTACACCTGGAGGTTATTCCGGGGATCAACGCCCTTGCGGCCAGGTCTACGACCAGGCCTCCCCACATTGCCCTTTGACAGGACATCTCCACCGCCTCCTCGCTGCAGCATTTACAACCCAAGCTTCTCACACATATAAGAGTGTTGGTGCCACATTACTTTCATACATTCCCTTTGCCTCCACAGATAATGTTTTTTGTCTCCACCTATACAGTAGGGCCCCACTTATTCGGCAGGTTAGGTTCCAGGCTACTGCCGGAAAGCAGACTTCGCCAGAAAGCAGAACTCCATTTTTTCCATTTATAAATGCATATAAATGCCAGATAACAAGTTTACACTCACATATATTATGTTAGCAATAGAACTAGGCATTAAGTAAAATACACACACAGTACACTTATTATTTACCTCAAAATATTTGCAGTCTTAATGTAGAGCAAAAGGCGAGTAGTATTTACTTTAAGAAGTCAGGTGTGGTAGCCCTCCTGGACATCCCACCCACACATACTATACTACGATGCTTAAAGCTCCCTAGAGCGATAAAATGCATATTCAGTACACGCATTACTTACCTTAAAATATTTGTAGTCTTAATGTAGGGTGAGAGGTGAAAAGTATTTATTTGTAGAAAGTCGTGTGGGAGGTATGGCATCCTGTCTGGCCATTTATAACTACTATGACATTAAGATCCCTTGAGCGATAAAATGCATATACATATAGTACACTCATTAATTACCTTAAAATATTTGTAGTCTTAATGTAGGGTGAGAGGTGAGTTATTTGTATGGAGTCAGGTTGGGAAGTATGGGTAGCCAGGAAGGGCAGCCCTCCCAACCCCACCCACACATAATGTAAACAAACCAGATGAATGCTACCACAAGTCCTACAAGTTGCCTGGCTACCACAAGTCCTACAAGTTGCCTGGCTACCACAAGTCCTACAAGTTGCCTGGCTACCACAAGTCCTACAAGTTGCCTGGCTACCACAAGTCCTACAAGTTGCCTGGCTACCACAAGTCCTACAAGTTGCCTGGCTACCACAAGTCCTACAAGTCACCTGGCTACATCTCATATTTATGTTAATTTATTCTACTGTAGGGTGTATTTAGATGGATTAAGCAAAATGTCTATATTAACGTTTTATACGATATTCAATGCTCCTTAGAGTGATTATTATTGTGTTATTATTATTAATATGGCATCAAAAGACTAATAAGACACTCTTAGTGATTTTAATGTGTACCTGCATGCTAGCACAGTGTGTAAGTTTACTTAGGTACAGGTACACATACGTATAATTATCAGTTATAATAATAATGTAGGTATGTAGTCTGCCTGGGCTACATACCTACACCTACCTACATAGCTCCACGATATTTAACCCGTAAACGGTCCAAGCAGATCTACATTCACATGTGTAGTGCTACAAAAGTAGATCTACATTTTTTTTACATATTTTCAAATGTAACAAAAAAAAAAAGTAGATCAAAGTTTTTTTTACACATTTTCAAATGTAAAAAAACAAAAAGAAGATCTACTTTTTTTACATACTTTCAAATGTTGAAAAGACGTATACAGTGGTCCCTCGTTTTTCGTAGTTCTCGGGAATCATAGATTTCAGAAATCATAGGGATATTTTCGTATAAACATGGGCTCGCTAATCATAGGTTGACTCGCGAATAGTAGTTCGTCTGGGACGTGTACGCACGGTGTGAGCCGGGGCGGCCTCCCTACCCAGCCAGTCTGGCATTGTTTACCAGTGAGCAAAGGTTCCCTCATGTGTTCCTACAAAATATTTCATAATATTCCACTCATTTTAGTGCTTGCAAGTACTAAATAAGCTACCATGGCTCCAAAGAAAGCTCCTAGTGCCAAGCCTGTGGTAAAGAAGGTGAGAAATATGATTGAATTTAAGAAAAACATCATTGAACAATATGAAAGTGGCACAAGTGGAAAGATTTATGGAGAAACATCACCCTGACAAGGTTGTTGCAAGTCATGTTGGCAACATGTACAATGACAAAGTCTTGGGCCATTTTAGGGAAGTGTTAAAGAGACGCCAGAAACAGAGCTCTCTCCACAGTTATTTTGCGAGACAGGACTCCAGCGACTCTCAAGCTGGTCCTAGTGGCATTAAGAAACAGAGAAGAGAAGCAACCCCAGAAAAGCAATTGGTACCTGAGGTGTTGCTGGAAGGGGATTCCCCTTCCAAACTGTAAACAATCCAATCTCCTCCTCCAGTCTCCCATACACTAAGAAGAATCTCCAATAAAGGTAAGTTTTATGCTGTTAATGTTTCATTCATCATTTCCCATTGTATTGTTTATGTACTATATGTATATTTCATGTAAAATATTTTTTTGTTTTAATACTTCTGGGTGTCAGGAACGGATTAATTGTATTTACATTATTTCTTATGGGGAAAATTGATTCGCAAATCGTAAATTTCGTTTATAGTAACGGCTCCAGGAACGGATTAATTACGAAAAACGAGGGACCACTGTATATACGTTTGGACCGTTTACGGGTTAATGTGGCCCAGAGCCATATTATTACCATCGACATACCTTGTTCACTGAGTTTAATTGTTTCTAACAGCTACCTTTAGATGCTATCATAAACAAAGGGAAAAGTAATGAATAATTCATGCCGAGAATTGTAAACAAAAGCGTTATGTATTAAGGGGAGTGACGTAATGTTTTCCCTCCACCCGGCTACCACACCTCCTTAGTATATAAACAAAATGTTTATATATTATGTAACATGTTTCTTATATAATTTTGAAGAAAATATAATAGATGAATTAATGAAAATGTCTATATTGACGTAAAATTAGACATTTATGTGCCCAAGAGTGATTATTATTACATAATAGAGAGATGTGCTCATGAAGAATGTAAACAAACCGGGTGGCCCGCACCGTATTTGAAAGACCACTTGCCGTATAGAAAGTTTGAGATCATAATTTGAGATCACCGTATTAGCGGAACGCCGTAAGGTGAAACGCCGAAAAGCGGGGCCCTACTGTACCTCAATGCACCACTCACCTTTTTTCCTTCATCAATTCTATCAACACACTAAAAAACAAGACAGGAGATTTAAATACCTTACCACCCTTTATATACAAGAGAGAGTCGCAAGTGCTGTCACCAATCATTGCAACACTCTTTAACAAATCCATCGAATCCTCTACCTTCCCTTCATTTCTCAAAATAGCGAGGGTCACCCCGATCCATAAAGGAGGAGACCAAGCAGACTTGAACAACTATAGGCCAATATCCAACTTACACCCTCTCTCTAAAATCTTTGAAAAATTAATTCATAAGCGAATCTATTCCTACCACATCTCCCACAACATACTCAACCCCTGTCAGTTTGGGTTCAGGCCTAATAAAAATATGAATGATGCTATTATACACATGCTAGAACAAATATACACTGCACTAGAGAAAAAAGAAGTCCCACTGGAGATCTTCATTGATTTACGTAAAGCTTCGGATACAGTTGACCATGATTTGCTCCACATAAAATTCTTGCACTATGGTATAAGAGGGCATTCCCTCAACTACCTTAACCCTTAAACGGTCCAAACAGATCGACGTTCAAATTCGAAGTGCTACAAAAGTAGATCTACTTTTTTTTTACATATTTTCAAATGTAACAAAAAAGAAGATCTACATTTTTTACATACCTTCAGATGTTGAAAAAACGTATATATACGTTTGGACCGTTTAAGGGTTAAGTCATACCACAGCAAGAGAAGCCAATACGTGTACACAAATGGAGCAAACTCTTCCGCACAGCCAATTACAGTTAGTGTCCCACAGGGAAGTGTCCTTGGCCCTCTTCTCTTTCTCGTTTACATAAATGACCTTCCAAATGCATCGTAACTACTCAAACCCACACTATTTGCAGATGACACTACATACGTCTTCTCTCACCCAAGCCCAGTCATGCTAGCCAATACTGTGAATACCGAATTACAGAAAATATCTACCTGGATGATGACTAACAAACTTACTCTCAACATTGACAAAACCTACTTCATTCAGTTTGGTAACAGAGCTACAGATGTCCCTCTTAACATAATGACAAACGAATCACCTATCACAAAGCTCACAGAGGGAAAATTCTTAGGAATCCACCTTGATAATAGACTCAAATTTCAAACACATGTACAACAAATTTCCAAGAAAATTTCCAAGACCGTAGGCATACAGTGGACCCCCGCATACCGGACGCCTTGCATAACGGACAATCCGCATACCGGACGCTTTGATCGCTAAAATTTTGCCTCGCATACCGCCCAAAAACCCGCTCAGCGCCCTTCGTCCGAGACGCGTCCAATGTGCGGCCTGAGCCAGCCTCATATGTTCCGCCGGTGGCATTGTTTACCAGCCAGCCTCCGCGGTAACATTCAAGCATACAATCGAAATATTTCGTATTATTACAGTGTTTTCGGTGCTGTTTCTGGAAAATAAGTGACCATGGGCCCCAAGAAAGCTTCTAGTTCCAACCCTACAGCAATAAGGGTTAGAATTCCAATAGAGATGAAGAAAGAGATCATTGATAAGTATGAAAGTGGAGTGCGTATCACCGACCTGGTCAGGTTGTACAAGAAACCCAAATCAACCATCTCTACTATTGTGGGCAACAGAAAGGCAATCAAGGAAGCTGTTCTTGCCAAAGGTTTAACTGTGTTTTCGAAACAGAGATCGCAAGTGATGGAAGATGTTGAGAGACTCTTATTGGTGTGGATAAATGAAAAACAGCTAGCAGGAGATAGCGTTTCTCAAGCTATCATAAGCGAAAAGGCTAGGAAGTTGCATGAGGATTTAATTAAAAAAAGGCCTGCAACTAGTGATGATGTGAGTGAATTTAAGGCCAGCAAAGGTTGGTTTGAGAGATTTAAGAAGCGTAGTGGCATACATAGTGTGATACGGCATGGTGAGGCTGCCAGTTCGGACCACAAAGCGGCTGAAAAATATGTGCAGGAATTCAAGGAGTACATAGCAACTGAAGGACTGAAACCTGAACAAGTGTTTAATTGTGATGAAACAGGCCTGTTTTGGAAGAAAATGCCAAGCAGGACCTACATTACTCAGGAAGAAAAGGCACTCCCAGGACATAAGCCTATGAAAGACAGGCTTACTTTGTTGATGTGTTCCAATGCTAGTGGTGATTGCAAAGTTAAGCCTTTATTAGTGTATCACTCTGAAACTCCCAGAGCGTTCAGGCAAAAGAATGTCCTCAAGGATAATTTGTGTGTGCTGTGGAGATCAAACAGTAAGGCATGGGTCACTAGGGACTTTTTCTATAACTGGTTACACCATGCATTTGCCCCCAATGTCAAAGATTACCTAACTGAAAAGAAATTAGAACTTAAGTGCCTCCTGGTGTTAGACAATGCCCCTGGTCATCCTACAGACGTGGCAGAGCGACTTTATGGGGACATGAGCTTCATTAAGGTGAAGTTTTTGCCTCCTAATACCACTCCTCTCCTGCAGCCCATGGACCAGCAGGTTATTGCAAACTTCAAAAAACTGTACACAAAAGCTCTGTTTGAAAGGTGCTTTGTAGTGACCTCAGAAACTCAACTGACTCTAAGAGAGTTTTGGAGAGATCACTTTAATATCCTCAATTGTATAAACCTTATAGGTAAGGCTTGGGAGGGAGTGACTAAGAAGACCTTGAACTCTGCTTGGAAGAAACTGTGGCCAGAATGTGTAGACAAAAGGGATTTTGAAGAGTTTGAGGCTAACCCTGAGAGGAGTATACCAGTTGAGGAATCAATTGTGGCATTGGGGAAATCCTTGGGGTTGGAGGTTAGTGGGGAGGATGTGGAAGAGTTGGTGGAGGAGGACAATGAAGAACTAACCACTGATGAGCTGATAGATCAACTTCAAGAGCAAGAGGCCAGACCTGGGAAAACTGGTTCAAAGGAGGGGAGAGAGAAATTGAAGGAATTGCCTACTACAAAGATTAAGGAAATGTGTGCAAAATGGCTTGAAGTGCAAACCTTTTTTGATGAAAATCACCCTCACACAGCTATTGCAAGCCGTGCTGGTGACTGTTACAATGACAATGTTGTGAACCACTTTAGACAAATCATAAAGGAACGAGAGGTACAGGCCACTATGGACAGATATGTTGTGCGAAAGAAGTCCAGTGACTCTGAAGCTGGTCCTAGTGGCATTAAAAGAAGAAGGGAAGTAACCCCAGAAAAGGACTCGACACCTCAAGTCTTAATGGAAGGGGATTCCCCTTCTAAACACTAACACTCTCTCTCCCCTCCTCCCATCCCATCAATCATCACCAGATCTTCAATAAAAGTAAGTGTCATGTAAGTGTGCATGCCTTTTTCAGTTTGTGTGTATTAAAATTAACATTTCCTGTGGTAAAAATTTTTTTTTTCATACTTTTGGGTGTCTTGCACGGATTAATTTGATTTCCATTATTTCTTATGGGGAAAATTCATTCGCATACCGAACATTTCGCATAACAGCCAGTCCTCTTGCACGGATTAAGGTCGCTATGCGGGGGTCCACTGTACTATTGAAGATACGGTACTGTGTTCCACAGTCAGCCCTCCTGGCCCTATATCACTCACTTATTTACCCCAATCTCACCTATGGAATTTGTGCATGGGGCTCAACAACAATAAACCATCTCAGACCATTAATTACCAAACAAAAGGCTGCAGTCAGAATGATAACAAATTCCAACTACAGGCAGCACACTCCACCAATATTCAAAACTCTAAACCTACTCACCATACAAAACATCCATACTTATTATTGTACCTACTACATACATAGAACACTCAACTCAGATATAAACCCTCCCTTCAAACGTCTCCTTACCAGCCTCAACAGAACACATGACCAGAACACAAGGCACAGATCACTCTTTGATGTTCCTCGTGTCCATCTCACACTATGCAAAAACTCAATGCACATAAAAGGCCCAAAAATCTGGAATTCATTACCTGTGAATATAAAAGAAGCACTGTCTGTTTATAAATTAAAATCTCTTCTCAAAAATCACTTATTCACCCTCAACTAAATAAATACTGAATAATTGTATCTCATAAATGTTTAACCTGTGACCAAATCAAACTTTGTTATTTTTAATTACATTACCTTGCTTAGTTAATCTTAAGTAAATTTTAAGCCTGCCCATAATGCTCTGCATACAAGGGGCTTTGGCATGTTACACTTAACCACTGTATTTCTCTATACTTCTATGTATCATGTTCAAATAAATAAATAAATAAATAAATAAATAAACCTCATCCTTCATACATCCATCCGCTGACACATCAACTCCCAAATATCTGAAAACATTCACTTCTTCCATACTCGTCTTCTCCAATTTGATATCCAATTTTTCTTTATCTAAATCATTTGATACCCTCATCACCTTACTCTTTTCTATGTTCACTTTCAACTTTTTACCTTTATGTACTCTGATAATTATGCTTATTTGTGCCTGTGCCTAAATATACTTACTGTGCTGGCATACAGGTACACATTAAAATCACTAAGAGTCTCTCGCCTCACGACGCCATAGTAATACTACGTAATAATAATCTCTCTTGGGCACATTAAATGTCTTATTATACGTTAATATGTATAGACATATTCATTAATCCATGTATGATATTTTCTTCAAAATTATATAAGAAACATGTTACATAGCATATAAACATTATACATACACCCACAAAATAAAAATTGACATAAATATATTTGTTTACAAAGTGGCTTTGTAGGAGAGTCGATAGAATTACAGTAGGGCCCCGCTTTACGGCGTTTTGCTTTACGGCGTTCAGCTAATACAGTCATTTCAAATTATGACCAAAACTCTCTATATGGCTCCCCCCGACTTTCTAATAAGGTCACCGTGCCCCACCCACTTTGTTTACATTCTCCGTGAGATCCGTAAGCACTAAGTCTCTCCATTATGTCTGGAAACTCCAAAATTTCAAGTGTTTTTAAAAGTTATTTCATATTTTATATATACATACTCTGATAATTATACTTATGTATACCTGTACCTAAATAAACTTACAGACTGTGCTGGCATGCAGGTACACATTAAGAGTGCCTTATGTCTCGAGACACCACATTAGTAATAATAATAATAATAATAATAATAATAATAATTCTAGGCAGTAGGTTGGTAGACAGCAACCGCCCTGGGAGGTACTACCGTCCTGCCAAGTGAGTGTAAAAACACAAGCCTGTAATTGTTTTACATAATGGTAGGATTGCTGGTGTCCATTTTTCTGTCTCATAAACATGCAAGGTTTCACGTACATCTTGCTACTTCTACTTACACTTAGGTCACACTACACATAAATGTACAAGCATATACTGTACATGTATATACACACCCCTCTGGGTTTTCTTCTATTTTCTTACTAGTTCTTGTTCTTGTTTATTTCCTCTCATCTCCATGGGGAAGTGGAAAAGAATTCTTCCTCCGTAAACTATGCATTTTGTAAGAGGCGACTAAAATGCTGGGAGCAAGGGGCTAGTAACCCCTTCTCCTGTATAAATTACAGTGGTCCATCGTTTATCGTCGTTAATCCGTTCCTGGAAGTGCAACGATTATCAAAATAGACGATTTTCGAATCAATTTTCCCCCAACATGACTTAAGAAATCGTAATGACACGATTGCAAATAAACCATACCCCCGGCCGGGATTGAACCCGCGGTCATAGAGTCTCAAAACTCCAGCCCGTCGCGCTAGCCACTAGACCAGCTAGCCACAATAAGATTCATCCAACTAGGTATTGTGGCTAGCTGGTCTAGTGGCTAGCGCGACGGGCTGGAGTTTTGAGACTCTATGACCGCGGGTTCAATCCCGGCCGGGGGTATGGTTTATTTGCAATCGTGTCATTACGATTTCTTAAGTCATGTTGACGGCAGTGAAGGGACTTGAGCTAGAGTTCGTCACGGCCACGCTAGCTGGAGATTCGTCTGTAAAAACTTGCATTTGTGGTCACAGAGGTGCCTGTGCTAACTTTCCTATGGTGTAGAAATATACCTAGTTGGATGAATCTTATTGTGGCTAGCTGGTCTAGTGGCTAGCGCGACGGGCTGGAGTTTTGAGACTCTATGACCGCGGGTTCAATCCCGGCCGGGGGTATGGTTTATTTGCAATCGTGTCATTACGATTTCTTAAGTCATGTTGACGGCAGTGAAGGGACTTGAGCTAGAGTTCGTCACGGCCACGCTAGCTGGAGATTCGTCTGTAAAAACTTGCATTTGTGGTCACAGAGGTGCCTGTGCTAACTTTCCTATGGTGTAGAAATATACCTAGTTGGATGAATCTTATTGTGGCTAGCTGGTCTAGTGGCTAGCGCGACGGGCTGGAGTTTTGAGACTCTATGACCGCGGGTTCAATCCCGGCCGGGGGTATGGTTCAATTTTCCCCATAAGAAATAATGTAAATACAATTAATCCGTTCCTGACACCCAGAAGTATTAAAACAAAAATTTTTTTTTTTACATGAAATATAGATGTAGTACAAAAACAATACAATGGGATATGATGAATGAAACAATAACAGCATAACACTTACCTTTATTGGTGATTTTCTTAGTGTATGGAAGACTGGAGGAGGAGAGTGATTGGATTAGTTACTGTTTGGAAGGGGAATCCCCTTCCATCAACACCTCAGGTACCAAGTCCTTTTCTGGGGTTACTTCTCTTCTCTGTTTCTTAATGCCACTAGGACCAGCTTGAGAGTCACTGGAGTCCTGTCTCGCAAAAAAAGTGTCCAGAGAGCTCTATTTCTGGCATCTCTTTAAAACTTCCCTAAAATGGGCCAAGACTCTGTCACTGTACAAGTTGCTGATATGGCTTGCAACATCCTTCTCAGGGTGATGTTTCTACATAAATCTTTCCATCCTACCCCATATTTCAAAAATCTCCTTAATTTCTGAAGAAGGCACCTTCTTCCATCTCTCTTCCTCCTCTGCAGCAAGATTCTGAGCTGCGATCTGTTGCTGTTCCTGCTGAAGCTTTTGCAGCTCCTCAGTGGTTAGCTCTTCGTTGTGGTCCTCCACCAACTCTTCCACATCCTCCAAACTCACATCCAACCCTATGGAACTCCCCAATGCCACAATAGATTTCACAACTGACATAGGCTCATCAGGGTCAGCCACAAACCCTTCAAAATCCCTCTTGTGGACACAATCTGGCCACAATTTTCCCCAAGCAACAACAGCTTCCTTGATTTCCTTTTTCTTTGCCATGATGGAAGATATGGATGTATGGGGTTTGTCATACAACCTGCCCAGTTCGGCCACACGTACTCCACTTTCATATTGTTCAATGATGTTTTTCTTAAATTCAATCATATTTCTCACCTTCTTTACCAAAGGCTTGGCACTAGAAGCTTTCTTTGGAGCCATGGTAGCTTATTTAGCACTAGCAAGCACTAAAATGAATGGAACATTATGAAATGTTTCGTATGAACAAGTGAGGGGACCGCCGCTCACTGGTAAACAATGGCACAATGGCTGGGAAGGGAGGCCAAGGCGGCTCAGAGCCATGAGTATGCGTCCAGGACGAACGACGATTAGCAAGTCAACCGACCATTTGCGAGCCAATGTTTAGACGAAAATAACGTGATTTCTGAAAAGAACGACTATCGAGCCCGATGATTATCGAGGGACCACTGTACTAAATTTAAAAAGAGAAACTTTCATTTTTCTTTTTGGGCCACCCTGCCTTGGTGGGATACAGCCGGTTTGTTGAAATAATAATAATAATAATAATAATAATAATAATAATAATAATAATAACGGAGTCTCATTAAATGTCATATATTACGTTAATATACATATTTTCATTAATCCATCTATGATATTTTTTCAAAATTATATAATAAACATGATACATGACATATAAAGATGATAAATACACCCCACAGTCGAATAAACAAATATGAGATGTGGTAGCCAGACGACTTGTACGAGTGATGCCATATTAGTAATAATAATAATAATAATAATAATAATAATAATTAGATAATAATAGTAATAATAATAATTATCACTGAGTCTCATTAAATGTCGTATATTACGTTAATATACACATTTTCATTAATCCATCTATGATATTTTTTTCAAAATTATATAATAAGCACGATACATAACATATAAAGATGATAACTACACCCCACAGTAGAATAAATAAACATAAATATGAGATGTGGTAGCCAGACAACTTGTACGAGCGACAGCAAGAGTAACATTTTCCCTAGTCCAACATAAGAGAAAATATCTTACTGGGGTTAACCGTAGAAAATTATTCCTTTCGTATGTAAGTTTATTTGGGTAACACAACTACAGTTACATAGATTATCATACATAGCAGCATATGTGTAAAGTACCTAGGATAACCCAAAAAAATCAGTGACTTATTTCCATTGCCTTCACTCAGAGCTTCATTTCTTCTAAAAATGATGTTGCATGAGAATGGGAGTGTTCCTCTTTATTTATTCTACCATATCAATGTAGAGACAACTCGTACACAATGTAACTTGTACACAAACCAGACGTGAACACATGGTTTGTTTACAAAACTTGTGTTCGCCTGGTTTGTTTACGTAACTCCACGCCTGTCCTCTCTCATGTACTCATTCTGTCTCTCCCTCTCATTTATTCGCTTTATCTTGTTTACTCACCCCTGACCCTACATTAACCCTTTGACTGTCGCAAGCCCCTTTCTGAAACTGTCATTCTATGTCGAAAATTTTTTGGAAAAAAAAAAAAAAAAAATTCTGATGAAGTGATAGATAATCTTTTCCCGATGGTAATGACACCAAAAGTATGGAATTTGGTCGAAAACTCTCAGAATTACGCTCCCACGAAGTTAGCGGTCTCGGCGATTTCGCCAACCTTGAGCCTCATTTTTGGCCAATTCCATTGTTCCAGTTGACCAAACTCTTAGCTATTTCTTTAGAACTCCATTTTTTTCTATCAACTGAGTACAAGAAACTGCCCATTTACCAATTTAAACTATCCAAAAAAGTGGTCAGAAATTGGCAATTTGGCCAATTTCACGCAAATTAAAAAGATGCCAGTTTCAAAATAGGGTCCAGAATAAACAATGTAGACATTCTTGGCACTAAAAGAACATATCCTCTGTTCATTAGTCACGTCTCTAGGCCCCTCTTAACCCTTTGACTGTTTCAGGGCCCTCTCTGAAACTGTCATTCTATGTCGCCAAATATTCGAAAAAAAAAAAAATTATTTTTTCTTATGAAAATGTTAGGAATATTTTTACTAGTGTTTTAAGCCTAAAAAAAAATTTTTGCCATCAGTACTTACCGAGATATAGAGCCGCAAAGTTTGCAGAAATTGACGTGCGTACGGCAACAGCGGCGACTGCCGCCCACCCGGTATTCTTTTATTTACTCTAATTCAAAGGTTTCTTGCATTTTTCAATATTTTTCTTTTCCAGGTAACTTATGTGGCCTGTGAGACCAATGTAAGGTGCATTGTTCAAATATACACTCATTATTTACAACACAATAACAGAACAAACTTTATCACTATTAGTTTGTGTATACACTTTGTTTACACAAACAAACAATACAAAACAATGTTTATTACTATTGTTCCATAATATATATACATATGTACAGTCACTAAACACGTTCCTAGAACTGCTGCAGCTTGTGGAACTCTTTGAAACATGGGTATATGCAGAGGGGCACTTCACACTCCTCACACATAAAACGAGTGTCTCTGCGTGTTTGTGGGCGTTTTGTGGTATGCATACATACATAACACCTCTTCTGAGCATTTTTCTTGGCAGTAGTAGGAGGCAGTTGTATGGGGTAGTGATCACCAGGCCTCATACGAGATGACGTCTGTGGGCGCTGGTCTATTGCAGGAGTTGCTCCTTTGTACTTTGCAATTATTTGTCTGATTACTGACAGGCAAAATTCACCATATTTTGGTGTTTTGTTGGTCTTCAACTTGTATATGTTATAAGCATTTAGCATAGAGATATCAACAAGATGGAAAAAAAGTTTGATATACCACTTATAACTCTTGCGTACACAGTCTGCAAACCCAATCTGCATGTCACATTTGTCCACTAAGCGCATATTGAGGTTGTAGTCCATGACAGCTGCAGGCTTTAGAATGGGTTCATTGGTCTCTCTGTTGTCCCTGCCACTGGGTACCATTTCGTTTGTGTGAACTGATGTCAACAATGTGACATCACGTTTGTCATGCCACCGAAATGCCATGATGTCATTGGCAGCAAAGGCTTGCACCTCACCTCTGCGAGTGCCAGCGTCGAACCTTGGCATATGTTTGCGATTACCACGCACTGTGCCACACACGTCTGTCAAGTTCACTCGCAAGAAATCACTGAGTAAGGGGCTTGTGTACCAGTTATCAGTAAATAACATATGCCCCTTACCAAGATATGGTTCCATCATTGTTCGAACCACATCACCAGAGATACCCAATAACTTCATGGTATCTCTCAAAGTATTACTGCCAGTGTACACAATAATATCTAAAACAAGACCACTTCTGCAATCACACAGTACAAATAGCTTTATACCAAAGCGTTTCCTCTTGCTTGGTATATATTGCTTGAATGAGAGTCTTCCTTTGAATAAAATCAAGGACTCATCAATAACAAGCTTCCTGAAGGGATAAAAATACATGCAGCACTTTTGTTTCAGGTACATAAACACATTTCTTATCTTATATAACCTGTCGCTTCTGTCAGGCCTGGTTTTGTCTGAAAAGTGTAACATACGCAACAGTATCAGGAAACGATTGACACCTATAATGTCACTAAAACCTGGAGTTGAAATCAGGCGATCTGTTGTCCAGTATGTGGTGACAGTGTGCTTATACACATGTGGCATAAGCATTATTGTGGCAAAAAACAGGTACATCTCTGCCACAGTTGTCTCCTTCCACTTGTGTAGCCGTGATTTTGGTGAGAGAATTGTATTTGCCATGGTGTATTCACAGTATGTGTTGGTTTCCCTGACAATGATGTCCATCAGGGGTTCATCGAAGAATAACTCAAAGCAGTCCAGTTCACTGGCATTGTTCCCAAGTGGACAAGATGGCTTTATTCCACTTTGTGTTTCATCAAAGTCATGGGGACTGGGAACAAACTCGTCACCGTCCTGCCAATCCCAGATGCGGTCTGCTGGTGGGGTCTGGATATTGTACCGTGGTTGTGGCTGTGGTTGTGGCTGTGCAGGTTGTGGTGGTGCAGGTTGTGGCAGTGTGGGGTAGGGTGAGGCTGGTTGTTCTGCTGAGTCAGCCGCGTGGCTAGTAGCGTGGCCCGGTGATGGTGCCACATGGGCCGTGCCACCCTCACTATCACCACCACTGCCTCCTCCCTCACTGTCACCATTCATACCCATCGTTACAATATCGTCATCTTCACTATCAGGTCGTGGTGTTGGGCCACGGGATGTGCTCCCAGAGTTTCTCCTTCCCCTTGGAACAACATATGAAACACTACCAGACCGCATGCTACGTCGTACATACTGGCGCTTCACTGGGGAATATTCACTCTCACTGTCACTAGAACTGCTTTCAATGACCTTGAAATCACTATCACTATCACTATCACTATCACTGCTATCATCAGGGTGTTGTACACGACCAAATAGTTTCCTCTTTCGTCCTGGTACAGGCGAACGTGAACGTGAACAAGCCGGCACAGCACCAGAGGTCGAAGGTTGTGGGTCATCTGGGTTTTCGTCACTATTTACGTTATCCTGGGCACTTTTTTCGGTAACACTCACTTGAAAACCCTTGAATTCACTGTCACTGACACTTTCATCGCTGTTAGAGCTATCACTTGGGAACAAAAGACCTCCAATCCGCCGAGGAGTGAGGAACTTCTTACCGAGAGGCATGGTGAAAATGGACTGACAACATGGCGTTCCCACAATGCACCGCTAGGTCCCAGATTTTTTTCACAGGGTGCACACCGACCACTGAGACCCATTCTCTCCCGTGTAGGCCTATCAGGCCTTTGGCGCTCGATTTGAAGCCGCTAGAATTTGTGCGTATAAATACGTCAGAAACATTGGCTCGTAAGACGTATTTATACGTCGGAAACAGTCAAAGGGTTAACAAGTCGGCCGTCTCCCACCGAGGCAGGGTGACCCAAAAAAGAAAGAAAATCCCCAAAAAGAAAATACTTTCATCATCATTCAACACTTTCACCACACTCACACATTATCACTGCTTTTGCAGAGGTGCTCAGAATACAACAGTTTAGAAGCATATACGTATAAAGATACACAACATTTCCCTCCAAACTGCCAATATCCCAAACCCCTCCTTTAAAGTGCAGGCATTGTACTTCCCATTTCCAGGACTCAAGTCCGACTATATGAAAATAACCGGTTTCCCTGAATCCCTTCACTAAATATTACCCTGCTCACACTCCAACAGATCGTCAGGTCCCAAGTATCATTCGTCTCCATTCACTCCTATCTAACACGCTCATGCACGCTTGCTGGAAGTCCAAGCCTCTTGCCCACAAAACCTCCTTTACCCCCTCTCTCCAACCCTTTCGAGGACGACCCCTACCCCGCCTTCCTTTTTTTTTTTATTTTTATTCTCACACTGGCCGGTTCCCACAAAGGCAGGGTGGCCCGAAAAAGAAAAACTTTCACCATCATTCACTCCATCACTGTCTTGCCAGAAGGGTGCTTTACACTACAGTTTTTAAACTGCAACATTAACACCCCTCCTTCGGAGTGCAGGCACTGTACTTCCCATCTCCAGGACTCAAGTCCAGCCTGCCGGTTTCCCTGAACCCCTTCATAAATGTTACTTTGCTCACACTCCAACAGCACGTCAAGTATTAAAAACCATTTGTCTCCATTCACTCCTATCAAACACGCTCACGCATGCCTGCTGGAAGTCCAAGCCCCTCGCACACAAAACCTCCTTTACCCCCTCCCTCCAACCTTTCCTAGGCCGGCCCCTACCCCGCCTTCCTTCCACTACAGACTGATACACTCTTGAAGTCACTCTGTTTCGCTCCATTCTCTCTACATGTCCAAACCACCTCAACAACCCTTCCTCAGCCCTCTGGACAACAGTTTTGGTAATCCCACACCTCCTCCTAACTTCCAAACTACGAATTCTCTGCATTATATTCACACCACACATTGCCCTCAGACATGACATCTCCACTGCCTCCAGCCTTCTCCTCGCTGCAACATTCATCACCCATGCTTCACACCCATATAAGAGCATTGGTAAAACTATACTCTCATACATTTCCCTCTTTGGCTCCAAGGACGAAGTTCTTTGTCTACACAGACTCCTAAGTGCACCGCTCACCCTTTTCCCCTCATCAATTCTATGATTCACCTCATCATTCATAGACCCATCCGCTGACACGTCCACTCCCAAATATCTGAATACATTCACCTCCTCCATACTCTCTCCCTCCAATCTGATTTCCAATCTTTCATCACCTAATCTTTTTGTTATCCTCATAACCTTACTCTTTCCTGTATTTTTTAATTTTCTTCTTTTGCACACCCTACCAAATTCATCCACCAATCTCTGCAACTTCTCTTCAGAATCTCCCAAGAGCACAGTGTCATCAGCAAAGAGCAACTGTGACAACTCCCACTTTATGTGTGATTCTTTATCTTTTAACTCCACGCCTCTTGCCAAGACCCTCGCATTTACTTCTCTTACAACCCCATCTATAAATATATTAGACAACCATGCTGACATCACACATCCTTGTCTAAGGCCTACTTTTACTGGGAAGTAATTTTCCTCATTCCTACATACTCTAACTTGAGCCTCACTATCCTCGTAAAAACTCTTCACTGCTTTCAGTAACCTACCTCCTACACCATACACCTGCAACATCTGCCACATTGCCCCCCTATCCACCCTGTCATACACCTTTTCCAAATCCATAAATGCCACAAAGACCTCTTTAGCCTTATCTAAATACTGTTCACTTATATGTTTCACTGTAAACACCTGGTCCACACACCCCCTACCTTTCCTAAAGCCTCCTTGTTCATCTGCTATCCTATTCTCCGTCTTACTCTTAATTCTTTCAATAATAACTCTACCATACACTTTACCAGGTATACTCAACAGACTTATCCCCCTATAATTTTTGCATTCTCTTTTGTCCCCTTTGTCTTTATACAAAGGAACTATGCATGCTCTCTGCCAATCCCTAGGTACCTTACCCTCTTCCATACATTTATTAAATAATTGCACCAACCACTCCAAAACTATATCCCCACCTGCTTTTAACATTTCTATCTTTATCCCATCAATCCCGGCTGCCTTACCCCCTTTCATTTTACCTACTGCCACACGAACTTCCCCCACACTCACAACTGGCTCTTCCTCACTCCTACAAGATGTTATTCCTTCTTGCCCTATACACGAAATCACAGCTTCCCTATCTTCATCAACATTTAACAATTCCTCAAAATATTCCCTCCATCTTCCCAATACCTCTAGCTCTCCATTTAATAACTCTCCTCTCCTATTTTTAACTGACAAATCCATTTGTTCTCTAGGCTTCCTTAACTTGTTAATCTCACTGAAAGACTTTTTCTTATTTTCAACAAAATTTGTTGATAACATCTCACCCACTCTCTCATTTGCTCTCTTTTTACATTGCTTCACCACTCTCTTAACCTCTCTCTTTTTCTCCATATACTCCATATTGAGTATATATACATCCGAAACACTGGCTCATAAGACGTATATATATGACCAAAACAGTCAAAGGGTTAAGACTACAAATATTTTATGGTAAGTAACGATTTTTTTTTTAATAACACATGGCCGATTCCCACCAAGGCAGGATGGCCTGAAAAAGAAGAACTTTCATCATCATTCACTCCATCACTGTCTTGCCAGAGGGGTGCTTTATACTACAATTATAAAACTGCAACATTAACACCACTCCTTCAGAGTGTAGACACTGTACTTCCCATCTCCAGGACTCAAGTCTGGCCTGCCAGTTTCCCTGAATCCCTTCATAAATGTTACTTTGCTCACATTCCAACAGCACGTTAAGTATTAAAAACCATTTGTTTTCATTCACTTCTATCAAATACACTCATGCACGCTTGCTGGAAGTCCAAGCCCCTCACACACAAAACCTCTTTTACCCCCTCCCTCCAACCCTTCCTAGGCCGACCCTCACCCCGCCTTCCCTCCACTACAGATTTATACACGTTCGAAATCATTCTGTTTTGTTCCATTCTCGCTACAAATCCAAACCACCTCAACAACCCCTCCTCAGCCCTCTGGATAATAGTTTTGGCAATCCCACACCTTCTCCTAACTTCCAAACTACGAATTCTCTGCATTATATTCACACCACACATTGCCCCCAGACATGACATCTCCACTGCCTCCAGCATTTTATCGCTCTGGAACGCTTAAATGTCATAGAATATTATGTGTGGGTGGAATGGCCTGATATGGTAGCCCGGCTGGCTACCATACATACCACACTTGATTTCTAACAATAAATACATACTACTCTTCTCACCCTAGATTAAGACTACAAATATTTTAAGGTAAGTAATGAGTGAACTGTATATGCATTTTATCGCTCTGGGATGCTTAGATGTAATAGAATATTATGTGTAGGTGGGGTGGCCTGGTATGGTAGCCTGGCTGGCTACCATACATACCACACTTGATTTCTTACAATAAATACTACTTGTCTCACCCTAGATTAAGACTACAAATATTTTAAGGTAAGTAATGAGTGCACTATGTGTGTATTTTACATTTTACTGTTTTTTAATGCCTAGTTCTATTGCTAACTTTATATATGTTAGTGTAAACTAGTTATCTAATATTTATATACATTTATAAGTGGATATTGGCAGTTTGGAGGGATGATCTTTATATGTGCACTATGTGTGTATTTTACATTTTTATTTTTTTTAATGCCTAGTTCTATTGCTAACTTAATATATGTTAGTGTAAACTTGTTATCTAATATTTATATACATTTATAAGTGGATATTGGCAGTTTGGAGGGATATGTTGTGTATCTTTATATGTATATGCTTCTAAATTGTTGTATTATGAGCACCTCTGCAAAAACAGTGATAATTTGTGAGTGTGGTGAAAGTGTTGAATGATGATGAAAGTATTTTCTTTTTGGGGATTTTTTTTCTTTTTTGGGTCACCCTGCCTTACGGCAATTTCTGCTTTACGGCGGTAGCCTGGGACCTAACCTGCCATATAAGTGGGGCCCTACTGTATGTTCTCTCTAGTCAAACACTGGGGGATAACTGTAGATAAATATTCCTTTCATATGCCTTCACTCTATATATAGCAATTCACGACCCTTGTGATTTTAGTGCTTCTTTTATTATGATTATAATAATAATAACTCGCAATAATAATTTTTCAGAGCATCATTCCTTCTAAAAATTGCATGAGAATGGAAGTGTTGGTCTTCATTTATTCTACTGTACCACTGTGAAGCCAATCTGTACACAATGTAAGGTGTTTTATTTTTTTTTTTTTTATTAGCACTGGCTGATTCCCACCATGGCAGGGTGGCCCGAAAAAGAAAAACTTTCACCATCATTCACTCCATCACTGTCTTGCCAGAAGGGTGCTTTAAACTACAGTTTTTAAACTGCAACATTAGCACCCCTCCTTCAGAGTGCAGGCACTGTACTTCCCATCTCCAGGACTCAAGTCCAGCCTGCCGGTTTCCCTGAATCCCTTCATAAATGTTACTTTGCTCAAACTCCAAAAGCACGTCAAGTATTAAAAACCATTTGTCTCCATTCACTCCTATCAAACACGCTCACGCATGCCTGCTGGAAGTCCAAGCCCCTCGCACACAAAACCTCCTTTACCCCCTCCCTCCAACGTTTCCTAGGCCGGCCCCTACCCCGCCTTCCTTCCACTACAGACTGATACACTCTTGAAGTCATTCTGTTTCACTCCATTCTCTCTATATGTCCGAACCACCTCAACAACCCTTCCTCAGCCCTCTGGACAACAGTTTTGGCAATCCCGCACCTCCTCCTAACTTCCAAACTACGAATTCTCTGCATTATATTCACACCACACATTGCCCTCAGACATGACATCTCCACTGCCTCCAGCGTTCTCCTCGCTGCAACATTCATAACCCATGCTTCACACCCATATAAGAGCATTGGTAAAACTATACTCTCATACATTTCCCTCTTTGCCTCCAAGGATGAAGTTCTTTGTCTCCACAGACTCCTAAGTGCACCGCTCACCCTTTTCCCCTCATCAATTCTATGATTCACCTCATCATTCATAGACCCATCCGCTGACACGTCCACTCCCAAATATCTGAATACATTCACCTCATACATACTCTCTCCCTCCAATCTGATATCCAATCTTTCATCACCTAATCTTCTTGTTATTTTCATAACCTTACTCTTTCCTGTATTCACTTTCAATTTTCTTCTTTTACATACCCTACCAAATTCATCCACCAATCTCTGCAACTTCTCTTCAGAATCTCCCAAGAGCACAGTGTCATCAGCAAAGAGCAACTGTGACAACTCCCACTTTATGTGTGATTCTTTATCTTTTAACTCCACGTCTCTTGCCAAGACCTTCGCATTTACTTCTCTTACAACCCCATCTATAAATATATTAAACAACCACGGTGACATCACACATCCTTGTCTAAGGCCTACTTTTACTGGGAAATAATCTCCCTCTTTCCTACATACTCTAACTTGAGCCTCACTATCCTCGTAAAAACTCTTCACTGCTTTCAGTAACCTACCTCCTACACCATACACCTGCAACATCTGCCACACTGCCCCCCTATCCACCCTGTCATACGCCTTTTCCAAACCCATAAATGCCACAGAAACCTCTTTAGCCTTATCTAAATACTGTTCACTTATATGTTTCACTGTAAACACCTGGTCCATACACCCACTACCTTTTCTAAAGCCTCCTTGTTCATCTGCTATCCTATTCTCCATCTTACTCTTAATTCTTTCAATAATAACTCTACCATACACTTTACCAGGTATACTCAACAGACTTACACCCCTATAATTTTTGCACTCTCTTTTGTCCCCTTTGCCTTTATACAAAGGAACTATGCATGCTCTCTCCCAATCCCTAGGTACCCTTACCCTCTTCCATACATTTATTAAATAATAGCACCAACCACTCCAAAACTATATTCTCACCTGCTTTTAACATTTCTATCTTTATCCCATCAATCCCGGCTGCCTTACCCCCTTTCATTTTACTTACTGCCTCACGAACTTCCCCTACACTCACAACTGGCTCTTCCTCACTCCTACAAGATGTTATTCCTCCTTGCCCTATACATGAAATCACAGTTTCCCTATCTTCATCAACATTTAACAATTCCTCAAAATATTCCCTCCATCTTCCCAATACCTCTAACTCTCCATTTAATAACTCTCCTCTCCTATTTTTAACTGACAAATCCATTTGTTCTCTAGGCTTCCTTAACTT
This sequence comes from Cherax quadricarinatus, assembly GCF_038502225.1. NCBI lineage: Eukaryota > Metazoa > Arthropoda > Malacostraca > Decapoda > Parastacidae > Cherax > Cherax quadricarinatus. The sequence continues at coordinate 30,095,638 of NC_091305.1, forward strand.
GTTAATCTCACTCCAAAACTTTTTCTTGTTTTCAACAAAATTTGTTTATAACATCTCACCCACTCTCTCATTTGCTCTCTTTTTACATTGCTTCACCACTCTCTTAACCTCTCTCTTTTTCTCCATATACTCTTCCCTCCTTGCATCACTTCTGCTTTGTAAAAACTTCTCATATGCTAACTTTTTCTCCCTTACTACTCTCTTTACATCATCATTCCACCAATTGCTCCTCTTCCCTCCCGCACCCACTTTCCTGTAACCACAAACTTCTGCTGAACACTAACACTACATTTTTAAACCTACCCCATACCTCTTCGACCCCATTGCCTATGCTCTCATTAGCCCATCTATCCTCCAATAGCTGTTTATATCTTACCCTAACTGCCTCCTCTTTTAGTTTATAAGCCTTCACCTCTCTCTTCCCTGATGCTTCTATTCTCCTTGTATCCCATCTACCTTTTACCCTCAGTGTAGCTACAACTAAAAAGTGATCTGATATATCTGTGGCCCCTCTATAAACATGTACATCCTGAAGTCTACTCAACAGTCTTTTATCTACCAATACATAATCCAACAAACTACTGTCATTTTGCCCTACATCATATCTTGTATACTTATTTATCCTCTTTTTCTTAAAATATTTATTACCTATAACTAAACCCCTTTCTAAACAAAGTTCAATCAAAGGGCTCCCATTATCATTTACACCTGGCACCCGAAACCTACCTACCACACCCTCTCTAAAAGTTTCTCCTACTTTAGCATTCAGGTCCCCTACCACAATTACTCTCTCACTTGGTTCAAAGGTTCCTATACATTCACTTAACATCACCCAAAATCTCTCTCTCTCTCCTCTACATTCCTCTCTTCCCCAGGTGCATACACGCTTATTATGACCCAGTTTTCGCATCCAACCTTTACTTTAATCCACATAATCCTTGAATTTACACATTCATATTCTCTTTTCTCCTTCCATAACCGATCCTTCAACATTATTGCTACCTCTTCCTTTGCTCTAACTCTCTCAGATACTCCAGATTTAATCCCATTTATTTCCCCCCACCGAAACTCCCCTACCCCTTTCAGCTTCGTTTCGCTTAGGGCCAGGACATCCAACTACTTTTCATTCATAACATCAGCAATCATTTGTTTCTTGTCATCCACACTACATCCACGCACATTCAAGCATCCCAGTTTTATAAAGTTTTTCTCCTTCTCTTTTTTAGTACGTACAGTAAGGCCCCGCTTTATGGCGTTTCGCCTTATGGCGTTCTGCTAATACGGCGATGTCAAATTATGACCAAAATTTGCTATACGGCAAGCAGTCTTTCAAATACGGCACCCACCACCCAGTTTGTTTACATTTTCCGTGACCACATCTATTATGTCAGGAAACTTTCCAAAATTTCAAGTGTTTTAAAGTTACTGCATATTTTATATGTACTCTCATAATTATACTTATGTGTACCTGTACCTAAATATACTTACACACTGTGCTGGTGTGCAGGTACACATTAAAATCGCTAAGTCTCTCTCTACTCATGATGCCAATACTACGTAATAATAATCACTCTTGGGTACACTAAATGTCTTATTTTACATAATATAGGCATTTTCATTAATCCATCTATGATATTTTCCTCAAAATTATATATGAAACCCATTACATAGCATATAAACATGATACATACACTCAGAATAAAAATTGATGTAAATATTAGATTTGTTTACAAAGCAGCTGTGTAGGTAGTGTTGGAAGAATTACGTTTTCTCTAGTCAAACTTGGGGATAACTGTAGAAAAATATTCTTTTCATATGCCTTTACTCTATTTATAGCCATTCATGACCCTTGTGGGTTTAGTGCTTTTTATAATAAATATTAATAATAATAATAATATTATTATTATTAATTTTTTTTTTTTCAACAAGTCGGTCGTCTCCCACCGAGGCAGGGTGACCCAAAAAAGAAAGAAAATCCCCAAAAAGAAAATACTTTCATCATCATTCAACACTTTCACCACACTCACTCATTATCACTGCTTTTGCAGAGGTGCTCAGAATACAACAGTTTAGAAGCATATATGTATAAAGATACACAACATATCCCTCCAAACTGCCAATATCCCAAACCCCTCCTTTAAAGTGCAGGCATTGTACTTCCCATTTCCAGGACTCAAGTCCGACTATATGAAAATAACCGGTTTCCCTGAATCCCTTCACTAAATATTACCCTGCTCACACTCCACCAGATCGTCAGGTCCCAAGTATCATTAGTCTCCATTCACTCCTATCTAACACGCTCGTGCACGCTTGCTGGAAGTCCAAGCCCCTCGCCCACAAAACCTCCTTTACCCCCTCTTTCCAACCCTTTCGAGGATGACCCCTACCCCTCTTTCCTTCCCCTATAGATTTATATGCTTTCCATGTCATTCTACTTTGATCCATTCTCTCTAAATGACCAAACCACCTGAACAACCCCTCTTCTGCCCTCTGACTAATGCTTTTATTAACTCCACACCTTCTCCTAATTTCCACACTCCGAATTTTCTGCATAATATTTACACCACACATTGCCCTTAGACAGGACATCTCCACTGCCTCCAACCGTCTCCTCGCTGCTGCATTTACCACCCAAGCTTCACATCCATATAAGAGTGTTGGTACTACTATACAGTGGACCCCCGGTTAACGAACTTTTTTCATTCCAGTAGTATGTTCAGGTGCCAGTACTGACCGAATTTTTTCCCATAAGGAATATTGTGAAGTAGATTAGTCCATTTCAGACCCCCAAATATACACGTACAAACGCACTTACATAAATACACTTACATAATTGGTCGCATTTGGAGGTGATCGTTAAGCGGGGGTCCACTGTACTTTCATACATTCCCTTCTTTGCCTCCATAGATAAAGTTTTTTGACTCCACATATACCTCAACGCACCACTCACCTTTTTTCCCTCATCAATTCTATGATTAACCTCATCCTTCATAAATCCATCCGCCGACATGTCAACTCCCAAGTATCTGAAAACATTCACTTCTTCCATACTCCTCCCCAATTTGATATCCAATTTTTCTTTATCTAAATCATTTGATACCCTCATCACCTTACTCTTTTTGATGTTCACTTTCAACTTTCTACCTTTACACACATTCTCAAACTCATCCACTAACCTTTGCAATTTTTCTTTATAATCTCCCATAAGCACAGTATCATCAGCAAAAAGTAACTGTGTCAATTCCCATTTTGAATTTGATTCCCCATAATTTAATCCCACCCCTCTCCCGAACACCCTAGCATTTACTTCTTTTACAACCCCATCTATAAATATATTAAACAACCATGGTGACATTACACATCCCTGTCTAAGACCTACTTTTACTGGGAAGTATTCTCCTTCTCTTCTACACACCCTAACCTGAGCCTCACTATCCTCATAAAAGCTCTTTACAGCATTTAGTAACTTACCACCTATTCCATATACTTGCAACATCTGCCACATTGCTCCTCTATCCACTCTATCATATGCCTTTTCTAAATCCATAAATGCAATAAAAACTTCCCTACCTTTATCTAAATACTGTTCACATATATGCTTCAATGTAAACACTTGATCTACACATCCCCTACCCACTCTGAAGCCTCCTAGCTCATCCACAATTCTACATTCTGTCTTACCTCTAATTCTTTCAATTATAACCCTACCATATACTTTTCCTGGTATACTCAGTAAACTTATTCCTCTATAATTTTTACAATCTCTTTTGTCCCCTTTCCCTTTATATAAAGGGACTATACATGTTCTCCGCCAATCCCTAGGTACCTTCCCCTCTTTCATACATTTATTAAACAAAAGTACCAACCACTCCAACACTATATCCCCCCCTGCTTTTAACATTTCTGTCATGATCCCATCAGTTCCAGCTGCTTTACCCCCTTTCATTCTACGTAATGCCTCACGTACCTCCACCACACTTACATTCTGCTCTTCTTCACTCCTAAAAGATGGTATACCTCCCTGGCCAGTGCATGAAATTACCGCCTCCCTTTCTTCCTCAACATTTAAAAGTTCCTCAAAATATTCTCGCCATCTACCTAATACCTCCCTCTCCCCATCTACTAACTCCCCTACTCTGTTTTTAACTGACAAATCCATACTTTCCCTAGGCTTTCTTAACTTGTTTAACTCACTCCAAAATTTTTTCTTATTTTCATTAAAATTTCTTGACAGTGCCTCTCCCACTCTTTCATCTGCTCTCCTTTTTCATTCACTCTAAAAATGGTGTGTTGCTGTTTGTTTATTCTGAACTAACTTGTACAACTTGTACACAATATAAGAGTATTTGTATTGTGAGGTAATTATTATTAAAATAAAAAAACATCGAGGTAAATGTTTTACAAACTCTTACAAATGGACGTGAATGAACTAAAAGCAGACACACATTAATACGCATTTATTTCACCTAACCAAGTGATCGTCCACTACCTGTTCAGTTTGTGTTCTTACATTGTCTCAACTCTGTATCTCGTTCTCTCTCTCATTTACTCTTTCGTTAACTAGTTGGCTCTCATTGACGATGGCATCTAAGGTTAGCTGTAATAAAAAGAGAAGTCGTAAGCCTCTTGCTTTAAGTGCCAAGTTAGAGGATGATTGTGTGCCATTCTGATTTTATTCAATGAACCCCCTGCCACTCACCTCTCACACATTAATATTAATATTTTAAGGTAAGTAGTAAGTGTACTCTGTGTGTATCTTACCTTTTATTGTGTTTTAATGCCTATTTCTATTGCTAACTTAATATAAGTAAGTGTAAACTTGTTGTCTGGCATTTATTGCATAGTTTATGTGTGCTCTGATAATAATACTTGTGGAGCTGTGTGGTACCCGGGTGGAGGGATTTACCAGCCAGCCTCCCGGGGGCCCTTCAAGCAACACTGAATATTTTGGGGGTTTTTACGGGGTTTTTGTTTTTGTTTTGGGGAAAAAAAGTTAATTCCCCAAGAAAGCTTCTAAATGCCAAACCCCACACCCCAAAGGGTAAGAATACCCATTGAAATGAAAAAAAGAGATCATTGATAAGTATGAAAAGTGGATCGACCCGACCGGGTCAGGTTTTCCAAAAACCAAAATCAACCATCGCCTATTGTGGGCAAGGGGCAATCAAAGGTGTTGTTAAATTTTTAAAACCTTTTTCAAAAAAAAGATGAAGGATGGAAGTTTTGGAGACTCTTATTGGTGGGATAAATGAAAAAGCTAGCAGGGGGAAAACGCTCTAAAGCGATCATATGTAGGGCAAAGTTGCATAAAGGTTTAATTAAAAAAAATGCCCAAACAGTGAGGGTGTGGGGGAAATTTTAAAGGGAAGAAAAGGTTGGTTTGGGGAGTTTTAAAAAAGGGGTGGATCCATAGTGTGATACGGCATGGTGAGGTTCCTTTTGGGCCCCAAAAGGCTGAAAAATATGTGCAAAAAATTCCCAAGGGGAACATGAAACGGGAAGGACTGGAACCTGAACAAGTGTTTAATTGTTTATAAAAAGGCCCCGTTCTGGAAAAAAGCCAAGCAGGACCCATTACTCAGGAGGAAAAAACTTAAATTTTGCCATGAAAAACAGGCTTTCTTTGTTGTTTGCCAATCTAGTGGGGATTGCAAAATTGCCCTTTAAATTGTGTATCCTCTGGAAAAATCCCCCGGCCGCCCCGGCAAAAAAATGTCCCCAAGGATAATTTTGTGTGCTGTGGGGGGCAAACAATGGGGATGGGTCCTGGGAATTTTTTTTTATAAATGGTTACACCATGCATTTGCCCCCAATGTGAAAAATTACCTAACTGAAAAAGGGGGTTGTAAGTCCCTCCTGGTGTTAGACAATGCCCTGGTCATCCACAGACTGGCAGAGCGTTTTATGGGGACATAGTTCATTAAGGGGGTTTTTTCCCCCTAATACCACTCCTCTCCTTGGCCCCCAGGGACCCCAGCGGGTCATTTCCAACTTAAAAGAAACTGTACACCTTGTTTCAAAAGTGCTTGGGACCAAAACTTTATTCTAAAGAGTTTTGGGGATCATTTTTAATACCCTCAATTGTGTAAAAGGAAAGGCTTGGGAGGGGGGACTGAAAAACCGAATCCCTTAAAAAAGGATAAATTGAGAAAAAAGGATTTGAAGGGGTTTGAGGTAACCCCTGGGGGAAGCCCAGTTGGGGAATCAATTGGGGAATTTGGGAAGCCCTTTGGGGGTTGGGAGGGGGGGGGAGGATGGGGAAGGTGGGGAGGACTGAAGAACTAACCCACTGATGAGCATAGATCAACTTCAAGAGAAAGAGGCCAACCGGGGAAACTGGTTCAAAGGGGGGGAGAGAAATTAAAGGGAATTGCCTATTTAAAGATTGAAATGTGCAAAATGGTAGGAAAAACCTTTTTTGAAAAAATCCCCCACAGAAGCAAGCCGTGTGGTGCTTTACAAGACACTGTTGGAACCACTTTAGACAAAAAAAGGAACGAAAAAGGCCATTTGGGACAAAAGGGGAAAAAAGAAGCCCAGTGATTTAGTTCCAGGGGTTTTAAAAGAAAAGGGCCCCGAAAGGCCCTTTACCTAAGTCCAAGGAAAAGGGTTCTTCTAAAATAAACTTTTCCCCTCCTCCTATCCCATCAATCATCACAGACTTAAAAAAAAGGGTTGTCAAAATTGTGCATGCCTTTTCAGTTTTTTATAAAACATTTTTGTGGAAAAAATTTTTTTTTTCATACTTTTGGGTGTCTTGGGATTAATTTTTTTTCCCATTTTTCTAGGGGGAAAATTAAAGATAAAATTTTTTAAAACCAGCCTCTTCCCGGATTAAGGTATGGGGGTCCATTTAATGGGTTTGTTTTTTTTTACCTCTCTGGGATGTTTTAAATAATATGCAAGATATCCCTATTATCTAGTGTGTTTATGAGACAGAAGAAGACACCAGCAATCCTACCATCATGTAAAACAGTTACAGGTTTCTGTTTCACAGTCATCTGGCAGGACGGTAGTACTTCCCTGGGTGGTTGCTGTCTACCAACCTACTACCTACCTGTAAGGTGTTTGTATGAATGTTTATGAAACGTAACAGTGGGTGGGGTTGCTAGGCTGGCTTCCCTACACTACCCTACCTACCACACGACTTTCTACAAATAAATACTTTTCACCTTTCACCCTACATTAAGACTACAAATATTTTAAGGTAAGTAATAAGTGTACTGTACATGCATTTTATCACTCTATGGAGCTTTAAGCATCGTCGTAGTATATTATGTGTGGGTGGGGGTGGCCAGGAAGGCTACCACACCTAACTTCTTACAGTAAATACTACTCACCTTTTGCCCTACATTAAGACTACGAATATTTTGAGGTAAATGATGAGTGTACTGTGTGTGTATTTTACTTTTCATTGTTTTTTAATGCCTAGTTCTACTGCTAATTTAATATATGTTAGTGTAAACTTGTTATCTGGCATTTATATGCATTTGTAAGTGGAAAAAAATGGTGTTCTGCTTTCCAGCGATGCCTGCTTTCCGGCAGTAGTCTGGAACCTAACCTGCCGTACAAGTGGGGCCCTACTGTAGTTGAAACAGTTGACTGGGTCATTTCTTGTGCTCATTCGATAAAATAGAAGTAGTATTAGCAAAACGGCTAAGAATTTGGTCGACTGGAATAATGTAATTGGCCTAAAATGGGAGTCAAAGTCAGCAAAATCGCCGATGCGTAATTATCGCTGATGCATCAAAATTTGCGAGTGTAGTTTTGTCAATTTTCCATCAAATTTCATACTTTTTGTTTTATTACTTTCAGAAAAAGATTCTCTACCATTTCATAAGAAAAAAATAAAGAAAATTTTTTGAAAATTCTTGGACCCTGGCTGTCACTCTTGAGGGTCTCTGGACCGTCAAAGGGTTAATATTACATCTTTATGTTTGTTTACATTTCTCTCAACTGCGAATGGCACCGTGTACTATCTGTGAAAGTTCTGATAAATTTTAACTTTTATAATAGATTTGTTTATGGTAGTAAATGACAGACTAGTATCTACATATATTTTATGCATTCATGACATACCTAACATTTTCTTAATTTTTTCAATATTTCTAGGTTATGAGGTTCGTCTTGAGTTCTTTCAAATTGTCACAAATCTCCAAAAAATTTTCCAATATATCTATGGGAAAAAATCCGAGTATAAGTGGATCTGCACAGTTCAAACCCATGTTGTTTGAAGGTCAGCTGTACAATTTTACTGCCTTCAAAACTACCATAATTTAAAAAAAAAAAACTAACAAATTTAACTTTCAAGTGAACTGATCATTTTAAGACACTGATCTAAAATAAACTCACCAGACTGAAGTTGCTGTACTAGATTTGGCATAGCTTTTGGAATAAGCAGATGTGATATCAATGCCTTTATACATTCTTGTGAATCTTCTGCATACATATTTTCCAAAGCCCACTTCAAATCATTAGAAGTCTGAAAATTTTAATTTTATTAGGGGTTTGGGATATTAACTGTTTGGAGTGACATACAAACTGTCATATCGAGTGACATACAAACTGTCATATCCACACGCCTCTGCAAAGACAGTGATTATGTGTGAATGATGGTGGAAGTGTTGAATGATGATGAAAGTTTTTTTTTTTTTGGTGGGGGGGGGGGGTCACCATCTTGGTGGGAGACAACCAGTGTGCTGAAAAAAAAAAATAATAGGAAACCATTTAACATTAATTTCTGCTACAAGCAAGGTGGTGGGAAATGGCAAAGAAGTAACCCTCTCTAAAGCAAGTGAGCCACCCTCCTGCCCCTCTCTTGAGAACTGACACTTTGAGCAAACTGAATAACTTCTTTGCTAAATGTGGTGTATGCTCATTTTGTTATGCTTTACTCAACATTCATCATACAACCACCGACATGTCCTCTCGACCAGCAAACTGGCAATTCAGAGTACAGCAGTTCTGGGACCCCACTGCTGTATTAACTGTCCAGTTCAATCCACCAATCAGGTGAAAGCTGGATTCCCAGCCAAGGTGACATCACACCTGCCTGCCTGGATGTGAAGCAATCACTCACTCTGGATAAATTCACTGCTCTTGTTTTGAGTGGATCTTTGCTCTGTCTTATCATTATACTGCTAACTTAATATCTTAACTGTGTAAATATTGAGACTCTCTGATCACAGGTTCTATCCCTGCCCGTGGTATGGTTTGTTTGGAATCATGTCATTACGATTTCGTGAGTCATGTTGACGGCTTTGAGGGGACTTGAGCTAGAGTTTGTCACAGCCACGCTAGCTGGAGATTCGTCTGTAAAAATCTGCATTTGTGGTCACAGTGGTGCCTAACCTTCCTATGGTGTAGAAATATACCTAGTTGGACGAATCTTACTGTGGCTAGCTGGTTCAGTGGCTAACGCGACGGTCTGGAGTTTTGAGACTCTCTGATCATGGGTTCTATCCCCACCCGTGGTATGGTTTAAATATTGTACATATTGGTGAAGGAATATTTTTTCTTAACATGTTGACCATTTCCCACCGAGGCAGGGTGACCCAAAAAGAAAGAAAAAACTTTCATCCTCATTCAACATTTTGACCATCACTCATACATAATCACTGTCTTTGCAAAGGCACTCAGATATGAGAGTTTAGATGTCCCTCCAAAATGCCATATCCCAAATCCCTCCTTCCTATTTCCAGGACTCAAGTCTGGCTAACCAGTTTCCCTGAATCCCTTCACAAAATATTACCCTGCTCACACTCCAAAAGCTCATCAGGAATATATGGGTAAAAAAAAAAAAACCTACCCCTCTGTGTTTGCCTCGCCCTTGTTGTTTGCAATTTTGTTAAGTTTGGTTATGGCCAGGTGCAACAGGCCTTGAAATGTTTCCTGTGTTCAAAATACAAATAACAATCCCAAGGTTCAAGTTGACATAAGTAGCCATCTGACAGGCAATTATCCAATTTTTCCTACCTGGCCCTTACCATTCCTTTAGAAAAAGCATCAATAATAAATTCACTTAAAAATACAGATAGTAGCAAAATTGACACTTCTTTTTTTTTTAAATGCTGGCCATCTCCCACCTAGGCAGGATGACAAAAAAAAGAAACACTTTCACCATCATTCACACTATCACTGTCTGGCCAGAGGCACATAGATATGACAGTTTACAGGTCCTTCTAACCAGCAAATGAAATAGCAACAATAATCTTACAAAAAAAAAAAAAGTTGCTGATACCAACATTGATCCATATTCAACTTTTGGCCAATAATGATACCATCAAAATTAGCTGATCTCCATCATGACATAACATGTACAGACCCTAATATGTCATTAAAAATATGATAAACATTACCAAAACAAGAGAAAACTATGAAAGGTTTAACTACTGTCCAAGAATTGAAGTGGTTACTATCCAAGACAAACCACAAAAATAAATATAAACAGAAAACTAAACTCACCAGGAGTGTCCTGTATATGCACAAAAACTAGATACATTTTTAATATCCATGAGGAGAGAATCTAATAACTTTAACATAATTACCCTCTTTAGATGTTTCCTATTGAATTCTGCCATTCTTGATTTAGGAATCACAAGCGTAGAGTACCGTTTCAGAAGCTTCAAGAACTTTTGCCAATTGTCTTGTGGTATCAGTGGTAATGAGTAACCTTCTGGCATCACCTGCATCATCTTCTTCCATTCATTCTCCCAATAATAGTTCTGCTCATTTAAAAACCCATTAAAAAATTATTATTAAATTATAAAATAAGTAAAATATAATAAATACTAACCTCTACAATGTTATCATAACTTCCATTCTCCTATATGTGGGTTATCTGTGTATAATATAACTGACTAGCAAAATCATGACATGACATGACTGTAAACATCTCATTTAACAGGTGGGTTTCAAACCCACAGCAAGCCAGCCCTAAAACTATCAGGTCAGTACACCAGCCACTATACCATACTGGCCTTATAAGATTTGCTCAAATAGGTACATTTCTATACACACTAGGTTCCTAGTTTGGGACAAATCTTTTTAGGTCGGCATAGTGATTTTCTCCATGATGGGTCTGTCCCAGTGGAACCGTTTTGGATAACGTTTTTTTGTCTCCACAAATGAGAGAGTGGGTGAGATGTTATCAACAAATTTTGTTGAAAATAAGAAAAAGTTTTGGAGTGAGATTAACAAGTTAAGGAAGCCTAGAGAACAAATGGATTTGTCAGTTAAAAATAGGAGAGGAGAGTTATTAAATGGAGAGTTAGAGGTATTGGGAAGATGGAGGGAATATTTTGAGGAATTGTTAAATGTTGATGAAGATAGGGAAGCTGTGATTTCGTGTATAGGGCAAGGAGGAATAACATCTTGTAGGAGTGAGGAAGAGCCAGTTGTGAGTGTGGGGGAAGATCGTGAGGCAGTAGGTAAAATAAAAGGGGGTAAGGCAGCCGGGATTGATGGGATGAAGATAGAAATGTTAAAAGCAGGTGGGGATACAGTTTTGGAGTGGTTGGTGCAATTATTTAATAAATGTATGGAAGAGGGCAAAGTACCTAGGGATTGGCAGAGAGCATGGATAGTTCCTTTGTATAAAGGCAAAGGGGCCAAAAGAGAGTGCAAAAATTATAGGGGGATAAGTCTGTTGAGTATACCTGGTAAAGTGTATGGTAGAGTTATTATTGAAAGAATTAAGAGTAAGACGGAGAATAGGATAGCAGATGAACAAGGAGGCTTTAGGAAAGGTAGGGGGTGTGTGGACCAGGTGTTTACAGTGAAACATATAAGTGAACAGTATTTAGATAAGGCTAAAGAGGTCTTTGTGGCATTTATGGATTTGGAAAAGGCGTATGACAGGGTGGATAGGGGGGGCAATGTGGCAGATGTTGCAGGTGTATGGTGTAGGAGGTAGGTTACTGAAAGCAGTGAAGAGTTTTTACGAGGATAGTGAGGCTCAAGTTAGAGTACATAGGAAAGAGGGAAATTATTTCCCAGTAAAAGTAGGCATTAGATAAGGATGTGTGATGTCACCGTGGTTGTTTAACCCTTTGACTGTCGCGGCCGTATATATACGTTTTACGAGGTGCTGTGTTTGACGTATATATACTCATAAATTCTAGCTGCTTCAAATCAAGCAGGAGAAAGCTGGTAGGCCCACATGTGAGAGAATGCATCTGTGTGGTCAGTGTGCACCATATAAAAAAAATCCTGGAGCAAGCAGTGCATAATGAGAAAAAAAAAACTCCGACCGTTTTTTTTAATTAAAATGCCGACTTTGTGGTCTATTTTCGTATAGTATTTATGGTTGTATTCTCGTTTTCTTGGTCTCATTTGATAGAATGGAAAACATATTACAGAAATAGTGGTGTTTTTGATTGATTTTACTATAAAAAGAACCTAGAAATGGAGCTCAAAGTAGGGGAAATGTTTGATTTTTGCCAATGTTCAAAAGTAAACAAATGATGCCATTGTCCAATAAATATCCAACTAGCCATTCTAATATGCAGTCATGAATGGGTTGATGTTATTTATACAGTTATTACAGCATTGCAGTAGTCTGCATAATAGTAAGTCTAATATTTTTTGTTTGAATAAAAATTCAAAATAGAAAGCAAGAGTAATATCAGAGGGGCCTGGAGACGTGACTGATGAACAAAGAAAACGTTATTTTAGAGCCTGGAATGTTTGCATTGTTCATTCTGGACCTTATTTTGAAATTGTCATATTTTTTAGTTTTCGTGAAATTGGCCAAATTGCAAATTTCTGACCACATTATTAGGTAGTTGAAATCAGTAAATGGAAAGTTTCTTGTACTCAATCGATAGAAAAAATGAAGTTCTAAAGAAATAGCTATGAGTTTGGGCGACTGGAACAATGGAATTAGCCGAAAATAGGGCTCAAAGTGGGTGAAATCGCCGATTTGTAAACAGCGCCGAGGTCGCTAACTTCGCGAGAGCATAATTCCGTCAGTTTTCCATCAAATTTCGTTTTTTTTTGGTGTCATTACAATCGGGAAAAGATTCTCTATCATTTCATAAGAAAAAATAATTTTTTTTTTTTTTAAATTTTGCGACACCAGGAGACACCTCAGGATTGGGGGTTGCGACAGTCAAAGGGTTAATATATTTATAGATGGGGTTGTAAGAGAAGTAAATGCGAGGGTCTTGACAAGAGGCGTGGAGTTAAAAGATAAAGTATCACACATAAAGTGGGAGTTGTCACAGTTGCTCTTTGCTGATGACACTGTGCTCTTGGGAGATTCTGAAGAGAAGTTGCAGAGATTGGTGGATGAATTTGGTAGGGTGTGCAAAAGAAGAAAATTAAAAGTGAATACAGGAAAGAGTAAGGTTATGAGGATAACAAAAATATTAGGTGATGAAAGATTGGATATCAGATTGGAGGGAGAGAGTATGGAGGAGGTGAATGTATTCAGATATTTGGGAGTGGACGTGTCAGCGGATGGGTCTATGAAGGATGAGGTGAATCATAGAATTGATGAGGGGAAAAGGGTGAGTGGTGCACTTAGGAGTCTGTGGAGACAAAGAACTTTGTCCTTGGAGGCAAAGAGGGGAATGTATGAGAGTATAGTTTTACCAACACTCTTATATGGGTGTGAAGCATGGGTGATGAATGTTGCAGCGAGGAGAAGGCTGGAGGCAGTGGAGATGTCATGTCTGAGGGCAATGTGTGGTGTGAATATAATGCAGAGAATTCGTAGTTTGGAAGTTAGGAGGAGGTGCGGGATTACCAAAACTGTTGTCCAGAGGGCTGAGGAAGGGTTGTTGAGGTGGTTCGGACATGTAGAGAGAATGGAGCGAAACAGAATGACTTCAAGAGTGTATCAGTCTATAGTGGAAGGAAGGCGGGGTAGTGGTCGGCCTAGGAAAGGTTGGAGGGAGGGGGTAAAGGAGGTTTTGTGTGCGAGGGGCTTGGACTTCCAGCAGGCGTGCGTGAGCGTGTTTGATAGGAGTGAATGGAGACGAATGGTTTTTAATACTGTTGGAGTGTGAGCAAAGTAACATTTATGAAGGGGTTCAGGGAAACCGGCAGGCCGGACTTGAGTCCTGGAGATGGGAAGTACAGTGCCTGCACTCAGAAGGAGGGGTGTTAATGTTGCAGTTTAAAAACTGTAGTGTAAAGCACCCTTCTGGCAAGACAGTGATGGAGTGAATGATGGTGAAAGTTCTTCTTTTTCGGGCCACCCTGCCTTGGTGGGAATCGGCCAGTGTGATAATAATAAAAAGATACCTCAATGCACCATTCACCTTTTTTCCTTCATCAATTCTATGGTTAACCTCATCCTTCATAAACCCATCCGCTGACAAGTCAACTTCCAAATATCTGAAAACATTCAATTCTTCCATACTCCCTTTCTCCACTGTGATATCAAATTTTTCTTTATCTAAATCGTTTGATACCATCAACACTTTACTTTTATCTATGTTCACTTTCAACTTTCTACCTTTACACACACTCCCAAACTCATCCACTAACCTTATCAAAATTTCTTTAGAATCTCCCATAAGCACAGTATCATCAGCAAAAAGTAACTGTGACAACTCCATTTTGTATTTGATTCCCCATAATTTAATCCCACCCCTCTCCCCAACACCCTAGCATTTACTTCTTTTACAACCCCATCTATAAATATAAAAAACAACTATGGTGACATTACACATCCCTGTCTAAGACCTACTTTTACTGGGAAGTAATCTCCCTTTCTCCTATACACCCTAACCTGAGTCTCGCTATCCTCATAAAAACTCTTTACAGCATTTAGTAACTTACTATCTATTCTATATCCAATGGACCCTCAGTTAACGATATTAATCCATTCCACAGAGCTTGTCCTTAACAGATTTTATCGTTTTCCGAATTAATTTTCCCCATAAGAAATACATGTAATGGAAATCCAATTAATCTGTTTCAGACATCCAAAAGTATTAAACAAAATAATTTTTTTACATAAAATATACATTTCCCTACATGGAAAACAATGATACATGAAGAATAAAACAATAATAACATCGCACTTACCTTTAGTGAAGACATGGTGATGTATGGAAGACAGGAGGAGGGGAGAGGCTGGAGGAGTTTACAACTGTTTGGAAGGGGAATCCCACTCCATAAAGACTTCAGGTACCAAGTCTTTATCCTGGGTTACTTCCCTCTTTTGTTTTTTAATGCCACTAGGACCAGCTTGAGAGCCACTGGACCCCTGTTAATCAAAAAAGTTTTCCAGAGAAGTCTGTTTCAGGCGTATGTTAGGAACTGTGTTGGGAGACAAGATAGTCCTTCAATGACACTAATATCAGCTCTACGACTTATTTATCTAGCACAATTCATCTAATATGACATAATAAGCAATATTAATAACATAGAAACATGACATATACTCTAAAATGAGTAAAATACGTCATTATGTCACGAGTGTTGCTGTGTTGTTGTTGCTGGGTGTATAAAGGCCACTGAGAGCATAAGCTGTACATGGTGGTGAAGGCCAGCAAAGACGGTAGAGACTAGAAATGGCAGTGTTGTCGGTCGCCCTACATAACTCCAACAACACTGGAGGAGTTAGGTTCGTGTTGTCCTTTTTCTATCGATTAATCGCTTAACTTACTTGCTATAGTTAATGGTACACTTTATCACTGGCTGCCACTATAGCCTTTATAGACTCCTGCTGTTTTAGGATCGTACATATTGCAGAATCACTGAAAAAGGCACATTCTCCCCTCTCTCTCAGCCCTTTACCAAAGGGCTGGCTGGCACTAGAAGCTTTCTTTGGGCCCACGGTGGCTTATTTAGAAGTTACAAGCACTAAAAACAATGGAATAATACAAAATGTATCACATGTATGCGTGGAATCGTCTGCAGTGGCTTGTAAACAATGGCACACTAGCCACACTGGAGTGGCTGGGTGGCTCAGGCCGCATGGACACGTTCTGGACCAATGTCCTTAACTGAGTTTTTTATCATTAGCCGAGCCAATATTTTGACGCAAAAACATATCGGCATCCAATTTTATCGCTATCCGATGGCATTGTTAACTGAGGGTCCACTGTACCTGCAACATCTGCCACATTGCTCCCCCATCCACTCTATCATATGCCTTTTCTAAATCCATAAATGCAATGAAAAGTTTCCTACCTTTATCTAAATATGAACTGTTCACATATATGCTTCAATGAAAATATTTGTTCCACACATCCACTATCCACTCCAAAGCCTCCTTGCTCATCTGCAATCCTACTCTCTGTCCTACCTCAAATCCTTTCAATAATAACCCTACTAAACACTTTACCTGGTATACTCAATAAATTTATTCCCCTATAATTGTTACAATCTCTTTTGTTCCCCCTTCCTTTTACATAAAGGAACTATACATGCTCTCTGCCAATCCCCAGGTACCTTCCCCTCTTTCATACATTTATTAAGCAAAAATACCAATCAGTCAAACACAATATCCTCCCCTGCTTTTAACATTTCTGTCATGATCCTGTCAGTTCCAGCTGCTTTACCAACTTTCATTCTATGTAATGCCTCGCGCACCTCCCACACACTCACATCCTTCTCTTTTTCACTCCTAAAAGATGTTATACCTCCCTGACCATTGCATGAAATTACTGCTTCCCTTTCTTCATTGACATTTAAAAGTGCCTCAAAATATTCCCGCCATCTACCAAATACAGTGGATCCCCGGTTTACGATATTATTTCATTCCAGAAGTATGTTCAGGTGCCATTACTTAACGAATTTGTTCCCATAAGGAATATTGTGAATTAGATTAGTCCAGTTTGGAGTTTGGAGGGATATGTTGTGTATCTTTATACGTATATACTTCTAAACTGTTGTATTCTGAGCACCTCTGCAAAAACAGTGATAATGTGTGAGTGTGGTGAAAGTGTTGAATGATGATGAAAGTATTTTCTTTTTGGGGATTTTCTTTCTTTTTTGGGTCACCCTGCCTCGGTGGGAGACAGTCGACTTGTTGAAAAAGATTAGTCCATTTCAGACCCCCGAACATACATGTACAAACGCACTTACATAAATACTATTATTATTTTTATTTTTTTTATTATCACACTGGCCGATTCCCACCAAGGCAGGGTGGCCCGAAAAAGAAAAACTTTCACCATCATTCACTCCATCACTGTCTTGCCAGAAGGGTGCTTTATACTACAGTTTTTAAACTGCAACATTAACACCCCTCCTTCAGAGTGCAGGCACTGTACTTCCCATCTCCAGGACTCAAGTCCGGCCTGCCGGTTTCCCTGAACCCCTTCATAAATGTTACTTTGCTCACACTCCAACAGCACGTCAAGTATTAAAAACCATTTGTCTCCATTCACTCCTATCAAACACGCTCACGCATGCCTGCTGGAAGTCCAAGCCCCTCGCACACAAAACCTCCTTTACCCCCTCTCTCCAACCTTTCCTAGGCCGACCCCTACCCCGCCTTCCTTCCACTAAAGACTGATACACTCTTGAAGTCATTCTGTTTTGCTCCATTCTCTCTACATGTCCGAACCACCTCAACAACCCTTCCTCAGCCCTCTGGACAACAGTTTTGGTAATCCCGCACCTCCTCCTAACTTCCAAACAACGAATTCTCTGCATTATATTCACACCACACATTGCTCTCAGACATGACATCTCCACTGCCTCCAGCCTTCTCCTCGCTGCAACATTCATCACCCATGCTTCACACCCATATAAGAGCGTTGGTAAAACTATACTCTCATACATTCCCCTCTTTGCCTCCAAGGACAAAGTTCTTTGTCTCCACAGACTCCAAAGTGCACCACTCACTCTTTTCCCCTCATCAATTCTATGATTCACCTCATCTTTCATAGACCCATCCGCTGACACGTCCACTCCCAAATATCTGAATACATTCACCTCCTCCATACTCTCTCCCTCCAATCTGATATTCAATCTTTCATCACCTAATCTTTTTGTTATCCTCATAACCTTACTCTTTCCTGTATTCACCTTTAATTTTCTTCTTTTGCACACCCTACCAAATTCATCCACCAATCTCTGCAACTTCTCTTCAGAATCTCCCAAGAGCACAGTGTCATCAGCAAAGAGCAGCTGTGACAACTCCCACTTTGTGTGTGATTCTTTATCTTTTAACTACACGCCTCTTGCCAAGACCCTCGCATTTACTTCTCTTACAACCCCATCTATAAATATATTAAACAACCACGGTGACATCACACATCCTTGTCTAAGGCCTACTTTTACTGGGAAATAATTTCCCTCTTTCCTACATACTCTAACTTGAGCCTCACTATCCTCGTAAAAACTCTTCACTGCTTTCAGTAACCTACCTCCTACACCATACACTTGCAACATCTGCCACATTGCCCCCCTATCCACCCTGTCATACGCCTTTTCCAAATCCATAAATACACTTACATAATTGGTCGCATTGGGAGCTGATCGTAAACCGGGGGTCCACTGTACCTTCAGCTCCCCATCTACTAACTCCCCTACTCTGCTTTTAACTGACAAATCCACTCGTTCCCTAGGGTTTTTTAACTCGTTTATCTCATAAATGATATACTCAATGGGGACAGCACTTCTCCCAACACAATACAACATAATGAAAAGCAATACTGTACAGTATTTCAAGCATGCAATAGAGTAATTAATATGGTCAAAACCTTCATCTAACTAATCAGCAAAGATAATCTTTTGTACATACATTACCTTTATCCAGTCATATGAAGTCTCAAGGGCTTTATGAATGGTTTGTCCACCTGCCCAACCCCCAGTACCATGTATGATCTCATTTCGAAGATCAACCAGATGCATGGGTAGTCCAATATCTCTTGCAAGATCATGCATGGTCTGCTTCTGATAGTATTTTGTCTGTGGCAGCTTAACAATACAGCTCACAAACCTGAAAGGAAAACGTGTACAGATTAATCAAAATATGACAGCCAAGTTTATGTTTAATGCCCTAATCCTGTAATTTTAGTAGATACTCCAATAATGTCAGCTATATAAGTGTACATTACAACAATAACTTACCTCTGTACTGCTGTAGCTAGCAATATAGATTTGACAGAGTTTTCAACTGTTGGGTCTGCATCTAACACCTTAGCTTCCAGTAAGGGCAATGTTACATCAATACCTATAGGCAATTTATTAACTCTGAAAAATACAAATGAATAAATCTGTAATTTTGTTACAGAAAGGTTTTCTCTAATTATTTGTCAGGATACATAAATACTGAAGATGTAAGATTACTATATGTGCTATTTGATCACTATATCAGTAAAGAATAATACAATTTCACTCTATGCAGATTTGTTTTGTGAGAAGTCACTATTATTTGACTCTTATTTGATGTCCTACTTGTATCAGTAGTTCCATACATGCAATATACACTTGCCATATGCAAGTGTTGCAGTTTGCTACGCTTACTGAAGATTTTTATGTGGAAATAAGTGTTAATAGCTGCCTAAACCTATGATTTATCTACAGCATAAAACAAAGGACACCCTATAATAATGATTATGCATTAATACAGCATTAACTTTTAACATGAAACCACTGTAGAAAAAATAGTCACTGAAATATTTGGTAAAACCTATATTTTAAATTTAATGATAAAAATAATTAATCCAGCTACCAAACAATATGCAATGTTCAAAGATTTACAGGTATGATATAATGTGTAATACTTAACCCTTTCACTGTCGGTCTCGTAATATTACGGCTTGCAAATCAGCGTCGGTCTCATAATATTGCGCTAAAATTTTAGCGGCTTTAAATCTTGCGGGAGAAAGCTGGTAGGCCTACATACGAGAGAATGGGTCTGAGTGGTCAGTGTGCATATTACAGCCTCTCCTCATTTAGCGACATACTCGTTTACCGACGCCTCAGACTTACGACGGGTTCTCTGACCAGTATTCATACCTAAATAATGCATATTAGAGCTGATTTTTCTCTATTCTATTTATTTGAATATACAGTACACTACTGTATAAACATTTAAAAATATACCAGAAATGTTATAAATGGTGTAAAGGTGATATTAAAACAATATCAAAGATGGTTGACACAAACTCACTACCATTATGGTATGCTCCTCACTTAGAGAAGAATTCGTTTAACGATGTGGTCTTAGGAATGGAACTCTGTCGTTAAGTAAGGAGAGGCTGTATAAAAAAATCCTACAACATAAAGTGCACAATGAGAAAATACACCAACTTGGCGGTGTATTTTCTTATGGTATTTATGGTTGTATTCTTGTTTTCTTGGTCTCATTTGATAGAATGGAAGATATATTACAGAATTAGAGATGATTTTGAATGGTTGATGGACTAAAAGTACAGTAGGATCCTGCTTTAGGGTGTTTCACCTTACGGCATTCCCCTAATACGGCAATTTCAAATTATGACCAAAATTTGCTATACGGCAAGTGGTCTTTCAAATACGGCGTACCCCACCCGGTTTGTTTACATTCTCCATGAGCACATATATCTATTATGTCTGGAAATTTTCCAAAATTTCAGGTGTTTTAAAGTTATTGCATATTTTATATGTACTCTGATAATTATACTTATGTGTACCTATACCTAAACATACTTACACACTATGCTGGCAAAGAAAGTAGAAATCAAGGAAGCTAAAGTTGCAAAAGGGGTGAATGTACTAACAAAACAGAGATCACAAACAGTGGAAGATATGGAGAAGTTGTTGTTGGTGAGGATCAACGAAAAACAGTTAGTGGGAGATAGTGTTGTGGAGTTGATCATTTGTGAAAAAGCAAGGCAGTTACATGCGGATCTCGTAAAGAAAATGCCTGGAATGAGTGCTGCTGTTAGTGATTTTCAAGCCAGCAGAGGCTGGTTCAACAGATTCAAGAAGAGTAGTGGCATACACAGTGTTGTAAGGCATGGTGAGGCTGAAAGTTCAGACAAACCTGCGGCTAAAAAACTCATGCATGAATTCAAGGGGTACGTAGAGGCTGAAGAATTCCTCCCCCAACAAGCGTTTGTGACAAAACAGGCCTCGTATGGAAGAAAATGCCAAAGAGGACCTACATCACGCAGAAGGGAAAGGCAGTGCCAGGACACAAGCCTATGAAAGACAGGCTAACTCTCGTTCTGTGCTAACGTTAGTGGGGATTTCAAAGTGAAACCTTTACTGAAAATCCCAAAGTCTTCAAGAGTATATTGTGTGTGATGTGGAATGCTAATAATAAGGCATGGGTCACATGGCAAATTATCAAAGAGTGGGTCCATGAAATAATAAATTATGTAGAACAGGACAATAATAAACTATGCCTGACAGGACTCGCAGCAATGGTTTCAAGTTGGAAAAATTCAGATTCAGAAAGGATATAGGAAAGCACCGGTTTGGTAATAGAGTTGTGGATGAGTGGAACAAACCCCTGAGTACCATCATAGAAGTGAAAACGTCGTGTAGTTTTAAAAATAGGTTAGATAAATACATGAGTGGGTGTGAGACGGTGTGAGTTGGACCTGACTAGCTTGTGCTACTAGGTCTGATGCCATGCTCCTTCCTTATGTGGAAGTGACCTGACTAGGTGGGTTATTGATCTAAGCCGGAGGGGTGACACGGATCTGCTTTGCATGGGTCAATAGGCCTGCTGCAGTGTTCCTTCTTTCTTATGTTCTTATTTTACTTTGTATTTTTTCTAATGCCTAGTTCTATTGCTAACTCAATACATGTTAGTGTAAACTTGTTATCTGGCATTTATATGCATTTATAAATGGAAAAAATGGCTTTCTCCTTTCCGGCAGTAGCCTGGAACCTAATCGGACATGTAAGTGGGGCCCTACTGTACCTTGAAATTGAGCTGAAAGTAGTAGAAATGTTCAATTTTTGCTGATGTTTAAGAGTAAACAAATCACGTCACGCATCCAAACACATGAACTGGTGGGTCTAATATGCTTTTACAAATGCTCTGATATCATTTATACCATTTTTACATAATGCAGTAGTCTGCATAACAGTAATTCTTCTATTTTTCGTGTGAATAAAAATTCAAAATGGAAAGCAAGTAAGCAAGAGGGGCCTGGAGACATGACTAATGAAGAGAAAATATTTTAGTGCTAGGAATGTTTGTATTGTTAATTCTGAACCCTATTTTGAAAATGACCTTGAATTGTGTATGAAATTGGCCAAATTACCAATTTCTAATCACTTTTTTGGGTAGTTAAAATCAGTAAATGGGCAGTTTCTTGCATTCAATCGATAGAACAAATGTTCTAGCGAATAGCTACGGGTTTGGTCAACTGGAACATTGGAATTGGCCAAAAATAGGGCTCAAAGTGGGCAAAATCACTGATGCATACACATCACTGAGACCGCTAACTTCACGAGAGGGTAATTCCATAAGTTTTTCATCAAATTTTGCACTTTTGGTGTCATTTCCATCAGGAAAACATTCTCTATCATTTCATAAGAATTTTTTTTTTTTAAAAACTCTTTGACACTGAGAGCAAGTTTGTGAGCAGGAGTCTCAACAGTGAAAGGGTTAATCTTCACATGAACCCAATGCATAGAATACCCTTCTTAACACTTCTTGAAAAAGACTATGGATGCGAAGAGGGTATCTATTTCCCCTTGATAAAAGGTCTTTCTACTTTTCATACAAAATGAACAGATTATTATACTGTGATAGCATAAATGTTGAATCAAATATAGGTACACAAGAGGTATAATAATAAATCCTGCATAACTTATTTCTTAATTTACTTCAAATTGATAGTCCTATTAAGCTAATATATTTCCTTTTTATATTCTTTACTATCAATGCTGGTCTATTACAACCAAGATACTGTATGCCAGTTATACCTTGTCTCATTAAAATACTGTACTACTGCAATTACAGTGGACCCCCAGTTAACGATATTTTTTCATTCCAGAAGTATGTTCAGGTGCCAGTACTGACCGAATTTGTTCCCATAAGGAATATTGTGAAGTAGATTACTCCATTTCAGACCCCCAAACATACACGCACAAACGCACTTACATAAATACACTTACATAATTGGTCGCATTGGGAGGCGATCGTTAAGCGGGAGTCCACTGTACTCCACTGTACTTTATTATGACAGATCAGATAAGTTTGCCTAAATGCACAGCTTTCTTGTTGACTGTACTAGCTAATAACAGGTTACCACAAATAACAAAAAATATGGAAAAGAACTAAAAGCAAATGATACTTTAGCATTTTTTTTTTTTTAACAAGTCGGCCGTCTCCCACCGAGGCAGGGTGACCCAAAAAAGAAAGAAAATCCCCAAAAAGAAAATACTTTCATCATCATTCAACACTTTCACCTCACTCACACATAATCACTGTTTTTGCAGAGGTGCTCAGAACACAACAGCTTAGAAGCATATACCTATAAAGATACACAACATATCCTTCCAAACTGCCAATATCTCAAACTCCTCCTTTAAAGTGCTGGCATTGTAATATAATCATAGCAGACCCTATATCTGGTATGATTACATAAAGGGAGGGCAATGGATGCCAATTTGGGAGGCAAACTTTCATGTCCTTTTTTTTTTTTAATACACCAGCTGTCTTCCACTGAGGTAGAGTGACGTGATGCAAGAAAAGGAAACACGCTCATTGTCATTCATTCAGTCACTGTCATATCCTATCAAAAGTTTTGCTAATGATGAAAAATTTGACCAAACTTAAGTACTACTAAAAAAAAGAAAGAGGTAAACGGTTACCAGATGAATAATCCTAAATGAATCTGTACTATTGATAATAAAAAAGGCTATAATAATCAATATGTTTAAGACATCTGAGCGAGAGAAACATTGCAACACAATGGTTTGATGGATTCAAATGGTTACCTTTCTTCAGGATAGGCTGAATCAGTGAGTCTTCCCAGAGGGACATTTTAGAGCATATTTAATGGCAACATAAATCAGACTATACAGGTAGTACCTGTGGTGCATTTCTATGGTACATAAGGAGCCATACCATTTGAACCCCTTGTATTCTTGTTCCTAAATATGAAAGGCTTTGTGGACCATCTTAACTATTAATTCTTTGTTTTATCTTTACCTTGCCTGCCATACCAGCATTGTGTCTTTAGCCTCTTTCCAGCAGTTTATGTCATCTGAGAAAATGGCTTTATATACATCCATCCATTCTTGTCTGAAATATATTTTAACAAAATGAATTTATAAGATTGGCTACATCATAATTTAGTTAAGTAAAACAACACATGTGTAAAAATTAGGCATCTTTACTCAGCCATGTAAATATTGTAACACAAGAAATTAGAGTGGAACCTCTACTTGCGTGCGTGTCCACGTGTGAGTTTTTCCAAATATGAGCAGTCGATGGGTCGATTTTTTGCTTCCATACGCGAGCAAAATTTCCACAACTGAGCAGACCTCAAGGCAGGTTCCTTGACACTGGTGAGGGGCTCTTGCTCTTGATCTCGGGAATTGTATCTCATTTGTTTGTTGGACTATCTTATTGAAACTTGGGCAATGTATGATGGAAAGATGCTTCTTAATGTACACCAAAAATGAAAGAAATCTATGCATAAATAATGGAGTTCACTTCTCAGCAATTAGCCACCCCTTAGTGGTAATTTCGAATGGTTTTTATGGTTGTATTTTCGTTTTTTTTGGTCTCATTTGATAGAATGGAAGATAAATTACAGAAATATATATGATTTTGATTGCTTTCATGACGAAAAGTACCTTGAAATAGAGCTCAACCTAGGATAAATGGTCCATTGCTTGGCTGTTTCAGTGCAAACAAATGACGTCACAGTAAATCTTACATTTTTTGTGTGAATAAAAATTACAAATTATTTATATAATAATAATGATAATGATAATAATAATAATAATAATAATACAGGTCTCCCTCAACATTCACGTTTTCAACTTTCATGGGCTTCACACATTCGCAAATTCCCAACCGTCAAATTCCCAGCCGCCAAGTCATATTTAAGTTTCCCGCCACCTGCGAGTCCCTACTACCCTCCCTCCGACCCCCGCAACTGGCAGCCAGCCCTCCCACCACTCAGTGTGGTGAGTGTTTTGTTTGTTCATTATTTGCTATTAAACTACAGTATAAATAATGTAAACCCATTCATGACTGCATATTGGAATGGCTATTCAGACAGGTATTAGACGGTGACATCATGTGTTTACTCTTGAACACTGCAAAGAATTAAACGTTTCTGCTACAACTAATAATAACAATAGTAATAATAATAATAATAATAATAATAATAATAATAATAATAATAATAATAAATATGATATAATTGAAGAAGGAAATTGTACAAAAATACGAGGGAGTGGTTGACACATCGTCAGTGTGACTTTGTTTATGCTAGAGTGAACATTAGTCTCCCTGCTCTTCCAAACATTCACAATAATTCATTGTGTTTGGTGCTTGTAGATTGAGTGTGACTGGAGTGGTAAAGGCAGTGATTGAGGCAATGGTATTTAATAACATACATGTTAATAATAATACAAGTTATTAACCCTTTCAGGGTCCGTCCCGTAGATCTACGGCTTTACGTTCAGGGTCCAAACCGTAGATCTACGTCATGAGCTCAGTTCACTCTGATAAACTGTGAGTGGTACATTTGGGCCTAGATATGAGAGAATACATCTATGTGGTATGTGTGCACCACATAAAACAGATCCTGCAGCACACTGTGTATAATAAGATAAAAAAAAAACTGAAATCATGATTTTTCGATTAAAACAGCGACTTTGCAGTGTTTTTTCGTATGTTTTTTATAGTTGTATTTGTGATTTCTTGGTCTCATTTGATAGAATGGAAGACATATAACAGAAATTGAGATGATTTTGATTGGTTTTAGCACTGGAAATGGCTTGAAACTGAGCTCAAAGTAGCAGAAATGTTAAATTTTTGCCGATATTCAAGAGTAAACAAACGACCTCACACGTCTAATACACGCCAGCTGGTGGGTCTAATATACATTCACAAATATGGTGATGATATTTATACAATTATTACAGTATTGCATATCAGTAAATCTTCTATTTTTTGGTGTGAATAAAAATTCATTAAGTGAACAAAAAATCCAAATGGAATTTATTTGTAAAGCCTCAAAACATAACTAATGAACAGAGGAAATGTTAGTTTAGTTCCAGGAATACCTACATTGTTTATTCTGGACCCTATTTTGAAATTGGAATATTTTGAACTTTGTGTTAAATTGGCCAAATTAACAATTTCCGATCACTTTAATTTGTAGTTGAAACAGTTGACTTGGCAATTTCTTGTGCTCAGTCGATAGAATAGAAGTAATACTAGTGAAATTGCTACGAATTTGGTCGACTGGAATAATGTAATTGGCCTAAAATGGGAGTCAAAGTCGTCAAAATCGCCGATTCGTAAATATCGCTGACACATCAAAATTCGCGAGAGCATAATTTCATCAATTTTCCATCAAATTTCGTACTTTTTGTTTTATTACCTTTACAAAAAGATTCTCTACCATTTCATAAGAAAAAATAACAAATTTTTTTTTTTGAAAATTCTTGGATACTGGGGCACCACTTCAGATTTGGGCCTTGGACCCTGAAGGGGTTAATAATATGTACTATTATTATTTATAACATATATGTTATTAAATACATACATGTTAATAATAATACATGTTATTAATAATAACATGTACTATTATTATTTATATATGTTATTAAATACCACTGCCTTAACTGCTGAATTATTGTGAAATGTTTGGAAGAGCAGGGAGACTAATGTTCACTCCAGCATAAACAAAGTCACACTGACGATGTGTCAACCACTCCTTCGTATTTTTGTACAATTTCCTTCTTCAATTATATCGTATTTATTATTATTATTATTATTATTATTATTATTACTATTGTTATTATTAGCCATAGCAGAAATGTTCAATTCTTTGCTGTGTTCAAGAGTAAACACATGATGTCACCGTCTAATACCTTTCCTAATAGCCATTCCAATATGCAGTCATGAATGGGTTTACATTATTTATTCTGTAGTTTAATAGCAAATAATGAACAAACAAAACACTCACCACACTGAGTGGTGGGAGGGCTGGCTGCCAGTTGCAGGGGTCGGAGGGAGGGTAGTAGGGACTTGCAGTGGTGGAGTCTGTGGTATTTAATAACATACATGTTATTAACATACATGATATTAAATAACATACAGTGGACCCCCGGTTAACGAACTTTTTTCATTCCAGTAGTATGTTCAGGTGCCAGTACTGACCGAATTTTTTCCCATAAGGAATATTGTGAAGTAGATTAGTCCATTTCAGACCCCCAAACATACACGTACAAACGCACTTACATAAATACACTTACATAATTGGTCGTATTTGGAGGTGATCGTTAAGCGGGGGTTCACTGTACGTTATTAAAGCATAACATGTATATATTTAGTATAATTTACGATGTTTTCATGTATTTTATGATTATTCATGGTTCAACAAGTTAAGGAAGCAGTATTGTAATATATTTCCCTACAATATGTTGAGGCACCAAACATTCACGGTTTTTCAACATTCGCGAGGATCTTGATCCCCTAACCCTCGTGAATGTTGAGGGAGAACTGTAATAATAATAATAATAATAATAATAATAATAATAATAATAATAATAATAATAATGATGAAAAAAATCTAAGCATAAATAATGGAGCTCACTTCTCAGCAATTAGCCACCCCTTAGTGGTAGTTTCGTATGGTTTTTATGGTTGTATTCTCATTTTTTTGGTCTCATTTGATAGAATGGAAGATATATTACAGAAATAGATATGATTTTTGATTGGTTTCATGACGAAAAGTGCCTTGAAACTGAGCTCAACCTAGGAGAAATGGTCCACTGCTTGGCTGTTTCAGTGTAAACAAATGATGTCACTGTTCATTCCAATATGCAGTCGTGAATGGGTTGACATATTTAAACAATTATTGCAATAAGGAATACCAGTAAATCTTATATTTTTTGTGTGAATAAAAATTACAAATAATTTATATAATAACAATAATAATGATAATAATAATAATAATAATAATAATAATAATAATAATAATAATAATATGAATAATAACAATACGTATAATAATAATAATAATAGTATAATACAATAATAATAATAGTATAATACAATAATAATAATAATAATTATAATATATGTATAATAATAATACATATAATAATGTACAACATATAATAATTATAATAATAGACGGCTTCAAAAGGCTGTCACTAGATGGCAGTGTTTACCACAACAAAGAGGGAGCGGTTGTGGCCGCCTCCACCTGTTACATAATGACATATTTTATTCATTCTAGAGTATATATTGTGTTTCTATGTTATTTATATTGTCTGTTATGTCATATTAGATGAACTGTGATATATAAATAAGCCATATAGATGATATCAGCGAAATTATTCAAGAAGAATTTTGCCCAGTCTCCAGACAAACTCTCGTCCACCGCCGACACCGCCCATACCACTACATGAATGACATATTTTATTCATTCTAGAGTATAAATCATGTTTCTATGTTATTCATATTGTTTATTATGTCATACTAGATGAACTGTGATAGATAGATAAATAAGCCGTATAGATGAAATTAGCGAAATTATTCATGAAGTATTTTGCCCGGTGTCCAAACAAACTCTCGTCCACCGCCGACACCGCCCATACCACTACATGAATAACATATTTTATTCATTTTAGAGTATATATCAGGTTTCTATGTTATTTATGTTGTTCATATTAGATGAAGTGAGATAGATAAATAAGCCATAGAATTGATATTAGCGAAATTATTGAAGTACAGAATTCCACTGGAACGGATTAATTGCATTTCAATCAATTTAAATGAGGAAAATTGACTCTGCAAACGAGCAAATCCAGTTGCGAGCAAGGTCATGGAACAGATTAAACTCGCAAGTAGAGGTTCCATTGTATTTCTAAATTTCACCAATTGCAACAAAAAGCACATTGCCACTAACACTGTTCCAAAACACATCTGTCCCAACAACTTCAGATGCTTATAATCTTGCTTTTAATTAGGTTAATACAATTTTTGTTGGAAATCAACCTTGAGCCTCTTCAAGTGTATGCAGTAAACTCTACCGCTGAGCTACAGGTCACATTTTATTTTCATCTTCTAAACCTTTATAAAATCAAAGTTCTAGTGTTACTCAATGGTAATTTATGTAATATTCCATTAAAATACAAGTACCTATACAAAATGCACATATTAAAAATAAACATGTACATTTACCTTAACTCACATGTAGGCTAATGGAATGGCACTTTTCTGGAAGGGATGAGGGGGAAAGAATTTTGACCTTTTTTTTTTTTAGTGCTCTGATTTCCTTACAAAAACTCTATGGATCATAAAATAGCACAAAACATACAAGTAACTAATATATGCTAAAGTCCTTTTGGATACAGGAAATTAAATAAATTCTCATCTCAAATACAAAAATTAGTGTTAACACTGAAAATGCTCAGTTTTGCCTTGAAAATTATTAATTTTTGTTTCCTATACCTATGAACTCCCATAAAGACTGTTTCTGCTTTTGAATGTTATTGTGTTAGGTATAGCTTGGCAGGTTGAAACATATGGGTTAGTCTCCTTACACCCACTGCTGTTTACTGTCAGTATAAAGATACATGGGGATAAGTCGACTGTTGTGAGTTGCATCCTAGGGAATGATCAATTATGTACTACAAATGAATGAGCAACTCTAATGTTTCTCAAATGACCTAATGATGCAGTATCTGTCCCTGTGGAGCTTTTAAGTAAAAATTATTAATTCATGTAAATTTGAAGACAGTAGTTTTTAACTACAGAATTCTTAATATTAATCCTGTTTATATTAATAAAGTTTTATTATATTAATGTTCCTTGTCTGATTATTATTATATTCAAGGAAAGTACTAGACCCTTAATGATCACTTTCAAAAATGCTGCAATGAATATGGACTTTGCAAAAACTACTGTGCATCATTAACATAATCATTTTAAAATACATGTACCTATGTACATGTAGTTCTGGTAAATAAAATCTTATTCTGATTTTCTATAACAAAAATATATATATATATATATATATATATATATATATATATATATATATATATATATATATATATATATATATATATATATATATATTTATATGCCTTCTTTTGATGCATTACTTTTATTGTTCCTTGATAATGTGAGTAGTCACGAAAGTGCTTGGACTTTCTCTATTCTTACACAGTGGTTGTGTTGTATATATGCATATATATACATATGTATGTATGTATATGTATATATGTATATGTATATGTATTTGTATGTGTATATATATATATATATATATATATATATATATATATATATATATATATATATATATATATATATATATATATATACATGTATATACATATTTTTTTTTTTTCAACAAGTCGGCCGTCTCCCACCGAGGCAGGGTGACCCAAAAAAGAAAGAAAATCCCCAAAAAGAAAATACTTTCATCATTCAACACTTTCACCACACTCACACATTATCACTGTTTTTGCAGAGGTGCTCAGAATACAACAGTTTAGAAGCATACACATATAAAGATACACAACATATCCCTCCAAACTGCCAATATCCCAAACCCCTCCTTTAAAGTGCAGGCAATGTACTTCCCATTTCCAGGACTCAAGTCCGACTATATGAAAATAACCGGTTTCCCTGAATCCCTTCACTAAATATTACCCTGCTCACACTCCAACAGATCGTCAGGTCCCAAGTACCATTCGTCTCCATTCACTCCTATCTAACACGCTCACGCACGCTTGCTGGAAGTCCAAGCCCCTTGCCCACAAAACCTCCTTTACCCCCTCTCTCCAACCCTTTTGAGGACGACCCCTACCCCACCTTCCTTCCCCTATAGATTTATATGCTTTCCATGTCATTCTACTTTGATCTATTCTCTCTAAATGACCAAACCACCTCAACAACCCCTCTTCTGCCCTCTGACTAATACTTTTATTAACTCCACACCTTCTCCTAATTTCCACACTCCGAATTTTCTGCATAATATTTACACCACACAATGCCCTTAAACAGGACATCTCCACTGCCTCCAACCGTCTCCTCGCTGCTGCATTTACCACCCAAGCTTCACACCCATATAAGAGTGTTGGTACTACTATACTTTCATACATTCCCTTCTTTGCCTCCATAGATAACGTTTTTTGACTCCACATATACCTCAACGCACCACTCACCTTTTTTCCCTCATCAATTCTATGATTAACCTCATCCTTCATAAATCCATCCGCCGACACGTCAACTCCCAAGTATCTGAAAACATTCACTTCTTCCATACTCCTCATCCCCAATTTGATATCCAATTTTTCTTTATCTAAATCATTTGATACCCTCACCACCTTACTCTTTTCTATGTTCACTTTCAACTTTCTACCTTTACACACATTCCCAAACTCATCCACTAACCTTTGCAATTTTTCTTTAGAATCTCCCATAAGCACAGTATCATCAGCAAAAAGTAACTGTGTCAATTCCCATTTTGAATTTGATTCCCCAAAATTTAATCCCACCCCTCTCCCGAACACCCTATCATTTACTTCCTTTACAACCCCATCTATAAATATATTAAACAACCATGGTGACATTACACATCCCTGTCTAAGACCTACTTTTACCTGGAAGTAGTCTCCCTCTCTTCTACACACCCTAACCTGAGCCTCACTATCCTCATAAAAACTTTTTACAGCATTTAATAACTTACCACCTATTCCATATACTTGCAACATCTGCCACATTGCTCCTCTATCCACTCTATCATATGCCTTTTCTAAATCCATAAATGCAATAAAAACTTCCCTACCTTTATCTAAATACTGTTCACATATATGCTTCAATGTAAACACTTGATCTACACATCCCCTACCCACTCTGAAACCTCCTTGCTCATCCGCAATCCTACATTCTGTCTTACCTCTAATTCTTTCAATTATAACCCTACCGTACACTTTTCCTGGTATACTCAGTAAACTTATTCCTCTATAATTTTTACAGTCTCTTTTGTCCCCTTTCCCTTTATATAAAGGGACTATACATGCTCTCCGCCAATCCCTAGGTACCTTCCCCTCTTTCATACATTTATTAAACAAAAGTACCAACCACTCCAACAATATATCCCCCCCTGCTTTTAACATTTCTGTCATGATCCCATTTAAACTACATACTACATATAATAAACATTAATTGAGCCCAAATACTTTGCACATGTAACCAAAGGAAAGCCCAAGTTTCAGTGATGAAAATGTACTTACCTTGAAAACCACGGCACAACAGTCAACATGACTGTCACAGTACTGAACTTGTAAGTACTCAATATATGAAGTGTGCTTAGCAGTGTTCGTCCTCCTTGTTATAAGACCAGGTCCTTTCAACTGTTTGACACTTGCAATGAGCTAAAAAAAAAAAAACTACAATTTTTTAAAAAATGAATGCAAAGAAATATACATGACAGACTGATATGCAAAAATTAGAAATGATAAGATTAGCAGATAGAGGTACACTGCTAAAATTATCTCATTTTAAAAAACCTGCTAACAATTTTTTTAACCATTCCATTTTATGGAGTGGTTAAAAAAGTTCCCTAGCTGAAATGTGCAGCTTCTGTGAAGTGAACAGAGGCAACAACTGCAATGAAACATGCCCTATGTCTCTACTAGCCCAGGATCAAGCCTGAATTCTTCAAATGCGAGTCAAAGAAGGTACCTCTGAGCCATGAGCCACCTGATACATGTAAATGTGTGTAATAATAGTTCTCATTCATTGCTCGACCTCTGGGAAGAGCAGACGTGCGCTAGGACTGCCCCTACTGAAAAGTGGTGAAAGCTTGTTTTCACAAAATGGCACAGCAGGGACGATGACGCATAAACATTGCCTGCATAGAATTGGTGCGAGGGGCGGTGTCTGCACAGAATGCTTCGGTATTGCTACCAGCCATTATTCGCTATACTTAATGTGTCGCCAATGAGGAGTTATATGGTGTGGCATTAAACGGTGCGTAGAGGATCTTTGTCAACCTCTGCAACACTGGTGTCTACAAGAATTTGGTGGACAAGTTTCAAGAGGTTTGTCTCGACATCATCCCTGCTGTAAGTGTGCAACTGTGTGATGTATCTCGTTATTAAATGTGGATAAAAGTCCGAAATGTGCCTTCTGAGGCAGACAAGCAGGCTCTTTGAGCTGTTTTTGACATTTGATACCTTTGATGTACCTTTGAAGAATTTCGAGAGTATATCTACTCTGAGCCCAGCCATGGGCCAGGCTCATCTGGTGCTCGCCTGGTTAACCAGGCTGTTGCTACTGGAGGCCTGCTGCCCCACATATCCATCACAGCCTGGTTGATCTGGCACCTGGTGAAGATACTTGTCTAGTTTCCTCTTGATGGCTTCAACACTTGTCCCAGCAGTGTTTCTGATATCTTCTGGTAAGATGTTGAATAGTCTGGGACCCCGGATGTTGATACGGTGTTCCCTTATTATCCCCACCGCACCCCTGCTCCTCACTGGGTTTATTTTACACTTCCTCCCATATCTCTCACTCCAGTATGTTGTTATGGCAGTGTGCAGAATGTAAGCCAACTGTAATTACCTAAAACTTATGTAATTGTACTTATTCATAATTATTATTATATTATAATCCTGGGGGAGCGCTAAACCCATTGGATTATACAGCGCATGTGGAGGGGGGATGGAAGGCATTCAGGCTCAATTCAGGGAATTGAAGCACAAATCCAATTCCCTAGATCAAGAGCCCCTCACCAGCATCAAGGAACCTCCCTTGAGGGGTACTTATTCGTAAACATACCTAAATAAACTTACATGTGGCTCACTTGGTAGCAGCCTCAGCTTATACACCAAAGGACTGGAGGTTCTGTCCTAGGATGAGTAGAAATGTTGGGCATGTTTCCTTACTCCTGCTGCCCCTTGTTCACCCAACACTGCCTTGACAAACTTCCTAGAGAACAACACGTTGCCTCAGTGTCACAGTACTTGCACGTGTACTAACACCACACTGCAAATAAGTCAGACTTTTTTGGGTTATCAGTGGTAATTTTACATTATGTATGATAATTGTGCTTATGTATGATAATTGTGCTTATGTGTACCTGCGCCTAAATAAGTTTACTTACATTGTTAGCCGACTGGTGTGGTTGGCAGTCTGGGGTACAGGATTTAATGACCCCACTAATTGTTGTTGTTGTTGGGTTTATCAGGGCCACTGACAGCATACGCCGTGTCGAGTCCGGTTTCTCGATGGTACGAGGAAGATTTGTTGCCCAAGGCTGGGCGATGAAAGAAAAAGGAACAAAGGTTCCTTTCCAAATAGAGATAAAAACTTGAAGTTTCCAATTAGATCCGGTGGACCCCCTTGCAAGCCTCAGCAGAGAGAGACGCCCACACCCCCACCCGAGTTCAGTAACCGGCTTCCCACCAAAGACCGTTAAAGAATTATCCGGAGAGCGAAAAAAAAAAAACAAATGAAGCTGTCTAAAAGTAAGCCGATGAACAGGTGCCCTCCCTCCTGTAGAGTGCCCGGCGGGCTAAATACATGAGGACAAGCGTCCCTGAGAGAACGGTGGAAATTTGTCACTGATACTCAGGCGAGAGAGAGACGTCCACGCCCGACAAAGGCTGGCGCAGAAGTCTCTAATTAAAGGATCGTAACCATCACTTTGAAGCTTGCGGTTATAGGACCGTATTCAAGGACCCAAATTCAAATAAGTCACTTTGTTTGATTTTTGGGGTGGCTTAGTGCTTCTTTTTTATTATAATAATAATAATAATTGATTTTTTGGGGACTTTCCTATATAATTTATGCATAAGTTACTATGTAAGACAGCTGTAATCATCCATAAATAGTGTAAACGTGTACCTAAAAATCAACACACTTATAACTATGAAGTTTGAAATTATAGAGCTCACGTGGCCTCCCCTGGTAGCAATAAAAATATTTATTCGACTGTGTCTTTAAATTTTAATCGCAAGGAAGTGTAAGACCCTTACGTGTCATACCGAACTTGGGAGTCTTCTTTCTTACTTTGTTAAGTAAGTAAGTAAGTAAGTTTATTCAGGTATACACAAATACAGTTACAAAGAATTATCATACATAGCAGCATGTGTGTAGAGAACCTAGGATAACCCAAAAAAGTCAGACAGAGTGACTTATTTCCATTGGGGTCCTTTTACCTTATTATTATAATATAAAGGTTATAATATATTCTTATTATTCTACAATGAAGATTACATCTTATTATCATACTAAAAAGACTATCTACTACACCAAGGTCATTAAGACTATCTACAATACGAGGGTCATTACTAGGAATAAGGTAAAATTTACACGTATGTTAGCTAAAAAATAGAAAATCATTCCCCTCCCTTTCTCTAGCTACATTCATCAGACACCTTTTGGCACTCTTCTTGAACTGGTTCATGCTATGACTGGCTTTGACATGTGCGGGCAGTCTGTTCCATTCCTTTATTGCTGTACAATAAAAGGTGTTTGAAGCCTGGCCACTGACTGTGGATACTACAAAGTTGTGCTCTCTCCCCCTAGTACTATGATTGCTTTGGTTCCCAACCTTGACAAAATTGACAGCAAGATATTCTGGACATTGTTTGTGAGCAATTTTATAAACATGATTTAGCTTCAGTTGTTTTACTCTGTCTTCAACATTCAGCATATCCAACTGCTGTAATTCATCCTGGCCTACATGTTCTCTTGGTCCCAGCCCCAGGATGAATCTTACGATTTTGTTCTGGGTGATTTGCAGTCTATCTTTCAGTTTTTTTTGTCAAGGCAGAGTACCAAGAAGAGCAAGCGTAATCCATATGGCATTGTATTAATGCCGGAAAAAAAATCCCCCCCAGTACCAACAATACCACCAGTCCGATAACATTCTTCTTTGCAAATATACAGGGTCTAAAGGCAGCAACAAACAACAAAATACCTTTCATCCGTGGACTGCTTGCAGAGGCAAAGGCAATGTTCGCGGCTTTCACTGAGACCCACATAAAGGATCACTTGGACAACGAAATATGGATCCCAGGTTACAACCTATACAGATGTGACAGAGTGAACAGGCAAAAGGCGGGGGTTGGCCTGTACATTGCAGAGTCACTTGTTTGCACAGAACTGCTTAATGCCTCAAATGATGTAGTGGAAGTTTTAGCAGTAAAGGTCGAGAACCAAAACCTAGTCATTGTGGTAGTCTACAAGCCTCCGGATGCAACATCCCAGCAATTCCAGGAACAGCTGTTAAAAATTGACCACTGTCTGGAAAACCTTCCAGCTCCTGCACCCAACATCTTGCTCCTGGGGGATTTCAACTTAAGGCACCTAAAATGGAGGAATATAGCAAATAATATTGTTGCAGTAATAACACCAGGAGGCAGCTCTGATGAAAACTCACACTCACGCGAGCTTTTAAATCTCTGCACAAAATTCAATTTAAACCAGCAAATAATAGAGCCTACTAGACTGGAGAATACACTAGACCTCATCTTCACTAACAATGATGATCTGATAAGAAATGTCACCATATTAAAAACAATATACTCAGATCACAACATAATTGAGGTTCAGTCATGTATGCGCGGAGCCCCAGACCGACATAATGAGATTAGTCACGAGGGAGCATTCACCAAATTCAACTTCAATAACAAAAACATAAAGTGGGACCAAGTAAACCAAGTCCTAACCGATATAAGCTGGGAAGATATACTAAGCAACACAGATCCCAACTTATGCCTAGAACAGATTAACTCGGTGGCACTCGATGTATGCACAAGGCTTATTCCTCTAAGAAAAAGGAGGAGTAGATGTAAAACAGAAAGAGACAGGCGCTCCCTTTACAGGCGACGGAAAAGAATAACAGAGCGGCTAAAAGAGGTCAATATATCTGAAATGCGTAGGGAGACACTGGTCAGAGAAATAGCAAGCATCGAACTTAAGCTAAAAGAATCCTTTAGGAGTCAGGAATCGCGGGAATAACTAAAAGCCATAAATGAAATCGAAAAAAACCCAAAGTATTTCTTCTCCTATGCCAAATCAAAATCGAGAACAACGTCCAGTATTGGGCCCCTACTTAAACAAGATGGGTCCTACACAGATGACAGCAAGGAAATGAGTGAGCTACTCAAGTCCCAATATGACAGTTTTTAGCAAGCCGCTAACCAGACTGAGAGTCGAAGATCAAAATGAATTTTTTATGAGAGAGCCACAAAATTTGATTAACACAAGCCTATCCGATGTTATCCTGACGCCAAATGACTTCGAACAGGCGATAAATGACATGCCCATGCACTCTGCCCCAGGGCCAGACTCATGGAACTCTGTGTTCATCAAGAACTGCAAGAAGCCCCTATCACGAGCCTTTTCCATCCTATGGAGAGGGAGCATGGACACAGGGGTCGTCCCACAGTTACTAAAAACAACAGACATAGCCCCACTCCACAAAGGGGGCAGTAAAGCAACAGCAAAGAACTACAGACCAATAGCACTAACATCCCATATCATAAAAATCTTTGAAAGGGTCCTAAGAAGCAAGATCACCACGCATCTAGAAACCCATCAGTTACACAACCCAGGGCAACATGGGTTTAGAACAGGTCGCTCCTGTCTGTCTCAACTATTGGATCACTACGACAAGGTCCTAAATGCACTAGAAGACAAAAAGAATGCAGATGTAATATATACAGACTTTGCAAAAGCCTTCGACAAGTGTGACCATGGCGTAATAGCGCACAAAATGCGTGCTAAAGGAATAACAGGAAAAGTCGGTCGATGGATCTATAATTTCCTCACTAACAGAACACAGAGAGTAGTCGTCAACAGAGTAAAGTCCGAGGCAGCTACGGTGAAAAGCTCTGTTCCACAAGGCACAGTACTCGCTCCCATCTTGTTCCTCATCCTCATATCCGACATAGACAAGGATGTCAGCCACAGCACCGTGTCTTCCTTTGCAGATGACACCCGAATCTGCATGACAGTGTCTTCCATTGCAGACACTGCAAGGCTCCAGGCGGACATCAACCAAATCTTTCAGTGGGCTGCAGAAAATAATATGAAGTTCAACGATGAGAAATTTCAATTACTCAGATATGGTAAACATGAGGAAATTAAATCTTCATCAGAGTACAAAACAAATTCTGGCCACAAAATAGAGCGAAACACCAACGTCAAAGACCTGGGAGTGATCATGTCGGAGGATCTCACCTTCAAGGACCATAACATTGTATC
Source organism: Cherax quadricarinatus (assembly GCF_038502225.1). Classification (NCBI taxonomy): domain Eukaryota; kingdom Metazoa; phylum Arthropoda; class Malacostraca; order Decapoda; family Parastacidae; genus Cherax; species Cherax quadricarinatus. Next base: position 30,133,988 of record NC_091305.1, read on the forward strand.
AATCGCATCTGCTAGAAAAATGACAGGATGGATAATGAGAACCTTCAAAACTAGGGAGGCCAAGCCCATGATGACACTCTTCAGGTCACTTGTTCTATCTAGGCTGGAATATTGCTGCACACTAACAGCACCTTTCAAGGCAGGTGAAATTGCCGACCTAGAAAATGTACAGAAAACTTTCAGGGCACGCATAACGGAGATAAAACACCTCAATTATTGGGAGCGATTGAGGTTCCTAAACCTGTATTCCCTGGAACGCAGGAGGGAGAGATACATGATTATATACACCTGGAAAATCCTAGAGGGACTAGTACCGAACTTGCACACGAAAATCACTCACTACGAAAGCAAAAGACTTGGCAGACGATGCACCATCACCCCAATGAAAAGCAGGGGTGTCACTAGCACGTTAAGAGACCATACAATAAGTGTCAGGGGCCCGAGACTGTTCAACTGCCTCCCAGCACACATAAGGGGGATTACCAACAGACCCCTGGCAGTCTTCAAGCTGGCACTGGACAAGCACCTAAAGTCAGTTCCGGATCAGCCGGGCTGTGGCTCGTACGTTGGTTTGCGTGCAGCCAGCAGCAACAGCCTGGTTGATCAGGCTCTGATCCACCAGGAGGCCTGGTCACAGACCGGGCCGCGGGGGCGTTGACCCCCGGAACTCTCTCCAGGTAAACTCCAGGTTCACCAACACTGTCTTGCAGTCAGAATACACACCCACCTTGGCCCCTTTATCTTTTTTACCACCTATGCTCGCCCAAACACTATTCTCAACATACACGACCTTTCCTTAGTCTTCAACTACACCAACACACCAATGGAAATAAGTCACTCTGTCTCTGTCTGACTTTTTTGGGTTATCCTAGGTTCTCTACACATATGCTGCTATGTATGATAATTCTATGTAACTGTATTTGTGTATACCTGAATAAACTTACTTACCAACATACTCCCAGTTTTGAGGGGACAGTCACGCGCGTTTGTGCTCCGTCAAAAACTGCGTGTCTTGATAGTAGCAGAAGGAACAGAATGCGGGAAATAAGCGTGTGCAACCATAAAGTGCATATACTCCTTTGAACAAACAAAAAAGGAATATCAGTGAACGCTAAATAGGAAAATATGGATTATAGTGTCACATGGAGAGTGCCGGTGGAGAAACGGTTACTGTGGGAAATAGACCTGACCAGCACTAGTGAATTATTGCCGGATGTCGACACAAGTGGAAATAAACAAATATCGATCTATCTATAAGTAATATAGTGAGAGACAAGAATATATATGTGCAGTGACATAGTGAACTAAATTGTAGATAAGAGTAATCTTAATTATCCTCAAGTTAGCTAAAAAAAATAGTGTAATGGGAATATCACGCAACTGGCACTAGGAACTATTGGAGGTCCCGTGGGGTTAATAACGGATAAAATAACTACTATATCATAAGATTGAAACATGGGGTAGTTTAGGGGCAGGAATCACAGCATACATAAATTGAGCATAAAAGTTTCCTCTACTAAACAAAAAAATCTTTTCCAAAAGTGTAGGGGAAAGTTGGGGTAGGCCCACTCTCTGTAAATAATAAAACAAGTCGTATAACGCATGAAAAGTGTTTTTGAAAAATAAATGTATTCGAGATAAACAGTGTAAACACCATAAAAAAAATTTAAAAAATAATAATAATAATAATAACCCCTTAGAAATAAAAAAAAATAGTGGGGAGTGGGGGTGGGGGGCAAGTCTCCCTGGCTCACACCCACCCAAAAACCCACCACCCCCTACACCACCACCCCATACTGAAAATTTTGGTTCATAAAACCATCAAAATTTTTGGCCCCAAACAAAAAAAAGGTAAGTAAATCAGTTTTTCTTCCTTGACCCAAAGTGTGTGGGATACAGACAGGATGCCCCCTTTAGCATATCTGTTTACCGGGGTTTTTACCGGGGAAAAGTTCCGGGGCCGCCCCCCCGGCCTAAGACCAGGCCTCCTGGTAAAATCAGAGCCTAAAATAAACCCCGGGCCCGGGTTCCTCCCTGGCTCCCCAGCCCAACATAAAAACCAAAACCCGGCTGAACCCGGGCCCCAGCTTTGAGTGTTTCCAGTACTTAAAAGGCTCCCGGGGTTTTTGACCCCCTTATTGTCTGGGGGGCCAGTTAAACAATCTCCCCCCTAAACACTTATTTGGTCTCTTAACGAAAAAGGGCTGCCCTTTTTTCATTGGGGGATGGTGCATCACCCGGGAAAATCTTTTTTTTTCTGGTGGGTTTATTTTCATTAAAAATTCAGTACTAGCCCCTCGGGTTTTCCGGGTGTATTAATCATTTTCTCTCCCCCCCTCGTTCCAAAATCCCAGGTTGGAACCCCCCAAGCCCCTCCCAATTTGAGGTGTTTTCCCCCTTTTATGCCCCAATGAATTTTCTCTGTACATTTTCCAGGTCGGTTTCACCCTGCCTTAAAAAATTTTTGATGTCGGTTTTCCAGCCTAGAGGGAACAAGTGACCTAAAAAGGAAGTGTCACCCCAAAGGGCCCTCCCTAGTTTTAAAGGGTTCTCATTATCCATCCTTTCATTTTCTACAGATGGTTGTCAATGTTATGGCCCTTAAAGGTAAGATCCCCCGGGCAATCCCCCCAGGTCTTTGACTTGGTTTTCCCCTCTACCCCTTGGGCCCAGAATTTTTTTTGTACTCTGAGGGAAAGATTTAATTTCCCCCTTTTTCCCATATCTAAAAGTAAAAAATTTTCTCATCATTGGGAACTTCATATTGTTTTCGGGCCTAAAAAAGGGTTTTTGGTTTGATGTCTGCCTGGGTTTTGCAGTTCTGCAATGGGGGGAAACATCTGCAGATTCGGGTGTCATCTCCCAAAGGAAGACTGCAGTGCTGTGGCTGACACCCCCTTGCCCTATGTCGGATAAAGGATGGGGAACAAGATGGGAGCGATCTGTCCCGTGGAACAGGCTTTCCTGTTTGCCCCCGGACTTTCTCTGTGGGGCCCTACTCTCTGTTTTTGGTAGGAAATTATGGATCCATCAAGGTTTTTCCAAAAAATTTTTCCCCTTTAGCACCCCTTTTTGTGCCCCTATTCCCCAATGGTCACATTTCAGAGAGCCAAGTTTAAAAAATTTACATCTGCATTTTTTTTTGTCTTCTAGTGCATTTAGGACCTTGTCGTTTTTGGCCCAATATTTTGGAGACAGACGGGAGCGATTTCTAAGCCCATGTTGCCCAGGTTGTGTAACTGATGGGTTTCTAGATGCGTAAAATCTTGTTAAGGACCCTTTAAAAGTTTTTTATGATATGGGATGTTAGTGCTTTTGGTCTGTAGTTCTTTGCTGTTGCTTTACTGCCCCTTTGTGGGGGGGGGGCTTGTCTTTTTTTTGGCTTTGGGGACGCCCCCGTGTCCTGCTCCCTCTCCATAGGAGGGAAAAGGCTCTGGGGGGCTTCTTGCAGTTCTTGATAACACAAGTTCCAAGTCTGGCCTGGGGAAGTGCATGGGCATGTCATTTTTCGCCTGTTCGAAGTCATTTGGCTCAGGAAACATCAGATAGGGTTTTTTAAACAAATTTTTGGCCCCTCATAAAAATTTATTTTGATCTTCGACTCCAGTCTGGGTTGCGGGTTCAAAAACTGAGTCATTTGGGGGCAGGTACTCACTCATTTCCTTGTTGTCATCTTGTAGGAAACTTGTTTAAGTAGGGGAATTGGACTTATTCTCGATTTTATTTGGCATGGAAAAATACTTTGGTTTCTTTCGATTTCATTTTTCTTTTAGTTCTTTGGGTTCCTGCTCCAAAATTCTTTTAAACCCAAATTCGTCTTGCTATTTCTCTGGCCAGTGTCTCCCCCGCATTTCAGATATATTACCTCTTTTCCCCTCTTTATTCTTTTTTCCCTTAAAAAGGGGGCCCCGTCTCTTTCTGTTTTCTACTCCTCCTTTTTTTTGGAATAACCTTGGCATCATAAATGCTCCAAGTTAATCTGTTCTAGGGATAAGTTGGGGTCTGTGTTGTGTATATCTTCCCCCTTTTATCCGGTTAGGACGTTCATGGGCACTTTGTTTTTTTTTGAAATTGAATTTGGTGAATGCCCCCCCCATACATGACTGAAACCCAAATTATTTGTGATCGAGTATATTTTTTTTATGGTGATATTTCTTATCAGATCTCATTTTGGGGGAAAGAGGGCTAGTGTTTCTCAGTCTAGTCTCTTTATTTGCTGGGTTTAAAAATTTTTCGAGATTTAAAAACTGCTGAGTGTGATTTCATCAGGCTTCCTGGTGTTTTACTGCACAATATTTTTTGCTATATTCCCCCATTTTGGGGGCCAGTTAAACCCCCGGAGCAAGATGTTGGGTGCAGGGCGGGAAAATTTTTTTCCAGACAGTGCCCAGTTTTTCAGCTTTCCCCCGGGGAATTTCCTGGATGTTGCCCCGGAGGCTTGGGGAACTATCACAATGGCTGGGTTTTTGGTTCCCAAAACCTTTTTCAAATTTACTACATCTTTTGGGGGCATTTGATTCAAAATAAAAAAGTGCTCTCCCCAAACAGGCCCCCCCCTTTTGCCTGTTCATCTGCCCAATTTTTGTATGGGTTGTAACCGGGGATCCATATTTCATTGTAAAGTAAACCCTTTTTGGGGTCTCAGTGGGCCAGGGTTCTTTCCCTTTTCCCCAAAAGCCCCCCGGGTAAAAGGGTTTTTTGGTTTTTTTCCCGGGCTTTGGACCCTGTATTTTTCCCAAGGAAGAATGTTATCGGACTGGTGGTATTTTGGTACGGGGGTTTTTTTCCGGCATTAGTATCTTTTCTGTTGGTTTTGGGTGGGGGGCCCAAATCGACTGTTTTCCCCCTCCAGGGGGCTGGATTTGGTGTTGATTTCTCCCTTTTTTTCCCTGCCTTTTTTTCCCTTCCTTTCAAAAACCCTCCCTCTTGGGTGGCTGGCCCCCCAGGTTTTCCTTGGCCTGGATTTTTGTATTTTTTGTCCCCTTTGGATGGTATGCCTGGCAATTTAAATTTATACCGTTTTTCCCTGTACTGAAAAAAATTCCGTTCCCAGGGGGGAAAAAAGGGCACGGGAAAGGGGGTTTGCATTTTCCTTTTTCATATGGGCTTTTTATTTTTTCCCTAGGGGGGTCAAAAGTTGCACCCCCATCCTTTTTTCCAGTTTTCCCCCTTTGGCAGATCCCGGGAGTGCATGGGGTTTGTCCCGGGGCCTTGGTTTCCCTTTGGGGTTTCTGCAAATTATTCCCTCTTTTTTTTCTTTTCCCTTCTTTATTTCCCAAACCCCCCAAATTTCCAAAAAGGGGCCCCTTTTGTTTTGGAAAATTATCCCATTTCGGTGAGTCCTTTTTTTTGCTCTTTCCTGCATTTCTATTTTTTGCAATTTTGGGTTTTCTTATCTTTTCACTTTTTTCCCCTTACTGGCTCTGTGGGACATGAAAAAAACCCTTGGAAAGGGAAACCCGAATCACACAACCTATATCTTCAAACCCATATCTCTTGTACAAAGGCTAAATACAGCCTAAAAAAACCCACCCCCAAAACTAAAAAAGGGTGCTTCTGGTTTGTCAAAAAAGATGAAACTTTGGGGCGGTATCAAAAAGGTAGGGGAAAAGGAGTAAAAATTAAAAGAAAAAAAGGGAAGCCTCTTGGATATTCTCCAAAAATATAAAAAAAGGAGCAAGAGAATAGTGTAAAAAATCCCCAGAATGTCCATCCCAACAGAGGACTAAACCCTTCTAGTCCCCCAAATGGTGTTTAAGCCGGGCCCTTCCCCAGCCCCATCCCTTTTCACAATGCGGGGTCCCCGGGCTCCCCAGGCACCAATACCCACAGTGCTGGTTCGGGCCCCAGGCTCCCCTTTCATACCCACTAATACCCCAGTGCGGTGCTGGCCCAGGCTCCCCAGGTTTTCATCCCCACAGTGCTGGTGCGGCCCAGTCTCCCCAGGCATGGCCCCAACCCCCCAAAGTGCTGGTCAGGGCTCCCCAGCCCATGGCACTAAACCCCTTTGGGTGCTGGCCCGGGCCCCAGCCACGGGCCCAGACCCCACCCCCCACCCCCAGTCCCCCCCCAGACCCAGCCCCCACCCCAGTGCAACCCCCCGGGCCCCCAAAGCATTTGCCAGCCCAGACTCCCTGGGGACCTCCCCCAAACCACCACAAAAACGGTAAATATAAAACCATCAAAAACCCCCTAAATTAAAACCATCATTGCAAAAGGCCCAGGCCCCACAGTACAGATTTTGGAAAGGGAGTCTCCTCCTTCTTCCTCTATGGGAAAAGTAGATGGAACCCAGGAGGGGGGCCCGGTTTGGATGCTGAGTTTATGGGTAAAAGTCCCAGAACCTGCAAAAATTGCCAAACCCTCCCAGCAATTCTAAACCAAAGGTGAATTTGTCCAAAATTTTATGCTTGGGCATCTGAAGCATGGAATAACAGGGGAAAAAAAAAGGGACATGCAACTTTGGCCATCCCAAAAAATTGGGGAACCCCCTGTCAAAAGGTGTCATTCTTCTTCCTGTACTTTTTTTCAAAAATGTACCCCAGGTCCTCAGAAACAGTGTTACAACATAAATTTCCCTGCATACCATCTAAAAGGACCAGGAGGCACAGACCCCTAAGACAAACAATAAATAGCTACAAACCCAAATCCCGGTGATTTTTGGGAGCGGGGAAAAGAAAAAAAAAAAAAGGGAAGGGGAAAAAAAAAAAAATATCCCCCCCCCTTTGGGGCCTTGTTGGGCTGGAGGGGCGCAACCAGTAGCCACCATGGCCCTCCCCGAATTACAACTACCGGGGCAATAACAAAATCCCCCCCAAAAAACCAAAAATACAACCTTATTATTTTTTTCAATAACCGAAAAATCCAACCCCAAAAAACTTTTATCAGTGGACTTCCCGGTAAGGGCCCGTTGAATTTGCAGCCTTCCCCAGGACTCACACAAAAAATCCTTTGACAGTGGAAAAAATGGATAAAATGGTTTTCAACCTTTAAAAATCCGACCGAAAAAAAAAGGCAACAAGGGGGGTTGGGTGATGTCAAAAGTCCCTTTTCTGCCAGGTTGCTAACACCACAAATGGGGTAGTTGGGAAATTCTATCAATAAAAATGAGAAAAGCCCCAGTCATTGTAGTTTGTTAAAACCACCAGATGCAACCTCACAACAGTTCAAAACAGCTACTGAAAATCATTACTGTTTGGGAAAAACCCTTAAATATAAACATCTTACCCGCTTGGTAGTTTCCCCCTAAGGCCAAAAAAATGGAAGAAAAATTGGGAAATAATGTTTGGGTGAAACAATCCCCGGAAGGGAGCGTGGATAAAATCCCCACCCGGCTCAAGTCTCCCCCGAAAAACACACCTTAAGCCAGCAGATGGGGGACCAACAAGACTGAAAAAACACTTGACCTTATCTTCACAAATAATGGGGACCCGATAAGGACCCTGGGGAAAATCAAAACAACTAATTTGATCACCCTCTTTCGAAGTCGGCGTACATGCATAGGGTCCCGAACAGCCGGAAACATGACCGGAAATTTTCTTACAAAAAAAACAATTTCAACAGCAAAAACATCGGGACCCGGGGAAACCCCCTGTCCCCCCCTTAAACATGTTGGGGAAAAGTGCTTAAAAGACCTTTGGGTCCAAACCAGTGCCTTTAAAAAGGGTCCCAACCCCGGTAGCCCCAAAAGGGATGTTCAGGCATAATTCCCCCGAAAAAAGAAGGCAGGAATAAACTGGGAAAAGAGGCTCCCCCTACAGGGCGGCGAAAAAATACTGGGGCCCCCTCCCGGAATGCTGGGAAAATTTTGATAAAGAAAAGGGGGCCCTGACCCGGAAATGAGCCTTTTTCAACTTTAAACTAAATGACTCCCTTCAGGGGAAATGGGGAGAGGCGGGAGGAAAAATCAAAACTAAAAGTGGTTTAAGAAATTCAAAATTTTCTTTTCATATAAAAACCCAAAGGCCCAAAAACCACATCTGTATCGGGGCCCCTTTCTCAGACAGGATTGGGGCCACAGATGACAACAAGGGAAAAAGGTAGAAAAAATTTTGAAATCCCCGTACGACTCTGTGTTTGGGGAAACCCCTAATTTTGGGCTGAGTCCCAAAAAACAAATAAATTTTTTCATGGGAAAGAGCCCAAAAATCCATAAATGCCAGGGTTTTTTTAACATTACCCCCAACTCCATTTGATTTCTAAAAAACCCTTGACCCAAAATGCCTATGCACTCAGCCCCAGGCCCCAAATCTGGAACTCTGTTTTCATTAAAATGCAAAAACCCTCCCTTCCCCGTACCCCTTGGGGGGAAGGGCCTGGACCTGGGTGGGGGTTCACAGTCCAAAAAAACGGGTGCCCAAATCCCTAAAAGGGGGCGGGGAAGCTTGGGTTAGAGCTATGGAAATTTTGGCCCCTGACTCCCCATCATAAAAAACGAAAGAGTGCTGGAAAACGGATTGCCCCAAAACCCCCCTGGATTCCCAAAATCTGCAAAACCAGGGGAACGGGTTCAGGGCAAGTCCTTTCCCGCCTCTCCCCCTTCTTTTATCACTCAGCCTTGGGCCCTTGGTTTCACTGGAAGAAAAACAGAATGCAGATGTTTTAAAAGACTTTGCAAAAAGCATTTAAAAATGCAAACATTTTTAATAAACCCCAAAAAACTTTTAAAAGGGGGAACGGGGAAAAGGGGAAAAGGGGGTGGCTTGGCCCCCAAAAAAATCAGACACAAAAGGGAGTGGGCAACAAAAGTTAAATCAAAGGGTCCATAGTGAAGGCTCCCGTTCCACAAATTTTCAAGGGTCCCCTTTTTAAATTTCCCAGATTAGATTAGATTTTTAAACCCGAAGGGGGCTAATTTAATTTTTACCCCATATCCATCCTGTGGGCTTTGGGGCCCAAGGGAAAGGGGTCCAAAAGGCCCGGAACTGGGCCCCCAAAAAAAACAAAAATCATATGGATTTATACCCCTACTAGGGTTTACTTATCTTTACAAGCAAATTTGGAAATTTGTGGGATATCTAGTATCTTATTTTTTATTAATAAAAAATATCTTGAAAAATTCCCTTAAAGTTTTTTATACTGCTCCCGTCTCTGTATTCCTCAATAAATGGACAATTAAACACATAAATGTTCCCCGAAAGAGTAAAAACCCTATGCCCGATCCTTTAAATTTGGGAAAATTATCATCATCTGTTGTCTCCCCCCTCCAAAAATTTTAACCAAAAGCCTAAGCCTGGCCACTCCATCAGTCAGTCTTTTCACTTTTAAGTTGCTCCATAAACATCTTATCTCTTCTTTATCATAGTGGGGTTTTTTAGATTCTCAGGCTTCTCTTTTCATT
>NC_091305.1:30150927-30243427 GCF_038502225.1 Cherax quadricarinatus
AGGACCAGTGCTGTTTCTGGTATTTGTGAACTTCATGACAGAAGGAATAGACTCCGAAGTGCCCCTGTTTGCAGATGACATGAAGTTGATGAGAAGAATTTATTCGATCGAAGACAAGCAGAACTACAAAGGGATCTGGACAGGCTGCAGACCTGGTCCACCAATTGGCTTCTGGAGTTCAACCCCACCAAGTGCAAAATCATGAAGATTGGCGAAGGGCAAAGAAGACCTCAGATGGAGTGCAGTCTAGGGGGCCAGAAACTGCAAACCTCACTCAAGGAAAAAGATCTTGGGGTGAGTATAACACCAGGCACATCCCCTGAGGCACACATCAACCAAATAACTGCTGCAGCATATGGGCGCCTAGCAAACCTCAGAACAGCATTCCGACATCTTAATAAGGAATCGTTCAGGACCCTGTGCACCATGTATGTTTGGCCCATATTGGAGTATGCGGCACCAGTTTGGAACCCACACCTAGCCAAGCATGTAAAGAAACTAGAGAAAGTGCAAAGGTTTGCCACAAGACTAGTCCCAGAGCTAAGAGGTATGTCCTACGAGGAGAGGTTAAGGGAAATCAACCTGACGACACTGGAGGACAGGAGAGATAGGGATGACATGATAACGACTTACAAAATACTGAGAGGAATTGACAAGGTGGACAAAGGCAGGATGTTCCAGAGATGGGGCACAGCAACAAGGGGACACAGTTGGAAGTTGAAGACACAGATAAATCATAGGAATGTTAGGAAGTATTTCTTCAGCCACAGAGTAGTCAGTAAGTGGAATAGTTTGGGAAGCGATGTAGTGGAGGCAGGATCCATACATAGCTTTAAGCAGAGGTATGATAAAGCTCATTGTTCAGGGAGAGTGACCTAGTAGCGACCAGTGAAGAGGGGGGGGGTCCAGGAGCTATGACTCGACCCCTGCAACCTCAACTAGGTGAGTACACAAACTGCCTCCTCTGGAGAGTGTTCTGATGGTCAGCATCCCCTGGTGGATGGCCTGAACAAACAGTCTGTTTGTGCTAGCCACATAAAGCCCAACAAAAGCACCACAGCCTGGCTGATCAGGGACTGACTTGAGAAACTTATTTTTTTTATTTTTTTTTTGTGAAGATGGCCAAGGGTCTGTTGGTAATTGCTTTTGTATGAAGTGAAGACATTGAAAAGTCTTGGTCCTTTCACACTTACTGTGTTTTTCCTTAGTGTGCTCATTGCAACATGGGTGACCATGATTCTGGGTGGGTTGACTGCAACACTGCAACACTCCTGAATGACTGTGGACCCTTTCAGAACCAGGAATCTCTTTCTGACAGCTAATTTTTTGCCTGATTCAGGTACTAGGCATTACACCTTACCTTTCTGATACTTTTGTCCTGTTTAAATTGGACTACTTAACCAACCTTACCTACAATGCAGCAACAGTTCAGAGCATCCATACACCAGAGTGCAGAATTGGAGTGGCTCGAAGTCATCTGCTAAGAGACAACAGACAAGTGATGATAATGCACACGCCTCAGTCATACGTAGTACTGAAAAGTTCAACCTGGAAACCTAAAGTATTGTTCACTTTGCATTTATTGCTTTTTTTTGTCTATCTTGTTTAACTTTAATTTTTTTATTAATTCCTAGTTAAAATTAAAATGGCTTCATTTGTTGGATGGCCAACCGGCCTTCAGTTTTGTATAAGGTATTTTTGATAGAGATTGTTTAGGAGAGATTGTACCTGAGCCCACCCCATTCAGTGAAGAAAAGGTTGAGAAAATAAGACATTAATATAATTATCTAGATAGGGTGTTGTAAAGAAAGTTGAAATTGAACATAGGTAAGAGTAAGGTGATGAGGGTATCAAATGAGTTAGGTAAAGAATTAGATATCACATTAGAGAGAGGGAGTTTGGAAGAAGTGAATGTGTTCAGATATTTGGGAGTAGGTTTATTAGCAGATGGTTTATGAAGGACAAGTCTAACCATAGAATTGATGAAAGAAAAAAGGAGAGTGGTGCATTGAGGAATCTGTGGAGACTAAAAAATGTTATCCATGGAGGCAAAGAAAGGAATATGTGAGAGTACAGTGGTACCAACACTTATATGGGTGTGAGGCATGGGTTGTGAATGTTGCAGTGAGAAAGGCTGGAGATAATGGAAATGTCGTGTCTTAGGGAAGTGTGTAATGTAAATATTATGCAGATAATTTGTAGCGTGGAAATTAGGAGATGTGGCATTACTAAAAGTATTGTTAAGAGGGCTGAAAAGGGGTAATTGAGGTAGTTTGGTCAGAGAGGATGGAGCAAAATAGGTTGATTTGGAGGGTGTATAAATCTGTAGTGGAGGGGAGGAGGGGTAGGGGTTGTCCTAGGAAAGGATTGAGGGAGGTGGGAAAAAGAGGTTTTGTGTGCAAGGTGCCTGGACATGCAGCAGGCATGTGTGAGCATGTTAGATATAAGTTAATGGAGATGAATAGTTTTTGGGACCTGACGAGCTGTTGGAGTGTGAGCAGGGTAATATTTTGTGGAGGGATTCAGGGAAACTGGTTAGCTGGACTTGAGTCCTGGAAATGGGAAGTACAATGCCTCCACCGTAAAGGAGGATATTGTCTGTTTGGAGTGACGTCATATCTGTGTGCCTCTGCAAAGACAGTGATATTGTGTGAATGATGGTGAACATGATTCTTTTTTGGGTCACCCTGTCTCTGTGGGAAATGGCTGTTGTGTTGGAAAAAAAAAGAGTTAGCTTTAGTTTTGCATACCTTGTCATATGAAACTGGAAGTAATATAAGAATTTCTTTGTTAGATTACAGCTGAGAAGGTGTTTCAGCCAACTGTTACCAGCGTCAAGAACTTAAATCTAAATTTTGCATGTAAGTATGTTTTTTTTTTGTGTGGGTAATACGTTTTTAATATTAATAGTGGAGTGTACACAGTTTAATTTTTTTTTTATTATTTTTTTTATTAACACACTGGCCGATTCCCACCAAGGCAGGGTGGCCCGGAAAAGAAAAACTTTCACCATCATTCACTCCATCACTGTCTTGCCAGAAGGGTGCTTTACACTACAGTTTTTAAACTGCAACATTAACACCCCTCCTTCAGAGTGCAGGCACTGTACTTCCCATCTCCAGGACTCTAAGTCCGGCCTGCCGGTTTCCCTGAATCCCTTCATAAATGTTACTTTGCTCACACTCCAACAGCACGTCAAATATTAAAAACCATTTGTCTCCATTCACTCCTATCAAACTCGCTCACGCATGCCTGCTGGAAGTCCAAGCCCCTCGCACACAAAACCTCCTTTACCCCCTCCCTCCAACCTTTCCTAGGCTGATCCCTACCCCGCCTTCCTTCCACTACAGACTGATACACTCTTGAAGTCATTCTGTTTTGCTCCATTGATTAATTGTTTGCTTTAGTTTTTGTCATTGTAAATTATTGATTGCCTGATTTCCTTAATTTTATTATTGGAAGTAGTTATTAGAATTCAGCCAAATAAAAATAATTACTGAAACTAGGAGGCAGATGGAAAGAGGAGACCAGTGAGAGAGTACTAACTATTGGAAGGATGGACTAACAGAATAAGTCAGGGAAAAGTCTTCTAAGAATAAGCATTACCCCAAATGTGTCCTGTAAATTATCATCCTTAGTAATTTTGCCCCCTTCCATTAAGTTTAACCCTTTGAGGGTCGACAGGTCCTCTCAGAGACTCGTTCTCAGGGTCGGCCAAATTTCAAAAAAAAAAAAAAAAAAATTCTTATGAAAAAATATATATATTTTTTAAATATTATAGGCTAAACAAAAAATTTTACTATCAATGCTTACCGAGAGATGGAGGCGTGAAGTTGATGAAAAAGGGGACAATGTGGCAACATCGCCGACTGCCGTCTCCCGGTATTCTTTTATTTACTTTCTTATGTACTAATTTCTATTATTTTTTAATTTTTCTTTTTCCAAGTAACTTTTATGGCCTGTGAGACCAATATGATCATTATTTTGTAAGTTTTTTCTTTTTCAATACTACACAATAAGGGCGTAAACACTGTTGTCATTGTTTTGTTTATAAAAAATATTTACACACAAACGATATAAAATGTTGTTTATTACTATTTTTCTATATTTTATATACACACATACAGTCACAGGGAATGTTTCTAGAAATTATGCAGCCTGTGGAAGTCTTTGAAACATGGTGTCATGCACAGTGGTGTTTTACACTCCTCACACATAAAACGAGTGTGTCTGCGTTGTTGTGGGCGTTTTTTTGTATGTGTACAGACGTAACGCCTCTTCTGAGCCTTTTTCTTGAAAGCAGTAGCAGGCAGTTTTACCAGGAAGTGATCACCATGCTTCAGACGAGAAGGTAGTTGTTGATAATTTGGTGGGCGGTCTATTGCAGGTGTTCTTCCTTGGTACTTGAGTACTATTTGTCTGATGACAGACAAACAGAATTTGCCGTATTGTGGTTTGTTTCTGGTCCTCATCTTATACATATTATAAGCATTGAGCATGGAAATGTCCAGAAGATGGAAAAAGAGTTTTATGTACCACTTTTAACTCTTGCGAACACAATCGGCAAACCCAGTCTGCATGTCACATTTGTCCACTGAATGCATATTGAAGGTGCAATCAATCACTGCTGCAGGTTTGAGAATGGGTTCGTTGCTCTCTCTATGCTGCCTGCCAGTGTCTGCCATTTAATTAGGGTGAACTGATGACAACAGTGTGACATTTCGTTTGTCATGCCACCGAAATGCCATGATGTCATTGGCAGCAAACGCCTGCACCTCACCTCGACGAGTGCCAGCGTCAAACCTGGGCATATGTTTACAATTTACAAGCACTGTGCCACACAAATCTGTCATGTTCACTCGCAAAAAATCACTGAGTGAGTGGCTTGTGTAGCAGTTCTTTCTTTCTTTCAACACACCGGCCGTATCCCACCAAGGCGGGGTGGCCCAAAAGAAAAAGCGAAAGTTTCTCCTTTTACATTTAGTAATATATACAGGAGAAGAGGTTACTAGCCCCTTGCTCCCGCCATTTTAGTCGCCTCTTACAACACGCATGGCTTACGGAGGAAGAATTCTGTTCCACTTCCCCATGGAGATAAGAGGAAATAAACAAGAATAAGAACTAGAAAGAAAATAGAAGAAAACCCAGAGGGGTGTGTATATATGTGCTTGTACATGTGTGTGTACTGTGACCTAAGTGTAAGTAGAAGTAGCAAGACATACCTGAAATCTTGCATGTTCATGAGACAGAAAAAAGGACACCAGCAATCCTACCATCATGTAAAACAATTACAGGCTTTCGTTTTACACTCACTTGGCAGGATGGTAGTACCTCCCTGGGCGGTTGCTGTCTACCAACCTACTACCTATGTGTGTACCAGTTATCAGTATATAATATATGTCCCTTACCAAGGTATGGTTCTGTCATTGTTCTAACCACATCACCAGAGATGCCCAATAACTTCCTGGTATTTTGCAATGTATAACTTCCAATGTACACAATAATATCCAATACCAGACCACTGTAACAATCACAAAGCACAAAGAACTTTATACCAAAGCGTTTCCTCTTGCTTGGTATGTACTGCTTGAAAGAGAGAGTTCCTTTGAACAGAATCAAAGACTCGTCAATTACAAGCTTCTTGAAGGGATCGAAATACATATTGAATTTCTCTTTCAGATACACAAACACATGCCTAATCTTATATAACCTGTCGTTTCTGTCAGGCCTGGTTTTGTCTGAGGAGTGAAGCATATGTAACATTAGCACAATCGATTCACTGGCATTATATCACTGAAACCTGGGGTTGCAATCAGGCGGTCTGTTGACCAGTATGATTTCACTTTGTGCTTATACACATGTGGCATAAGCATTATTGTGGCAAAGAAAAGATACATCTCAGCCACAGTTGCCTCCTTCCACTGGTGTAGACGTGATTTTGGTGAAAGTATTGTGTTTGCCATGGTGTACTTGTAGTATGTGTTGCTTTCCATGACAATACTTTCGATCAGGGGTTCGTCCAAGAATAACTCGAAACATTCCAGTTCAGTGGCATTGTTCCCAAGTGTACAAGATGGCCGTATTCCACTTTGGCGGTGGGCATTTGGAACAAAAATTGACAGCTTTCTGCCAATCCCAGATGTGGTCTGCTGGTGGGTACTGGATAATGACAGGTGGCTGTGGTTGTGGAGGCTGGTGTGGTGGGTGGGTGGGGGATGGTGGCCTTTGTTGTAGATCAGCTGAGGCAGCGGCGTGGGTGGCAGCATGGCCCACTGCTGGTGCCTCACGGCCGTCACCACCACTACCACCACCATGCACATTTTCCATCTCAATTGTAACACTATCATCGTCATTTTCACTGTCTGTTCCTGTTGTACAGCCACGGGATGTACTCCGAGATGTACTCCTTCCCCTTGGAATAGCATATTGCATACTACCAGAGCGCATATATCGTCGTATATACTGACGCTTCACTGGGGAATATTCCACTTCACTATCACTACTAGAACTGTTTTCAAGAGCTTGTAGTTCATAATCACTATCATCAAAAATGCTCACATCTGAGTCTGGGATTTGGGAAAATAGGAGTTTCCTCTTTGCTTCTGGTACAACTGAACGTGAACAAGACTGCCCAGCACCAGAGGTGGAAGGCTGAGGGTCGTCTGGGTTTTCCTCACTATTACTGATATTATGGTCATTAGTTTCGGTCAAAACCTCACCAAAACCTTGAAACTCATCTTCACTGGCACTTCCATCTGTATTAGAACTGTCACTGGGGAACAAAAGTGTCCCAATTCGCCGAGGAGTGAGGAACTTCTTACCGCAAGGCATGGTGGACATTGTTTACTAAGATGGCATTCCCACAATGCACCACTGGGTCCCAGATTTTTTTTCTACCGTGCACACAGGCCCATTCTCTCACATCTAGGCCTACCAGCCTTTTCCTGTGAGATTTGATGGCGCTAGAATTTATGCGTACTAGTACGTCAAAACCCCCTGCGCGTAAGCCGTACTAGCACGTCCGAAACTCTCAAAGGGTTAAAGCTGAATGGTAATCTAATTCTTTGCTTCCTTTCCTTGATATTCATGTCCACCGCTCAGATACAGGTTTTACTTTTTCCGTGTACCGCAAGCCTATGCACAGTGGCATGTACATTCACTACTTTTCTTGTCATGCTTTCCCTGTCAAGAAAAGTGTTCTTATTTCTCTCTCTCTCTCTCTCTGTCTCCATGCTCTCTGCATTTGTGATTCTCAGTTCCTTGAATCAGAAATTTCCACTTCATAATTCCTTTTCTTGTCTTGGCTGCGCTTCCTATTTCAAAGGCTCTACCTTCTCACATGCTAAACAGACTTTCTTTTCTTCCAAACTCTCTACTCCTGGGAACTCTCCTGTCCTTTGCCTTCCCTGTCTTTCCAGTCTTTCTAATCTCCACAACTCACTCTGATCCTTAGACATCAAACTTACTTTTTGCCAGACTAACACTTCACATCAATCTAGTTCATACCTCTCCTCCCTCTATAGATGCTCCTGGTGTCTACTCTATTTCCTGTTCTTCTTGTCTTCAGTACTTTCGAGAAACTGGTCTGTATCTTTCTGACAGACTCAGGGAGCACAAAAGTAGTGTTAATCTTGCCGACACCAACAATGCTCTTTTCTATCATGTCAGAGATCACAGTCATTCCGTTGACTGGTCTTCTGCTAAAACTGTCTACCCTACTTTTAACTTTCACATTCGCCGACTGGTTAAATCCTCCCTTATACACAACTTTCCTTGTATGAATCTTAGTCCTGGCTTTGTCTCTCTAGATGCCTTCATTTCCCATTACATTGTAAAATGCTCCCAACTTCAAAACATCTGTGACTTAACCCTTTGACTGTCGCAACCCCCAATCCTGAGGTGTCTCCTGGTGTCGCAAAATTTAAAAAAAAAAAAATTATTTTTCTTATGAAATGATAGATAATCTTTTCCCGATTGTAATGACACCAAAAAACGAAATTTGATGGAAAACTGACGGAATTATGCTCTCGCGAAGTTAGCTACCTCGGTGCTGTTTACAAATCGGCGATTTCGCCCACTTTGAGCCCTATTTTCGGCTAATTCCCTTGTTCCAGTTGCCCAAACTCATAGCTATTTCTTTAGAACTCCATTTTTTCTATCGATTGAGTACAAGAAACTGCCCATTTACCGATTTCAACTACCTAATAATGTGGTCAGAAATTTGCAATTTGGCCAATTTCACGAAAACTAAAAAATATGACAATTTCAAAATAAGGTCCAGAATGAACAATGCAGACATTCCTGGCTCTAAAATAAAATTTTCTTTGTTCATCAGTCAAGTCTCCAGGCCCCTCTGATATTACTCTTGCTTTCTATTTTGAATTTTTATTCAAACAAAAAATAGAAGACTTACTATTATGCAGACTACTGCAATACTGTAATAATTGTATAAATAACATCAACCCATTCATGACTGCATATTAGAATGGCTAGTTGGACATTTATTGGACAATGGCATCATTTGTTTACTTTTGAACATTGGCAAAAATCAAACATTTCCCCTACTTTGAGCTCCATTTCTAGGTTCTTTTTATAGTAAAATCAATCAAAATCACCTCTATTTCTATAATATGTTATCCATTCTATCAAATGAGACCAAGAAAACGAGAATACAACCATAAATACTATACGAAAATAGACCACAAAGTCGGCATTTTAATTAAAAAAACCGGTCGGAGTTTTTTTTTTCTCATGCACTGCGTGCTTCAGGATTTTTTTATATGGTGCACACTGACCACACAGACCCATTCTCTCACATGTGGGCCTACCAGCTTTCTCCTGCTTGATTTGAAGCCGCTAGAATTTATGAGTATATATGCGTCAAACACGGTACCTCGTAAGACATATATATACGGCCGCGACAGTCAAAGGGTTAACCTGATTCTTTTTTTCTCTTTCTCCTTCTTCCCCTTTCCTCTTTATCCTTTGGGTTTTCTTTCTTCTACCTTGAGTGTTTTGTCCTTTGTTATTTATTTTTTCCCCGCTCTGTGTTTTTGTTTCCTCCTTTTGTGGGCCCGTAGCTTCCTTGCAGTACTCCTCTTTCTTAGTCTTTGACTGACTCCACTACTACTACTTGTTCCTCTACCGCTACCTCTCTACTTCCTTTCTTACTACCTCCTTTGTTCTGTCCCTGTCTGCTGGACTATATATATTTACTGCCTCCTCTCCTTTCTGTTAGTGTGACTTTGTAAATGGTCCAAGTTGGACTGAAATGTCGTATACTCCCCTCTCCTATCCTGGAGTCTACCTGGAGGGTATTCCAGGGATCAGTGCCCAGTGGCCACGTCCATGACCAGGCCTCCTGTTGGATCCCGGCCTGATCAACCAGATTGTTACTGCTGGTCGTACATAGTCCAATGTACGAAGCACAGCCTGGCTGATACGGCACCAACTTTAAAAGTATCTGTCCAGCTCCCTCTTGAAGGCAGCCAGGGGCTGCCTTATGGCTGGTGGGAGGCTGTTGCAGTCTTGGACCCTGGATACTTATTGTGTTTTCTCTTTATGTACCAGTGGTGCCCCTCTTTTCAGTGGGGGTATTTTGGACTGCCTGCCTAGTCTTTTATTTTCGTAGGGAGTGATTTCTGTGTGCAGATTCAGGACCATTCCTTCTAGGATTTTCCAAATGTAAATTATGATATATTTCTCTCGCTTGCATTCCAGCAAGTACAAGTCAAGTGCTTCCAAGCATTCCCATTAGTTAAGGTGTTTGATGTAACTTATATGTGCAGTAAAGATTCTGTGTACACTCTCTAGATCTCCAATTTCACCTGGTTTGAATGGAGATGTTAATGTACAGCAATATTCTAGCCTAGAGAGAACAAGTGATTTGAAAAGGATTGTCATTGGCTTGGTATCTCTTATTTTGAATTTTCTCATTATCTATCTTATCGTTTTCTTCACAGTTGTGATCGTGTCCCTGTTGTGATCCTTGAAAGTGAGATCCTCATACATTACTGCTCCCAGGTCTCTCACATTATTTTTTCACTCTGTTGTGTGATCGGAGTTTGTTGTATACTCAGTTCTAATTATTATCTCCTCCAGTTTTCCATTATGGAGTAGGTGGACTTTGTCTTCATTGAACATCATATTGTTCTCTGTTGCCCATTGGAAAACTTGGTTTATATCTTCTTGGAGGTTAACCTTGTCCTATAAAGATGACAGTCTCATGCAGATCCTAGTATTGTGTGTAAAGGACGACACAGTGCTGTGGATTACATCTGTGTCTACGTCTGATATGAGGATAAGGAAGATAGCTTTTCACTATGGTATCTTCCGATTTAACTCTGTTTACTACTACTCTTTGTGTTCGATTGGTTAGAAAGTTGAAAATCCATCTCCCCACTTTGCCATTTATTCCTTTAGCACGTATTTTGTGTGCTATTACACCATGATCGCACTTGTGAAAGGCTTTTGCAAAGTCTGTGTATATTGCATCTGCATTCTGTTTTTCTTCCAGTGCATCCAAGATCATATCATAGTGATCCAGTTGTTGCGAGAGGCAGGAACAACCTGCTCTGAACCTATGTTTTCCTGGATTGTGCAATTTTTGGGAATCCAAGTGGTTGGCAATCATGCTTCTTAGCACTTTTTCAAAGATTTTTGTGATTGGGGGATGTTAGAGATATTGGTCTGTAGTTATTAGCTAATGCCTTGCTTCCACCTTCATGGATAAGGGCTATATCCATTGTTTTTAGTGACTGTGGAATTTCAACCATGTCTAAGCTGCTGCTCCATAGTATTTCTTAGGGCACACAAAAGGGGTTTTTTGCAGTTCTTAATGAACACAGAGTTCCATGAGTCTGGGCCTAGGGCTGAGTGCACGGGCATGTTGTCAGTTGCTTTCTCAAAGTCTGTGTGCAAGTTATTTGTGTAATATTGTACAGAAAAACTGAAAAAATAGCATTTACTGAAGAATACAACGTCTTGAAGACAGAGCTGGCATAGGTTTACATAATGTTTAAAATATATACTTATTATATTGTAGGGATTGGCAGAGAGCATGCATAGTTCCTTTGTATAAAGGCAAAGGGGATAAAAGAGAGTGCAAAAATTATAGGGGGATAAGTTTGTTGAGTATACCTGGCAAAGTGTATGGTAGAGTTATTATTGAAAGAATTAAGAGTAAGACGGAGAATAGGATAGCAGATGAACAAGGAGGCTTTAGGAAAGGTAGGGGGTGTGTGGACTTGGTGTTTACAGTGAAACATATAAGTGAACAGTATTTAGATAAGGCTAAAGAGGTCTTTGTGGCATTTATGGATTTGGAAAAGGCGTATGACAGGGTGGATAGGGGGGCAATGTGGCAGATGTTGCAGGTGTATGGTGTAGGAGGTAGGTTACTGAAAGCAGTGAAGAGTTTTCACGAGGATAGTGAGGCTCAAGTTAGAGTATGTAGGAAAGAGGGAAATTATTTCCCAGTAAAAGTAGGCCTTAGACAAGGATGTGTGATGTCACTGTGGTTGTTTAATATATTTATAGATGGGGTTGTAAGAGAAGTAAATGCGAGGGTCTTGGCAAGAGGCGTGGAGTTAAAAGATAAAGAATCACACATAAAGTGGGAGTTGTCACAGTTGCTCTTTGCTGATGACACTGTGCTCTTGGGAGATTCTGAAGAGAAGTTGCAGAGATTGGTGGATGAGTTTGGTAGGGTGTGCAAAAGAAGAAAATTGAGAGTGAATACAGGAAAGAGTAAGGTTATGAGGATAACAAAAAGATTAGGTGATGAAAGATTGGATATCAGATTGGAGGGAGAGAGTATGGAGGAGGTGAATGTATTCAGATATTTGGGAGTGGACGTGTCAGCAGATGGGTCTATGAAAGATGAGGTGAATTATAGAATTGATGAGGGGAAAAGGGTGAGTGGTGCACTTAGGAGTCTGTGGAGACAAAGAACTTTGTCCTTGGAGGCAAAGAGGGGAATGTATGAGAGTATAGTTTTACCAACGCTCTTATATGGGTGTGAAGCATGGGTGATGAATGTTGCAGCGAGGAGAAGGCTGGAGGCAGTGGAGATGTCATGTCTGAGAGCAATGTATGGTGTGAATATAATGCAGAGAATTCGTAGTTTGGAAGTTAGGAGGAGGTGCGGGATTACCAAAACTGTTGTCCAGAGGGCTGAGGAAGGGTTGTTGAGGTGGTTCGGACATGTGGAGAGAATGGAGCGAAGCAGAATAACTTCAAGAGTGTATCAGTCTGTAGTGGAAGGAAGGCGGGGTAGGGGTCGGCCTAGGAAAGGTTGGAGGGAGGGGGTAAAGGAGGTTTTGTGTGCGAGGGGCTTGGACTTCCAGCAGGCATGCGTGAGCGTGTTTGAGAGGAGTGAATGGAGACAAATGGTTTTTAATACTTGACGTGCTGTTGGAGTGTGAGCAAAGTAACATTTATGAAGGGGTTCAGGGAAACCGGCAGGCTGGACTTGAGTTCTGGAGATGGGAAGTACAGTGCCTGTACTCTGAAGGAGGGGTGTTAATGTTGCAGTTTAAAAACTGTAGTGTAAAGCACCCTTCTGGCAAGACAGTGATGGAGTGAATGATGGTGAAAGTTTTTCTTTTTCGGGCCACCCTGCCTTGGTGGGAATCGGCCAGTGTGATAATTAAAAAAAAAATATATATATTGTCGTTCATAAAGAAAATGTTTTAATTGATTTTTTCACAGGCAATCAAGTATGTGAATTATACTGCACAAAAGCTGATATTTTTTTTTTCTCCCCAATTGTTGAATGGGGTTGCAAGGGTTTAATTGTAGGATAGAAATTCTAGGTCATGGTTTGCCTTTACTAAAAAACACTAACCTTAAATTCCAAACCGGTGGTAGTATTAGTAATTATAATGGGAACAGCCTTCATGAAAAGGTTTGGGGGACACGTTTACTCTCTTAGATGTGTACTGTATCTCAAATACTTTATGAGGATAACTAAATTTCAGTCAACCCTTAATTTAGCAGTTCTCAATTTAATAGATATTAGTTTTTTTTTTTATATATGTAATATGCTGGCTATCTCCCACTGAGGCAGGGTGATCAAAAAAAAAAAAAAGAACATTTTCATCATCATTCACACTATCACTGTCTTGTCAGAGGCGTGCAGATATGACAATTTAGATATCACTAAATAGCATATATCCCAACCCCCTCATTTAGAGTTCAGACGTTGTACGTCCCACCTCCAGCAGGACTCAAGTCCGGCAATAACTCCATACCACCTCTTAATTTCCACTCTATGAATTCTCTTTGTAATAGTATTTATGCCACACGATACCTCGGCTGCCTCCAGCCTCCTCCTCACTTCAACATTTATAACCCATGCTTCACACTTATATAAGAATGTTAGTACCACTATACTCTCATACATTCCCTTCTTTGGCTCCATGGATAATGTTTCTCATCTCCACAGATACCTAAGTGCACACACTTTTTTTCATATACCTCATCCTTCACATACCCGTCCGCCAACATGGCCACTCCCAAATGTCTGAACAAATTCACTTCATTCATACTCCCTCCCTTCAATCTGATGTCCACATTTCTTACCTAACTCATTTGATACCCTCATCACCTTACTCTCATCTATGTACACTTTCAAATTCCTTTACACAAAATTGAATATTGAAAATATGGGACAAAATCCCCAGGGTCAGTTGATTTGGAAATAATGGGTGAAGCCTGTTGGTTACAGAAGCTTCTGTTATTGTTGCGATCATTGGAAAACGATCATCTCTGTTCACTACAGCTGCTACTACCCAACCACTTGCTTCCCCCTTACTAGTCTGTTAAATCAAGGGTTTACTCTACTCTAATAGGCTGTACAATATTTTTGGAAAAGGTAACTATTGTCAGGTGAGAAAATTTTTCTTCTAGAATTAAAATCACAAGGCCATAGGTAAATGAATTATTGATTTGCTTGGATTCTTTTTGGATGAATTATGTAACACTCCTTGGACCCTGGAAAGAGCATTTCTAGACTTAATACTTGATGCTTTTTAGAAACCTTCATCAGGATAAAAGGTGCATTGTCAGTTTTTTTATTAGGTTTAAAATTATTTTAATAAAGTTTTAAAGGGTATATTTGTTGTTTAAAAATCAAGTTTAAAGTTAAACTTGATTTTTTTTCTTTGTTTGCCTCTAATTTTTATATTTATATTTATTTTCAGCCCCAAGGTCTTCAACCAGGAAGACTCCAGCTTTTTCTAAGTACACAGTGGCTCAATCTAAGAGTCCCAAACCTAACACCTCTCTAAAAGTAATGTCAAGCTCACAAAAAACTCCAAAATTAGCCCAGATTTCTGAGAAGACTGGAAAGGAGTCCTTCCCTTCCAGCAGTAAGCCTTCGAAGTCTCCAAGGGCAACAAGGAAGGATGCAGGTGTAACCCAACGATTACCTAAAAATAAGTCCTACATTAAAAAATCTCCAAGAACATCTCCAAGAAATGCTGTATCAGTTTGCAAGAACTTACAGAAACAAGGCTCTGAAACAACTTCAAAGGTCACATCAGTCAAGAAAGTTTCACCAGTTAGAGGCCCAAATGTCTTGTCAAAACTTCACAAAGAAAACGTTAAACCTGGTAAGCGAATTCTAGTTCTTTTGAGAATTATTTGTGCCTACTGTAATTAAAATCAGAGGTTGACTGTTGCTAATGGCTAAAATCATTCATGGACATTATTTTGTTTATGAGGGAAATATTTGGTGATTTAATTGTATTCCATTGTATTTTCATTGAGTAATTAGAAAGAAAAAGTGAATGGTATCCTTATTAGCACTTGTGTATACAAATTTGTTTGTGAAATCTATCTAGACATTAGCTAAAAATTGTCAAAATAAGGTTTGTTCTTATATGAATGAATTTGATTTGTATAACTCACTGACCAGGATGGGGTTCAAACTCATGGCAAGTTAGTCCTACAACAAGCAGGCCTCTATGCTATCCACTACCATGCCAGCATAATACTGAATTGCTGTACAGTACTTCTTGTGCTCAAAAGTGTCCAAATTATAGATAATTCTTAAATATAGCTAACTCCACTTAATGAATGTTAGCAGAACATTCATTAAGCTCCAGACCCCAACCTAAAACTTGGAGTTTCAGAGCACTACAGTGAGTGCTGGCCTGTGCCAACCTGGTCACTCTGCGTCATGCCTTACAACTGTACTGGTCCCTCATTGCACCTCACTACCACTGTATAAATGTCAGGTAAAATGACTCATGTGTAATTAACCCCTTGACTGTTGTAACCCCAAATCCTGAGGTGTCTCCTGGTGCCACAACCCCCCTCCCCCCAAATTTTCCTTATGAAATGATAGAGAATCTTTTCCCGATTGTAATGACATCAAAAGAATGAAATTTGATGGAAAACTAACAGAATTACACTTGCGAAGTTAGCGACCTCGGCAATATTTACGAATCGGCGATTTCATCCACTTTGAGCCCTATTTTCGGCTAATTCCATTGTTCCAGTTGACCAAACTCATAGCTATTTCTTTAGAACTTTATTTTTTCTATCGATTGAGTACAAGAAACTGCCCATTTACTGATTTCAACTACCCAGTAACATGGTCAGAAATTTGAAATTTGGCCAATTTCATAAAAATTAAAAAATATGACAATTTCAAAATAGGGTCCAGAATAAACAATGCAGACATTCCTGGCTGTAAAATAACATTTTCTTTGTTCATCAGTCACGTCTCCAGGCCCTTCTGATATTACTCTTGCTTTCTATTTTTAATTTTTATTCAAACAAAAAATAGAAGATTTACTGTTATGCAGACTACTGAAATATTGTAATAATTGTATAAATAATGTCAGCCCATACATGACTGCATATTAGAATGGCTACTTGGACATTTATTGGAAAACGACACCATTTGTTTACTTTTGATCATCGGGAAAAATCAAACATTTCCTCTACTTTGAGCTCCATTTCAAGGTTCTTTTCAAAATCACCTCTATTTCTATAATATGTTTTCCATTCTATGAAATGAGACCAATAAAACGAGAAGGTAGTAGGTTGGTAGACAGCAACCACCCAGGGAAGTACTACCGTCCTGCCAGATGACTGTGAAACAAAAACCTGTAACTGTTTTGCACGATGGTAGGATTGCTGGTTTCTTTTTCTGTCTCATAAACACGCTAGATAACAGGGATATCTTGCTACTCCTACTTACACTTTGGTCACACTTCACAGACACGCACATGCATATATATATATACATCTAGGTTTTTCTCCTTTTTCTAAATAGCTCTTGTTCTTTTTTATTTCTTCTATTGTCCATGGGGAAGTGGAAAAGAATCTTTCCTCCGTAAGCCATGCGTGTCGTATGAGGCGACTAAAATGCCGGGAGCAATGGGCTAGTAACCCCTTCTCCTGTATACATTTACTAAAAAAGAGAAGAAGAAAAACTTTATAAAACTGGGATGCTTAAATGTGCATGGATGTAGTGCGGATGACAAGAAACAGATGATTGCTGATGTTATGAATGAAAAGAAGTTGGATGTCCTGGCTCTAAGCGAAACAAAGCTGAAGGGGGTAGGAGAGTTTCAGTGGGGGGAAATAAATGGGATTAAATCTGGAGTATCTGAGAGAGTTAGAGCAAAGGAAGGGGTAGCAGTAATGTTAAATGATCAGTTATGGAAGGAGAAAAGAGAATATGAATGTGTAAATTCAAGAATTATGTGGATTAAAGTAAAGGTTGGATGCGAGAAGTGGGTCATAATAAGCGTGTATGCACCTGGAGAAGAGAGGAATGCAGAGGAGAGAGAGAGATTTTGGGAGATGTTAAGTGAATGTATAGGAGCCTTTGAACCAAGTGAGAGAGTAATTGTGGTAGTGGACCTGAATGCTAAAGTAGGAGAAACTTTTAGAGAGGGTGTGGTAGGTAAGTTTGGGGTGCCAGGTGTAAATGATAATGGGAGCCCTTTGATTGAACTTTGTATAGAAAGGGGTTTAGTTATAGGTAATACATATTTTAAGAAAAAGAGGATAAATAAGTATACACGATATGATGTAGGGCGAAATGACAGTAGTTTGTTGGATTATGTATTGGTAGATAAAAGACTGTTGAGTAGACTTCAGGATGTACATGTTTATAGAGGGGCCACAGATATATCAGATCACTTTCTAGTTGTAGCTACACTGAGAGTAAAAGGTAGATGGGATACAAGGAAAATAGAAGCATCAGGGAAGAGAGAGGTGAAGGTTTATAAACTAAAAGAGGAGGCAGTTAGGGAAAGATATAAACAGCTATTGGAGGATAGATGGGCTAATGAGAGCATAGGCAATGGGGTCGAAGAGGTATGGGATAGGTTTAAAAATGTAGTGTTAGAGTGTTCAGCAGAAGTTTGTGGTTACAGGAAAGTGGGTGCAGGAGGGAAGAGGAGCGATTGGTGGAATGATGATGTAAAGAGAGTAGTAAGGGAGAAAAAGTTAGCATATGAGAAGTTTTTACAAAGTAGAAGTGATGCAAGGAGGGAAGAGTATATGGAGAAATAGAGAGAGGTTAAGAGAGTGGTGAAGCAATGTAAAAAGAGAGCAAATGAGAGAGTGGGTGAGATGTTATCAACAAATTTTGTTGAAAATAAGAAAAAGTTTTGGAGTGAGATTAACAAGTTAAGAAAGCCTAGAGAACAAATGGATTTGTCAGTTAAAAATAGGAGAGGAGAGTTATTAAATGGAGAGTTAGAGGTATTGGGAAGATGGAGGGAATATTTTGAGGAATTGTTAAATGTTGATGAAGATAGGGAAGCTGTGATTTCGTGTATAGGGCAAGGAGGAATAACATCTTGTAGGAGTGAGGAAGAGCCAGTTGTGAGTGTGGGGGAAGTTCGTGAGGCAGTAGGTAAAATGAAAGGGGGTAAGGCAGCCGGGATTGATGGGATAAAGATAGAAATGTTAAAAGCAGGTGGGGATATAGTTTTGGAGTGGTTGGTGCAATTATTTAATAAATGTATGGAAGAGGGTAAGGTACCTAGGGATTGGCAGAGAGCATGCATAGTTCCTTTGTATAAAGGCAAAGGGGATAAAAGAGAGTGCAAAAATTATAGGGGGATAAGTCTGTTGAGTGTACCTGGTAAAGTGTATGGTAGAGTTATAATTGAAAGAATTAAGAGTAAGACGGAGAATAGGATAGCAGATGAACAAGGAGGCTTTAGGAAAGGTAGGGGGTGTGTGGACCAGGTGTTTACAGTGAAACATATAAGTGAACAGTATTTAGATAAGGCTAAAGAGGTCTTTGTGGCATTTATGGATTTGGAAAAGGCGTATGACAGGGTGGATAGGGGGGCAATGTGGCAGATGTTGCAAGTGTATGGTGTAGGAGGTAGGTTACTGAAAGCAGTGAAGAGTTTTTACGAGGATAGTGAGGCTCAAGTTAGAGTATGTAGGAAAGAGGGAAATTTTTTCCCAGTAAAAGTAGGCCTTAGACAGGGATGTGTGATGTCACCGTGGTTGTTTAATATATTTATAGATGGGGTTGTAAGAGAAGTAAATGCGAGGGTCTTGGCAAGAGGCGTGGAGTTAAAAGATAAAGAATCACACACAAAGTGGGAGTTGTCACAGCTGCTCTTTGCTGATGACACTGTGCTCTTGGGAGATTCTGAAGAGAAGCTGCAGAGATTGGTGGATGAGTTTGGTAGGGTGTGCAAAAGAAGAAAATTAAAGGTGAATACAGGAAAGAGTAAGGTTATGAGGATAAAAAGATTAGGTGATGAAAGATTGAATATCAGATTGGAGGGAGAGAGTATGGAGGAGGTGAATGTATTCAGATATTTGGGAGTGGACGTGTCAGCGGATGGGTCTATGAAAGATGAGGTGAATCATAGAATTGATGAGGGAAAAAGAGTGAGTGGTGCACTTAGGAGTCGGTGGAGACAAAGAACTTTGTCCTTGGAGGCAAAGAGGGGAATGTATGAGAGTATAGTTTTACCAACGCTCTTATATGGGTGTGAAGCGTGGGTGATGAATGTTGCAGCGAGGAGAAGGCTGGAGGCAGTGGAGATGTCATGTCTGAGGGCAATGTGTGGTGTGAATATAATGCAGAGAATTCGTAGTTTGGAAGTTAGGAGGAGGTGCGGGATTACCAAAACTGTTGTCCAGAGGGCTGAGGAAGGGTTGTTGAGGTGGTTCGGACATGTAGAGAGAATGGAGCGAAACAGAATGACTTCAAGAGTGTATCAGTCTGTAGTGGAAGGAAGGCGGGGTAGGGGTCGGCCTAGGAAGGGTTGGAGGGAGGGGGTAAAGGAGGTTTTGTGTGCGAGGGGCTTGGACTTCCAGCAGGCATGCGTGAGCGTGTTTGATAGGAGTGAATGGAGACAAATGGTTTTTAATACTTGACGTGCTGTTGGAGTGTGAGCAAAGTAACATTTATGAAGGGATTCAGGGAAACCGGCAGGCCGGACTTGAGTCCTGGAGATGGGAAGTACAGTGCCTGCACTCTGAAGGAGGGGTGTTAATGTTGCAGTTTAAAAACTGTAGTGTAAAGCACCCTTCTGGCAAGACAGTGATGGAGTGAATGATGGTGAAAGTTTTTCTTTTTCGGGCCACCCTGCCTTGGTGGGAATCGGCCAGTGTGATAATAAAAAAAAAAAAACGAGAATACAACCATAAATACTATACAAAAATAGACCACAAATTTGGCATTTTAATTAAAAAAAAAAACGGTCAGTTTTTTTTTTCTCATTATGCACTGTGTGCTGCAGTATTTTTTATATGGTGCACACTGACCACACAGACCCATTCTCTCACATGTGGGCCTACCAGCTTTCTCCTGCTTGATTTGAATCCGCTAGAATTTATGAGTATAAGCAAGAAACGGTGGCTCGTAAGATGTGTATGTACGACCGAGACAGTCAAAGGGTTAAATAATGCTTGTGGTTATCTCGGCACAACTGAAGTACATAGTAATTTGTGGCAAAAACGTTTCCTCGGCAAAACATCCCAATTACTGTATTGTGCATGTCTTATCTCATACTTGTCTTATTTTATACTATATCTTACTATACCTAATATTTATGACTGTAGAACCTTGTGCGAATGTTCATGATAAAAGGTAGTAATCAAGATAGGAAGTATATAATAGCTTGATTATGAACTTAAGCCGTTCATTTTTTATTTCAGTGAATCAGTCTGTGCCGAGTCCTGCTGTTACTAGCAAGCTTACTTCTGTGAATCTCTCATGCATAGGTTCTGTTAACAAGAGGTCTGAGTATGATCCAAAGGCCACCATTAACAAACCCTTGAATTATATACCATACAAGGGAACTTTGAAACCAATTGCTGACCGAGAAACATTGAAGAAAATGGCAGAAAGGAAACCTAATCTTAAATCCAGGTTAGAAATTTCATCTATGATATTGTTTTTCTTTGTAAAATTTTTTTAATTTCTTTGATATTTTGCATACCTGTGATTGGGAAGTATATTTGCTCTGTAAAATGTTTACCGAAATTAATATGCAGAGGGCTGAGGAGGGGTTGTTGGGTTGGTTTGGATATTTAGGATGGATAGAAAAAATAGGATGACTAGGCATGCATATAAATCTCAGGTGGAGGGAAGGAGGGGTAAGGGTTATTCTATGAATGGTTGGAAGGGGAGGAGGGGTGGGGTAAAACAAATTGTGTGTTTTATGGGCTTTGATATCAACAGGCTTGTGTGACTGTTTTAGATAAGAGTGAGTGGAGGTGAGAGTTTACCTGGAGAGAGTTCCGGGGGTCAACGCCCCCACGGCCCGGTCTGTGACCAGGCCGTTTTATGATTTGATGTGCTGCTGGAGTGTAAGCAGGCTAACTCTTAAATGGATTCAGGAAAACCAGTTAGCTGGACTTGTGTCCTGGAGATGGGACGTATAGTGCCTGCACTTCGAAGGAATGATGGGGATGTAATTTGAAGGGTCATCCAAACTGTGATGTCAGCAAATTTCTGGCAAAACTGATTGAATGATAGTTTTTTTTTTATTTTCAAATCACCCTACCTAAGTGGGAGACAGGTATTATGTTAAAAAAAAAAAAAGTGTAGTTGTAGGGCTAATTTCACTTTTCTCCTAACTTGGTTTTAAAGGCAAAGACAGTCATTGATGTTTGCCTCTCACATTGGTTAAACTTGATTTCATTGGGTTATATGCCTTGGTGGGAATCGGCCAGTGTGATAATAATAATAATATAATATGTAATTGCTGTACTGAATCTATTTGAGTGTGGTGGATGAGCTCCAGCTTTTGGTTTCAACTGTTATTTCTGACTAATTGGTGTAATTAAACTGTTATATCTTTTTTGAACCCCTATATTATCTACTGTATATATTGGAGTGAGTGTGAATGTGTATGTATGATCATTCATATATTCCATTTTTTCCACTTTCTCAGGCATGAAATGCGTGAGGGCCAGAGGAAAATACTAAAGGGAGTCAGATTCAACAAAAGGTTCGAATTGCAGATGGCTAATCGAGGCATTACCTTATAGAGATGAAATAGTCTTTCCTTAATGGAATGGTTCTGTTTATTGGTATTATTGGTAAAGGCTTAATCATTTTCGTTGCATTATTACTTGTATACTGCACATTGGTATGTATGCATATCTGTGCTCCCCTACACAATACACTCTCCTCTATGTAGTTGCAGTGGTTAAGCCCTTATTCCTAGCCTGACCTCTCAACTTGCTGCTTGCCAGGATCCCACCATCTCAGCTTTGTGGGCCCTATTACACCTGCTCTCAAAACTATATACATGTATATAGCTTACCACTACCACTTCCTCACCAAGATCATTCAGTTATTTCATTTCTGACCACCCTAAGATTGAAAAAATACTTCCTGACATCCCTGTAGCTCATTTATGTCTTATGAAGAGATTGTACCTAAAGACTTGCAGCCAGTGCTTCAGCTTATGCATTTACTAAGGTACTGGATATGGATCTAAATGGCATTGACCTGAAAATAGTGAAAAAATCATGTTTACAGAAAGAGCTTTTGTAGAAATATGGTATAAAATTCCAAGATGATACCTGTAGAATGAAATAGAGTATAATGTAGGCTTTTATTGATAACATTTTTGCCCACACACAGAGTGCAGTCAGGTTATATGTAAAATGAATGGTGGATGTAAGGTCTTCTTAGCTTGCATTGGCAGGCCTGTTGCAGTGTTCCTATGAATTTTTGCTATGTAACGAGACTATTTAAAAGCTTCATGGCAAGCGACTTAGCTATGTTGTAGACATCATTGTTCTGATTGAAATTGTTGGACAAGTTGACGAGGGCTGATTCTAAGATGCTATGCTACGTTTAGGTGTTCTCTTTCTTGAAAGAGAACACGTAAGTCAAGTGACTGGGAATTACCACGTGAAACTCAGACGTTATCTAGGTCATTAATTTTACGGGTGTATTGGTGTTCAGAAATGCATTAGTGGAAGTCTGGATGCCTTGCTTGCATATTGTATCTTGGTAATTCCAGGGAATTATTATATCCCTGCAGTGGTTTGAACTTGTTGACAGTGTCTCTTGCACAGTCTCTCTCAATGATTGCAACAAAATATACGTGGGAGAAACATCAGACGATTTCTTCAAACATTCGTGAACACCAGAATTCCAGTAAAATTGATGACTAATAATACCTGCATTTCACACTTAAAACCAATTGAGTAATTTTATGAGTACACTACTCATCATCCAGGAAGACATCCAGAATCAGCACTCCTCAATATATCCCACAATTTCAACCAGAAAAACAGTTGCAGTCGGCCTGCTGACCGAAGTTAGGTAAACCCTACACCCACTACTCATCTCATACCTAACCTGGAATCTCACTGCTTCCTCTCCAGGTTCATCTGTTTGATTGGATGAAGCTTACTGCAAGGGCAAAATGTTGCCAGTTAATACATTATACTGCATTTGTATCTTTAAATGGAATGAGTTTCAATGGGACATTTTGATCTCTTCAGATCTTTTTCAAAGGATACAAATTGCACACACATGTATACTGTATACAGCATGGCTAAGTACAGGGGAAGCAGTATATGTGTGCAGTATTCCTATTTTTTTTTAAGATACAGTACTTAAAACATATTCTTGCAGTATGATAAAATTTAATTATTGTATATTTTGCTGTATTTCGTTAATTTTTTTTTTTTTTGCCATTCTTAAAAAATCAAATACAGTATATGGATTTTTTTTAATATTTTAAGGCTTATTCAGGTCAGAAGTAAACAATAAATTTGTTACTTATACTGAATTCAGAGTTTATGAAATGTAAATGTTAGAGTAGATTTCACCACAGTAACTAGATGTTATCACTAGTTATAGCATATATTCTTGATTACTAACAACATAATTCCTTATATAAATCATTTTTATTTTTTTTTTGTTATTCCTTTATTATCCCTGAATATGGACTAATGGTCAAACATTAGATTGAATATTATGTTTTATTCCTCATTATTATTGAAGGGAATAAGTTTGTGTACTTTTTCTTTAAATCACATCATAATATCTTGGAAACATTTTCATAGAGGTACAGTATGATCTTGTTTTTGTTCACTGCCAAAAGTACAAGGTATGATTATATTTTGTTAAATGTTGAATTTTTGGTTTTACAGCTAGTCTAATCTGATTCTCCATCCAGTGGTGTTATGCAAGAAGATTTACACAGTATATACAATGTTCTGTGTGTATGGGTTTGTTTCTTAGTAAAATAAAGCTGTATGATGTGAATGTTTATGTATTTTTTATCAAATGTAAATACTGTAGACATAATTATATTAAAATTATTTTATTGTATTTCTTTATATATATCTTATTTTTATGCTGAGTAAAGTAAATATTTAATAATTTTTGACAATAGTTTTAACTTTGCACCAACTGACCTGTGAAATTGCTCTGGCATACCTTAACTTTCATATACCTTTGAAAGAGTTTTGAGAGTTTAACTACTCTCGGAGCCCGACCATGGGCCAGGCTAGTCTGGTGCTTGCCTGGTCAACCAGGCTGTTGCTGCTGGAGGCCTGCTGCCCCACATATCCATCACAGCCTGGTTGCTCTGGTACCTGGTGAAGATACTTGTCCAGTTCCCTCTTGAAGGCTTCTACACTTGTTCCAGCCATCTTTCTGATATCTTCTGGTAAGATGTTGAATAGTCTGGGACCCCGGATGATGATGCAGTGTTCTCTTATTGTCCCCACTGCACCCCTGATCCTCACTGGGTTTACTTTACACTTCCTCCCTTATCTCTCACTCCAGTATGTTATGGCAGTGTGCAGATTTGGGACCAGGCACTCGAGTACTTTCCAGGTATGTATTATTGTGCATCTCTCTCTCTGCTCCAATGAGTACATGTTCAAGACTTGAAGGCATTACCAGTAATTTAAGTGCTTTACTGGCTCAATGTGAGCTGTAAATGATCTCTGTATTTGTTCCAGCTCTGATATTTCTGCTTTGAATGGGGCCGTCAGCACTGAGCAATATTCTAAATGAGGGAGCGCCAGCGATTTGAAGAGTGTCACCATTGGCATTATTCCCCTTGTTTTGAAAGTTCTCAACACCCACCCTGTCATCTTCCTGGCTGTCGTGATCTTTATCTTATGTTCCTTAACCCTTTCAGGGTCCAGACCCAAAATCTGAGACGTGTCCACTGGGTCCAAGAATTTTCCCCAAAAAAAAAAAATGTTATTTTTTCTTGTGAAATTTGATGGAAAATCGACAAAATTATGCTCTCGCGAATTTTGATGCATCAGCAATATTTACTCGTCGGCAATTTTGCCGACTTTGACTCCCATTTTAGGCTAGTTACTTTATTCCAGTCGACGAAATTTTTAGCCATTTCGCTAGTATTGCTTCTGTTTTATCGATTGAGCACAAGAAATCAAGTCAAGTGTTTCAACTACCCAATAAAGTGATCGGAAATTGATAATTTGGCCAATTTATCACAAAGTTCAAAATATTCCTATTTCAAAATAGGGTCCAGAATAAACAATGCAGGCATTCCTGGCACTAAACTAACATTTCCTTTGTTCATTAGTTATGTTTTTCAGGCTTTACAAATGAATTCCATTTTGATTTTTTATTAACAATTTTTATTCAGATAAAAAAATGGAAGATTTGCTGTCATGCAATATTGTAATAATTGTATAAATAATATCAGCACATTTGTGAATGCACATAAAACCCATCAGCTGATGTGTATTGGATGAGTAATGTGATTTATTTATAACTTCCATTCTATCAAATGAGACCAAGAAATTGCAAATACGTACGATTATAAAAAACATACGAAAAAACACCGCAAAGTCGCTATTTTAATCCAAAATTACGGTCTGTTTTTTCTCTCATTATGCACTCTGTGCTGCAGGATTTGTTTTACGTGGTGCACACTTGTCATATAGATGTATTCTCTCATATCTAGGCCCAAATTTACTGCTCACAGCTTATCTGAGTGAGCTGAGCTCATGGCGTAGAACTACGGTTTGGACCCAGAAAGGGTTAAAAGAAAGGTCAGCTGACATAATTATTCCCAGGTCTTTTACGTGTTCCTTTCGTTCTATTTGGTGACCCTCTTGAGTTTTGTATATAGTGTTCCTTTTAAGTTCTTCATTCTTTCCATACCTAAGCAGCTGAAAC
The DNA here is from genome assembly GCF_038502225.1 of Cherax quadricarinatus. Taxonomy (NCBI): domain Eukaryota; kingdom Metazoa; phylum Arthropoda; class Malacostraca; order Decapoda; family Parastacidae; genus Cherax; species Cherax quadricarinatus. The sequence goes on from NC_091305.1 coordinate 30,176,570, forward strand.
TTATCACCATTGAACATCATGTTGTTCTCCACTGCCCACTGGAAAGCCCTGCTTATGTCTTCCTGTAATTTTTCAGTGTCCTCTACTGTAGTGACTTTCATGCTTATTTCAGTGTCATCTGCAAATGATGATACAAAAGTGTGATGGGTGTTTCTGTCAATGTCTGCTATGAGGATGAGAAACAGAAAAGGTGCCAGGACAGTCCCTTGGGACACAGCTTTTGACCTTACTGATGCTGAATCTTGCTCTGTATACTACTACTTTTTGTGTTGTGTGTGTGTTAGGAACCTGAAAATCCATCTGCCTACCTTCCCTGTAATGCCTATGGCTCTCATTTTCTGAGCTATCACTCCATGATCGCACTTGTCAAATGCCTTTGCAAAATCTGTGTAAATCACATCTGCGTTTTTGTAGTCTTCCAGTGCTTCCGTAATTCTGTCCTAATGGTTCAGCAGCTGTGACAAGCATGATCGTCCTGCTCTAAAACCATGCTGGTTTGGATTATTCTGGTTGTGCTGGTCCATGAAATTTGTAATCTGCAGTCTCATCACTCTTTCAAAGATTTTTATGATGTGAGAAGTTAGGGCTACTTGTCTGTAATTTTTAGCTAGTGCTCTACTACCTCCCTTATGCAAAGGAGCTATGTCTGCACTCTTTAAGGCCTCTGGTATTTAACCTGTATCTAAGCTTTCTCCTAAGAATACTGAGGGCTCGTACTAGTGGTACTTTGCACTTCTTTATAAATAAAGCATTCCATGAATCTGGTCCAGGTGCTGAGTGAGTGGGCATGTTGTCTATTTCTTTTTTGAAATTATCGGATTTGTATTAATGTCAGTTGGTCTGTGCGGCCTTCTGCTGGAGTGAAAAATATTTCTGCATTTTCTACCTTGCTGTCATTTAGTGGGTTGCTGAACACCAGCTCATAATGTTCTTTTAGGAATTCACTCATTTCCTGTTCATTGTCAGTATACGAATCTCTTCTCAATAATGGTCCAGTTCTACAGGTAGTTCTTAGCTTGGATTTTGCGTAGGAATAGAAATATTTTGGGTTTCTCGCAATATTCTATATGACCCTTTGTTCCCTTTATAATTCTTGTTAGGTATGACATCCTAAGTTTTTTCTCTAATTCAGTGATCTCTCAGCTAAACCTATCTTTCCTCTGTTGCGACATATTTGTGTTTTTAAGCAATTCAATAATCTGTTTTCTTCTTCTGTACCATCTCAATGGTATGTACTTCATACATACCTTGTATGCTTTTGTATTCAGCTTCTCTAGGCACTGGAGGGGATTTAGGGCACTCATGTCTGATTCCCAGGATATGTCTGATAGTTCTTGGTTTATTTTTTCCAGTCAATTCTAGGGTTGTTAAAATTAAAACTTACTGAACATCCCATCTCTAACATTAGAGATGCAGTTCCCTAACCCTGGGTTAATACTCATTCGTACCTTTATGATGTTGTGATCAGAGCATGTTGTTTTTGTAACTTATGTCTGATTAGCTCATTGTTGTTTGTGAATATCAAATCCAGGGTGTTTTCATTTCTAGTGATATCAGTTATCTGTTGGTTCAATGAGTACTTTTCACAAAGCCTCATTAGTTCCCTGGTATGAGCCTGTTGAGCCAGGGTGCTTCCCAGAGATATTTCTGGTATAACATTGCATTGCACCATCTTCCATTTTACATAAGGGAGATGAAAATCTCCAAGGAGTAGAATATTTGGCGTGGGATTTTCTAGCCTATCCAGATAGGTAGCTATCTACCTTAACTGATCTGTGACTTCCTCAACAGTTGCTGATTGTGGTTTGTATACTAGGATAATTACCAAATCCCTATTTTCAACTGTGATGCCTAGGATTTCTACTGTATCATTTGTCAAGTTCAGCACTTCTGTGCAACAGAAAGTATCTTTTACATAGACTCCACACTTTCTTTTTTGAAACCGCTATATGGAGTTTGATCTAGTCATTATTCATTCCCTTCTAGGGAGGTGCCTGATGCTGCTGCAGTGCTCATGATCCAAAGAATATTTCAGTATTGCTTATTCCCAAGCACTGCATGACCCCTACGTTTAGCCCTTCCCTAATGAGTACGCACTTTTTTGTTAAATGGTTGAAAAAGTATGCATGCATTTGTCTGCCACCTTCTGTCACTTCAGTCTTGTTTTAAATATGTAACCCTCTTTAAGGGAGGTTCTCTGATGCTGGTGAAAAATTTCGTTACAAAAAAATGGTATTATATTTTGCTTCCTTTGAATCAAACCTGAGTGTCTTTATTTTGGCACTGTACAACCCCTATGGGTTTAGCAGTCTACAAATATTATAACAATATTTTTGAATGTGTAAACACATCCACTCGCCATTAAAATCAGCCAAGGTTAAGTCAGGAGATACATCTATTTTCTCCATCATAGGTGCCATTCTAGAACTGCGTAATGGATCATCTAGGCTCACTAACCTCACCTTAAAAATCACACACTGGCAGCATGATTCCAGTGAGCATCTTTATTTTAAACTCTTAAATCATTTATTTTCACTTACCTGATTGCGCCTCGCTTTCCTCAGACTTGGTACAAGCCGAGGGAGTCCCACAAGGTTATGTCCTTAGCACTACCTTTTTTCTCTTAGCTATAAATGACCTACCTTCCGTTCTTCCATGGCATATTTGATCGTCACTTTATTTAGATGATTTTGCTATAGCTTTGAGGCTCTGACTGTCACCTGGTAGCAGCCTCCCTTCAGGAGGTGATTGACAGAGTTTCTCATATTCCAGTGTATTTACATAGCTCACGTATTCCAGAATGTGATACGATCAAGTTTCTTGGCCTTCTCTTTGATCTCCCGTTGACATGGAAACTTCACATTTCTTCTTTGAAGGCACCTTGCCATGATTGGCTGAATCTCCTTAAAATTCTCATGCATCATTCATGGGAGCAGATCGCCGAACTCTCCTCCATTTGCATTCCACCCCAGTTTTGTCCAAGCTGGATTATGGTGACCAAGTCTATTCTGCAGCTTCTACCACTCTCTCTAATTTAGTAAGAAGAAGGATGTTGTTTTCTGCTGGGTCCCTGGTTACGTTTGTGTGCAGGGCAATGAGCAGGCAGATGCTGCTGCGCTGTCAGCAGTGCATGATCTCCCAGTTTCTTATAGGGGTATTCTGTACAGGGATTATTTTCCAGTCATCTTTGCTCGCCTCTGTTGCCGTTGGCAACAACGCTGGTCGAGCATGCGCTGTAACAAATTGCACTCTATTAAACCGCTTTTAGGTTTGTGGCCATCTTCCTACCACCGTTGCTGTTCTCGGGAGACTGCATTCTGGCTCTGCATTGGTCATACATGCCTTACCCATGGGTATCTCATGGATAGATGCCCTGTTCCTCTCTGTGAGGCTTGTCAGGTCCCTATTTCGGTTCTTCACTTCCTTGTCGATTGCCCGATTTACCAGTGAACTCTCAGGATTTTCCTCCAGTAACGCCACCACCCTACCACTCTTACTTTATCTTCACTACTTGCAGATGACCCCACCTGAGACTCCCAAGCATTTTTTGACTTTTTGTCAGCAACTGCCTTATTATACGAACTTTGACACAAAGTCCTTAGCGTCCCTTCCATCCTTTTTCTTCTCTCACCTTTGATCCCCTCTCCACCTAGCTGATTATAACCTCCGCACTACATACTGCCCTGCAGCGCTGTATGACCCTTGTTAGTTTAGTGCTTACTCTGATTATAATAATCTCTCTAAGTTAGATCTTCATCATCAAGGCCTTCATTTATGCCTTGGTGCCTTACATTCATCTCCGGTTGAAAGCCTCTATGCCGAGGTGAATGTCCCTCCCTTAGCTGATTGTTGTGATGCTCATTGCCTTTGTTACTTTGTCCACTCTCATGACCTTCATCTTCCATATACAGTGGACCCCCGGTTCGCGATACTAATCCGTTACTGAGAGCTCATCGTAAACCAAAAATATCGGAAAGCGAATCAATTTTCCCCATAAGAAATAATGGGAATCAAATTAATCCGTGCAAGACACCCAAAAGTATGAAAAAAAAAATTTACCACATGAAATATTAAGTTTAATGCAATAGAATAGTAATTACAATAACAATAAATAACGAAAGAATAAGTGACACTTACCTTTAATGAAGATCTGGTGATGATTGATGGGATGGGAGGAGGGGAGTGTGTGGATGGTGTTAGCATTTAGAAGGGGAATCCCCCTCCATTAGGACTTGAGGTAGCAAGTCCTTTTCTGGGGTTACTTCCCTTCTTCTTTTAATGCCACTAGGACCAGCTTGAGTCACTGGATCTCTGTCGCACAACATAACTGGCAGCCTCACCATGCCTAATCACACTATATATGCCACTACGATTCTTAAATCTTTCAAACCAACCTTTGCTGGCCTTAAATTCACTCACATCACCACTAGTTGCAGGCAGTTTTTTTACCAAATCGTCATGCAACTGCCTAGCCTTTTCACAAATGATTGCTTGAGAGATGCTATCTCCTGCTATCTGTTTTTCATTTATCCACACCAATAACAGTCTCTCAACATTTTCTAACACTTGCGGTCGCTGTTTCGTAATCACAGTTGCACCTTTTGCAAGAACAGCTTCCTTGATTGCCGTTTTCTTGCTCACTATAGTAGAGATGGTTGATTGGGGTTTACTAGACAACCTGACCAGCTCCGACACACGCACTCCACTTTCGTACTTTGCAATTATCTCTTTCTTCATTTCAACAGTCATTAGCACCCTTGGTCTCGAAGGGTTGGCACTGGGAGCTTTCTTGGGGCCCATGGTGACTTATTTTGCAAAAACAGTGATAATATGGAATGTCCCGAATGTATCCTTAGATGCGCGCACACTGGCTGGCTTGTAAACACTGGCACACACGGGGCAGTTCAGGCCACACATGGACACGTCTCATACGAACCACATCGCATACCGGGTTTTGTATCGGGAAGCGAGGCAAATTTTCTGAGATATAATGCATCGGTTACCGGATTTATCGGATACCGATAGTATCGCGAACCAGGGGTCCACTGTACGTATAGGTTGGTCTTAAACATTAGTAAAAGCCCATTATTTGTTTGATGCCACTGCTTACTCCGACCATTTTCTCTTCATCTTCACTCTGGTCTTCTCTCCACTTATCTCCCTTGTATATTCATTTAGCATCTGCATTTTCCCTACCCCCTTGGGAGGTTCCGACAGTTCATGTCTGTTCTCCCCTACTGCCCTGCGCCAAAGCTCTCCTACCTACAATTGCTTTTCGCTCTCTTTTTCTTGATCACTTCTGATCGCATGCTCATGCCATTGCTGTCTATACCGATGGTACCAAATCTTCTGATGGTGTTGGGTTCGTGGCAATGTTCCCTGATGATGTCCCAGGACATTTGTTAGACTTGGCTAGTATTTTTACTGCCGAATTGTACGCCATCCTCATTGTGCTTCTCCATATTATGTACATATACAGTGGAACTTCTACTTAAGAGTTTAATCCATTCCATGACCTTGCTCGCATCTGGATATGCACATTTGCAGAGTCAATTTTCCTCATTTAAATTAACTGAAATAGAATTAATGTGTTCCAGTGGAATTCCAGTCACTACAAAATACTTCAATATTTCCCTAATATCGACTCTACGGCTTATTTCTCTCTCACACTTCATCTAATAACACATAATAAACAATATTAATAACATAGGAACATGATATATACACTAGAGTGAATAAAATATGTCATTATGTATGTGGTTAGTGGTGGTGACAGTTGTTGGGGTTTATAGTGCCACCACAGCAGCCATTCCTGCTCCTGACTACATGTGTAGAGAACCTAGGATAACCCAAAAAAGTCAGAGAGAGTGACTTATAATTGCTACACTCTTAATGCTACACATAATTGCTACACTTTTAATGCTACACTTAATTGCTGCACTTTTAATGCTACATTTTGTCACTGATTCCTTCTGCTTTGGTATTGTACATATCGTAGAAGTGGTACGCTGGTACTGCCTGTCCAAGTCCTCAACCCTCCACCTAGTTTGTTTGTTTATGATTCCCTGCTTTAATTCCTTGGATATCATCCTCTTCTTCTTCTCAGCACTGTCCTGTGCACTTGCTTTCTTAGGATCCATGATTAGAAACAAGAAATAACTGCATGAAACGTAAGGTAAACACTGGAATTCCCTCCACCGCGAGTGGAGTGGACTGAACGTTTTGGTACATATTGCCATCCCGTGGTGTTGTTCGGAAACTCGCTTATAGTATAGAGTACAACAAGGTCGCTACCAGGGTACAACAAGGTTGCTACCAGGGTACAACAAGATTTTCAAGGTACAAGGTCTGCCACAGTTGCTTCATGATGTCTGCCATTGCTGCTTCATGTTGTCTGTCACTGCTGCTTCATGTTGTCTGCCACTGCTGCTTCATGTTGTCTGCCACTGCTACCTCATGATGTCTGCCACTGCTGCTTCATGTTGTCTGCCACTGCTGCTTCATGTTGTCTGCCACTGTTGCTTCATGTTTTCTGCCAATGCTACTTCATGATGTCTGCTCCCACTTTTGCTAACGTGTTGAAGAGCTTTCCAACATGTGAAGGTTGAGGGGCAGTGCCAATCAGACAAGTATTGGACGGTGACATCATTTGTTTACTCTTGAGCATCGCCAAAGAATTGAACATTTCTGCTACTTTGAGCTTAATTTCAAGGTACTTTGTCGTGAAACCAGTTAAAATTATATCTATGTCTGTAGTACCCTAGGTAGTAGGTTGGTAGACAGCAACTGCCCAGGGAGGTACTACCGTCCTGCCAAGTGAGTGTAAAATGAAAGCCTGTAATTGTTTTACATGATGGTAGGATTGCTGGTGTCGTTTTTTCTGTCTCATGAACATGCAAGATTTCAGGTACGTCTTGCTACTTCTACTTACACTTAGGTCACATTACACATACATGTACAAGCATATATATATGTACACACCCCTCTGGGTTTTCTTCTATTTTCTTTCTAGTTCTTATTCTTGTTTATTTCCTCTTATCTCCATGGGGAAGTGGAACAGAATCCTTACTCCGTAAGTCATGCGTGTTGTAGGAGGCAACTAAAATACCGGGAGCAAGGGGCTAGTAACCTCTCCTGTATATATTACTAAATGTAAAAGGAGGAACTTTCGTTTTTCCTTTTGGGCCACCCTGCCTCGGTGGGATACGGCTGGTGTGTTGAAAGAAAGAAAGATCTGTAGTATATCTTCCATTCTATCAAATGAGACCAAAAAAAAATAGAATACAACCATTAGCCTCTTGCTAAGGGGAGGCTAATGGCTGAGACGTGAACTCCGTTATTTATGGTCTGATATCTTTCATATTTGGTGTATGTTAAGAACCATCTTTCCATCATACATTGCCCAAATTTCAATAAAATAATCCAACAAACAACTGAGATCCAATTCCCTAGATCAAGAACAAGAGTCTCTCACCAGCATCAAAGAACCTCCCTTGAGGCCCGCTTGCACCTGGAAATTTCACTTGTGTCTGGAAGCAAAAAATTGACTGAGTGACTGCTCATATCTGGAAAAGCTCACACGTGGATACACTCGTAAGTAGAGGTTCCACTGTATATCTCCTTTGACGTTTGTGATCATTTCAGATTCCCTCAATGCCTTACAAGCCAATAAGCAATTTGATTCCCCTCATCCATTAGTCCGTATTTAACTATGGTTGCGCTGTGTGGCTAGCAAGAACAAAGACATAGTTTCCTGTTTTGTCCCTGGACACGATGTGCAGTGCAGTGAACAAGCTGGTGCTGCTGCGTGGTCAGAGGCGCATGATCTTCCAGTTTCCTATAGTGGCAGTATTCCGTTCAGAGATGATTATCCAGTCTCCGCAGCCGTTGGCAACGATGATGGTCAGGCATGCACCATAACAAATTGCACTCTATTAAACCGCTTTTATGTTTGTGGCCATCTTCTTACCACTATTGCCGTTCTCAGGAGAGACTGCATTGGCCATATGCGCCTTACCCATGGGTATCATGAAATGACTCCCTATTCCTCTCTGAGGTGTGTCTGGTCCCTATTTTGGTTCTTCATTTTCTTGTCAATTACCCGGTTTTCCAGCGAGCTCGCAGGATTTACCTCCAACACTGCCACCGCCCTACCACTCTTACTTTATCTTCCCTTCTTGCAGACGGCCCTGCCTTGACTTACAATCACTTTGACTTTTTGTCAGCAACTGCTTTTCTGTACGAACTTTGACACAAAGTCCTTAGCGTCCCGTTCAACCCTTTTCTCCCCTCACCTCTGATCCCCTCTCTTTCTAGCTGTTTATAGCCTCAGCACTTTTTTCTGCCCCACAGTGCTGTATGACCCTTTGGGGTAGTTTCAAATTTAGGTTAGATAAATATATGAGTGAGAGGGGTTGGATTTGAGTGGGACTTGCAAATGAGTGGATAGGGTTACCAGACCTTATTTCTTGGGTAGCATTGAAAATTGGGTTGGGCAAATGTTTTGTTAGTGGGATGGATTGTAAAGGACCTGCCTAGTATGGGCCAACAGGCCTGCTGCAGTGTTCCTCCTTTCTTACATTCTTATGTTTGATTATTATTATTATTATAATAATTCACCTACCTGACAAAATCAACAGTTGATGGTAATTTTAATAAATTTTCAAAACAATTGAAGGTGTTCTACTGTATTTGTTTTCTGTCTATTATTAACTTCATTTTTTGTTTACCATATTAGCTGCTTTCCACTTTTCAAGAATGAGCCAAAAATAAGAGCACATCATTAATTCAGTAGCTGACATGCCAGAAATGCACTGATATCACAGTTCAAAGAGGTTTTCAAGCTATTTCCCCCACAAACTTTTCAGCGCTGAGGTGGGAATTACATTTACATTTATGAGGGGATTTTTTTTTTTAACACGTCAGCCGTCTAGGCAGGGTGACCCAAAAACGAAACACTTTCACCATCATTCACACACAATCAGTCTTTGCAGAGGCTCTCAGATACGACAGCTTAGGCATCACCCCAAACGACCAATATCCCACACCCCTCCTTTAAAGTGCTGGCACTGTTCTTCCCACCTCCAGGACTCAAGTTTGGCTAACCGGTTTCTCTAAATCCCTTCACAAAATATTACCCTGCACACTTCAACAGCTCATCAGGTCCCAAAAATCTTTCGTCTCCATTCACTCCTAACACGCTCACACATGCCTGCGTGTGAAGCATGGGTGATGAATGTTGCAGCGAGGAGAAGGCTGGAGGCAGTGGAGATGTCATGTCTGAGGGCAATGTGTGGTGTGAATATAATGCAGAGAATTCGTAGTTTGGAAGTTAGGAGGAGGTGCGGGATTACCAAAACTGTTGTCCTGAGGGTACGCCAATAGATGTGAAAGATGCTTCGTTTTCTCCTGGAAAGCCCCTTGAGACTACCCCTACAGAAATAGAGGATTCTGCTCCAGCAGTTAGTCAAACCCCTCTGGAAAATATTGAACCTGGTGAAGAGGCTCAAGGGCTACGAAGGTCGGGATGTGTACGTCGTCCACCTAACAGTTTGGGAGATTACTGTCTCTGATATTTTAGAAGGGGGAGATTGTAGTGATACTGCTCCTGTGGGGAGCAGCAGCAGGATAATACTGCACCACCTCTCGGGGCCCTTAACAACAACAACAGTTTGGTGTGTCATGGGCGCCAACACATGGTGTGTGATTCTCTTCTCTTATATCCATATATTAGTGATGCAGATTACATGGTGAGTTTAAATATGTGGCCTGTAGTTATAACTTTTCTCTTGACATATGCAAGACATCACCATCCCTGTAGAAGCCGTTATTAGATGTACTAGTCATTATATTTTGTTGTTGCAGAGGTACTATGAAGATTCTATGTTCAATAAAACCTAGAGATAAGGCCTGTGTTTCTATCACAACAGTGTGATAACACAACACAATAGTCCAGGTGTGATAACACAACACTATAGTCCAGGTGTGATAACACATACAATAGTCCAGGTGTGATAACACAACACAATAGTCGAGGTGTCATAACACAACACAATAGTCCAGGTGTGATAACACAACACAATAGTCCAGGTGTGATAACACAACACAATAGTCCAGGTGTGATAACACATACAATAGTCCAGGTGTGATAACAGCACAATAGTCGAGGTGTCATAACAACACAATAGTCGAGGTGTCATAACAACAATAGTCGAGGTGTCATAACACAATACAATAGTCGAGGTGTCATAACACAACACAATAGTAGAGGTGCGATAACACAACACAATAGTCGAGGTGCGATAACAACAAGTTTGAAAAATTATTAACATTGACATTGCCTATTTTGTTTAAATGGTTTTCATAGTTCACTATCATGTAGGTGTTATACAGGTTTCTGCATTACCCGGAAACAGGTATTAAGAAGTTTGACGTAATGTATAACCTGTTATAATTGTCAACGATAATTTAATGATCAATATTTGTGGGTACTGTAAAGTAGTTTAAGGGGCTCTTCATCCAGTTAACTGGATCTAATGTGTCCTATTTCACAGGCGCTATATGACCCCTTCTGGTTTAGAGCTTTCATCTGATTACAGTCAGGGCCAGATTAAGAAGTCTCCGGGCCCTAGGCTATTCAGATTGGAGGGGCCCCTTTGAGTTACAGGTAAGCAAAGCGACCCCTTCCAGCTTGGGGGTGGGGTTGGGTGGGGGGTCGGTGTGAGCCTTTTTAACCCTGTAACCCTATCAGGTACCTCCCTTAACATTTAGAGGCGAAAACAAACATTTATCCATACACATCAATGTCTATCAACAACACTTCAGTTAATTTGTCACAGTACAAGTCTAGATAACGTGTAATTACTACAGAAAATTGGAGAGGAATCTCCCATACTCGCCCATTAGCGGGAAAACACAGCTGTTCTGATGTAAACAAAGGCGTGTTGAGTGTTGCCATTTATGGTTAGGTTTATTTATTTTTATTTTATTTTATTTCATTATTTATTTTTGTTTTGATTAATTTTTAAAAATCAATTTTACTCTCCAAACACTTGAACTTTTTAGGTAGGGACCCCTTTGCACTTGCACCATGTGCGCAGTCTTGGATGAGCCCCTGAACCCCTTGGACCGCGGGGCCCCCAAATGCGCGGGGCCCTATGCAAATGCCTAGTTTGCCTATGCGGTAATCTGGCCCTGATTACAGTATAACAGCTGTGAACAGCTGTCTTCAATGACTGATGCATCAAATGGAAAATGGATGGATCATGTCTTGGCTTATGGTCGTGTAGACACAAATTTTGTTGGATCCTGAGCAATAACTGGAAAATGCATGTTCTGGTCGGCTTGAAACTTTTAATGGTTATGCTTTTTTCCTCAAGGAAAACAATCTCTTGATGCTAGGTTGTGTATATTATATGCCAATTTTATTAATCGCATTGTTGTCTATGAAGCAACTGAAGAATCTTACTGTTGAAGAGAAATAAATCAGTATTTGACTTAGGTTATCTTAGGGCAAATCAACTTTATGTTCTTTGATGTGACTATAACATCTGTTATGTCCTCTACACATACATAAGTTTTCTTATTTTCTCTCTTTGAAGTTGGTCAATCTTACTTAGAGAAAAGTTTTCATTTATTTTAGCATGCTTAGTTCCTTGTTCCATTTATTGGAAAATGGAGAAAATGAAATTTTGCTTTTCATGGGATAATTACTGAGTAGCACATGTGATTATTTTGCAGTCATCCTTGCTAATGACCCCATAATACAACTTGTGACCGTCTTCAAGCTTCCAGTCATCCTTCCTAATGACATCATAATACAACTTGTGACCATCTTCAAGCTTCCAGTCATACTTGCTAATGACGTTATAATACAACTTGTGACCATCTTCAAGCTTCCAGTCATCCTTGCTAATGACGTCATAATACAACTTGTGGCCGTCTTCAAGCTTCCAGTCATCCTTGCTAATGACACCATAATACAACTTGTGACCGTCTTCAAGCTTCCAGTCACCCTTGCTAATGATGCCATAACACAACTTGTGACCGTCTTCAAGCTTCCAGTCATCCTTGCTAATGACGTCATAATACAACTTTTGACCGTCTTCAAGCTTCCAGTCATCCTTGCTAATGACGTTATAATACAACTTGGGACCGTCTTCAAGCTTCCAGTCATTATTGCTAATGACGTCATAATACAACTTGTAACTGTCTTCTAGCTTCCAGTCATCCTTGCTAATGGCGCCATAATACAACTTGTGACCGTCTTCAAACTTCCAGTCATCCTTGCTAATGACGTCATAATACAACTTGTGACCGTCTTCAAGCTTAGAGTCATCCTTGCTAATGTTGCCATAATGCAACTTGTGACCGTCTTCAAGCTTCCTGTCATTCTTGCTCCTGACGTCATAATACAGCTTGTGACACTTTTCAAGCTTTCAGTCATCCTTGCTAATGATGCCATAATACAGCTTGTGACAGTCTTCAAGCTTCCAGTCATCCTTGCTCCTGACGTCATAATACAACTTGTGACCGTCTTCAAGCTTCCAGTCATCCTTGCTAATGATGCCATAATACAACTTGTGACCGTCTTCAATCTTCCAGTCATCCTTGCTGATGATGCCATAATCCAACTTGTGACTGTCTTCAAGCTTCCAGTCACCATTGCTAATGAAGTCATAATACAACTTGTGACTGTCTTCAAGCTTCCAGTCGTCCTTGCTAATGATGTCATAATACAACTTGTGACCATCTTCAAGCTTCCAGTCATCCTTGCTCCTTATGTCATAATACAACTTGTGACCGTCATCAAGCTTCCAGTCATCCTTGCTAATGACGCCATAATATAACTTGTGACTATCTTCAAGCTTAGAGTCATCCTTGCTAATGTTGCCATAATACAACTTGTGACCGTCTTCAAGCTTCCTGTCTTTCTTGCTCCTGACGTCATAATACAGCTTGTGACCGTCTTCAAGCTTCCAGTCATCCTTGCTAATGACTCCATAATACAACTTGTGGCCATCTTCAAGCTTCCAGTCATCCTTGCTCCTGACGTCATAATACAACTTGTGACTGTCTTCAACCTTCCAGTCATTCTTGCTCCTGACGTCATAATGCAACTCGTGTCCATCTTCAAGCTTCCAGTCATCCTTGCTAATAATGTCATAATACAGCTTGTGATCGTCTTCAAGCTTCCAGTCATTCTTGCTCCTGATCTCATAATACAGCTTGTGACTATCTTCAAGCTTCCAGTCATCCTTGTTAATGACGCCATAATACAGAATGTGACCGTCTTCAAGCTTCCAGTAATCCTTGCTCCTGACGTCATAATACAACTTGTGACCGTCTTCAAGCTTCCAGTCATTCTAGCTAATGACGCCATAATACAACTTGTGACCGTCTTCAAGCTTCCAGTCACCCTTGCTAATGACATCATAATACAACTTGTGACTGTCTTCAAGCTTCCAGTCATCCTTGCTAATGACGCCATAATACAACTTGCGACCGTCTTGAAGCTTCCAGTCATCCTTGCTAATGACGTCATAATACAACTTGTGACCGTCTTCTAGCTTCCAGTCATTCTTGCTCCTGACGTCATAATGCAACTTGTGACCGTCTTCAAGCTTCGAGTCATCCTTGCTAATAACGTCATAATACAGTTTGTGACTGTCTTCAAGCATGCAGTCATTCTTGCTCCTGACATCATAATACAGCTTGTGACAGTCTTCAAGCTTTCAGTCATCCTTGGTCCTGACGTCATAACAGCTTGTGACCATCTTCAAGCTTTCAGTCATCCTTGCTCCTGACATCATAATACAGCTTCTGACCATCCTCAAGCTTTTAGTCATCCTTGCTAATTATGCCATAATACAGCTTGCGACAGTCTTCAAGTTTCCAGTCATCCTTGCTCCTGACGTACTCACCTATTTGTGGTTGCAGGAGTCGATTCATAGCTCCTGGCCCCACCTCTTCGCTGATTGCTACTAGGTCTTCTCTCCCTGCCCCATGAGCTTTATCATACCTCGCCTTAAAACTATGTATGGTTCCCGCCTCCCCTACATCACTTTCTAGGCTATTCCATGGCTTGACTACTCTATGGCTGAATAAATACTTCCTAACATCCCTTTGATTCATCTGAGTCTTCAGCTTCCAATTGTGACCTCTTGTGTCTGTGTCCCATCTCTGGAACATCCTGTCTTTGTCCACCTTGTCTATTCCACGCAGTATTTTATATGTCGTTATCATGTCTCCCCTGACCCTCCTGTCCTCCAGTGTCGTCAGGCCAATTTCCCTCAACCTTTCTTCGTAGGACAATCCCCGTAGCTCTGGGACTAGTCTTGTTGCAAACCTTTGCACTTTCTCTAATTTCTTGACGTGCTTGACTAGGTGTGGATTCCAAACTGGTGCTGCATACTCCAGTGTGGGCCTGACGTAAATGGTATAGAGTCTTGAACGAATCCTTACTGAGGTATCGGAACGCTATCCGTAGGTTTGCCAGGCGCCCGTATGCTGCAGCAGTTATCTGATTGATGTGCACCTCAGGAGATATGCTCGGTGTTATACTCACCCCCAGATCTTTTTCCTTGAGTGAGGTTTGCAGTCTTTGGCCATCTAAACTATATTGTGCCTGCAGTCTTCTTTGCCCTTCCCCAATCTTCATGACTTTGCATTAGGCAGGGTTAAACTCAAGGAGCCAGTTGCTGGACCAGGCTTGTACCCTGTCCAGGTCTCTTTGTAGTCCTGCCTGATCCTCATCCGATTTGATTCTTCTCATAATACAACTTGTGACCGTCTTCAAGCTTCCAGTCACCCTTGCTAATGACGTCATAATACATCTTGGGACCGTCTTCAAGCTTCCAGCCATCCTTGCTAATGACGTCATAATACAACTTGTGACCGTCTTCAAGCTTCCAGTCATCCTTGCTGCTGAAGTCATAGTACAACTTGTGACCGCCTTCAAGCTTCCAGTCATCCTTGCTAATGACGTCATAATACAACTTTTGACCGTCTTCAAGCTTCCACTCATCATTGCTCCTGACTTCATAATACAACTTGTGACAGCACTTGAGTTCCGCAAGTGCTGCAGATTTGTTGTAACTATTTGCACGAGTGGATTACACTGACTTAGGACATTGTGCTACCATCAGTACCTACGTAGGCTTAAAATGAGTGAGGAATGTCTGGCCTGCTGGGTGACCTTGAAAATGGCACTGTAAGACCCGCATGCCACTTGCACCCATACTGCGTGTGTCTAGTGGTGAGATGAATGTCCCTTCCTCGACTTTCCTATTCACCAGTATCCCTTAACTAGTCGCCATTATCTACATATGGGATAAGGGCGAGTTTAGCTGATCCAGGCTAAACAGCGCTCCAAGCCAGCCAGTGAAGGCCAAGTTACACTGCAGCTATATCTGTTCTGAGTCCCAGAATACCTTCGTGAACTTTCTACAGTGTTCCGGCCGTACCTTCGATGTTGTGAGAATTAGTTCTTAGGTAGTGAAAATTTGTCTGTCATTCCAAGACACGTGTACTAGATGTGTCAAGTGCTGCGGGTTTGGAGTAATTAACAAGTAGTACAGTGTTGGTAACTCTTGAGACGACTGTGGGCCCAGTGAATGACCTTGAAAATCGCACTGCGACCTGCTGGCCACTACACCCATATTGCCTGTGTCTAGCGAGGTGAATATCCCTTCCTTGTCCCTTCTCTCTTATGGAATAAAGGCGGTTTCACTGACCCAAAAGTAACAGACTAACTCTTCCACCTTAAGCACCTGAACTAGAAGTGACCTATGGATGTGAACGAAGTAAATGATGGTGAAGGCGAATTTGTACGTTTTAGAAGTAAGGGAGCTTTGAAAAAAGAAAGAGGATTTCAAAGGAGGCTTGCTGCAAGAAACAACAAGAGCAACAACAACCATCGCAGAACGGTTAGGCTTGATTTCCCTGCTAACACTGAGATTGAGGTCAAGTTTAGATGGTTTTACGAAGCTTCATTAGAGAACCCAGAGGAAAACCTTCGGATTCGCTTTCGTCATGACTAGGATAATTACGTTTTTGTTACTAACGACCCAACATTCATAGAAAAACTTCTTACTCATAAATATGCTAACATCCAACTCCAAGCTGCCCCACCAAGATCAACTAAAGTGCTTATTGTTATCCACAATGTCAATAAGTACATGGATCCTAAATTCCTGTTGTCAGATCAAGTTGCAAACCCTCGTCGACTTCCAAATGATCTGATATTGGCTGAGTGGATTGGCCAAGGGACTCCACCATCATATATCTACTCTTGTGCAGCGCTTAACAGGAGTTACAAAATAGCTTTGTACAAACCACCTCACCGTAGATGCTACAAGTGTCAGAGCTGGGGTCACATTGCTTGGAAATGCCCATCTAAGTCACACTGGTGTGCAGTGTGTGCCAAGGCCCATCCTTCTCACCAGTGCTATGATATGATCAAGAAACACCAGACCGTTGCATTACAATGTATCAATTGTGATACTCCAGGAGTCACAGCTGCTCATACTGACTGCAGAGCGAAAGCTGCTCACATCGCCAGCCGCAGGGCTCCCGCCTCACCCATCACCCCCCATGATGAGGCAGTAGGCCTACCAGATACTTCATGTCTGAATACTGACCCATGCCTGATTTCAGACAATATCGTTGAGCGAGTCGCTCTGGGAGTACAACAGAGCACGATCACATTTGCTATCAACACTAGTAATGCTGCTGGTGTTGACACCACCTGTCTGGCTGAGTCAGCTGTCAGTCAGCCGCCTGGCTCAGCTGACTGGGACTTCATACCTCCAGATGAAGCTAGTCTTGCTGGGGTGGTACACAACATGCAACTGTGCATAATAGTACTGGAGAAGCAACAATGGTGTTTGAAACAACTTGAGCACCACGAGGAAAAATTTAGAGGTTGCAAATGAGTACATCAACCCACAGTCAGCCATTATGAAAATGAGTGTGGTGATGATGAACAAACTGATGATTATAGTGGTGTTAATAATTACAAAAATGATGAATGAGTGTAATGTATTGATACTGAGTGAGGAGATGACCCGGTTGTTGATAATGGTGTATGTATCACTGGTCATAATGATGAGGGAAGTGATACATGTGATGATAGTGATGAGTGTAATAAAAGCAGAGAGGTGAGTGCTAGGGATAGTGTCACGATCCATACATTCACAGACAAAGAGCGCTGTGCCCTCTGTGTACAAAGACTCCCAAGAGGTCTCGCTAATGGAAGTGCACTTAGGAGACTCATGGATAACGATAATACTGATGATATTGATTATGCCTGTTTGTTATTTAGTAAGTTTTTTCATTTTGCTGAGAAATTGAATTCTATCCCTGGACTTTTATAATGGAACCAAACTCGTATAAACTATCCATTTTAAGTTGGAATATTGCATCACTTAGAAAAAGATTTTCTGACCTGCATCATAAAGTAACCACTGAATCCATTGATATTGTGTGTCTACAAGAGTGAAGAGTCCCTGAAAAATCCCAACCTCCTAAATTGCCATCATTTGTTGCATATAATCTCAAATCTACTAATTCTTGTGTTCTATATATTAAAAAATCACTTCCCCATCAACTTCTTGCACATAAGAAAACAGAGGGGCTACAGTATCACGGTGTTAGGATTTATATTGGGAACTCTGCTCTCAACATATTTAACTTGTACGCTCCTGCTGATAAGTTTAATTACTTGGAGCTCCTAACTTGTGCTCAGTCTGAACCTACTCTCATTATTGGTGATTATAATGCAAGACACAAAAGCATTGGAAACTCTCAGTTTGGTAATCGTAATGGCAATCAACTGTTGCCACTCTTAAACAGTCATGATAATGTTCAAATTGTAGGTGACCTTGAACCCACACACATCTATGGAGGTGTCCTTGATCTGTGTCTTGGCTTCAACATTACTTCTGCCAGCTGTGAGTCTTCCATTGTAACAGATATAGCGTCTGATCATTTCCCAAGGCTAACCTCTCTAGATATTGGTAATACTATCCTCCCTGGTGGGATATTCAAACGGAAACGTCTTAATGTTTCCCCTGATCAACATGATGACTTTGTTGCACATGTGACTGACTGGTATAATTCCTATGAGTGTACCTCTGTCGAGACTTTTAACAATGACCTTGTGAGCAGTATTCAGAACTTCTTAGAGCCGCCTCTGAAACCTCCTACTACTCTAAAGCCAAATGACTTCCATAATAATCATAGGTCTTATAAAAACCATACCTATTACAATGATTCTAAACTTCGAACATTGAAATGTACTGCTCGCAGACTAGGCCTAGCCTATAGAAACCATCGTACCACTGAAATGCTGAGCCTCTTCCAAACTGCCCTTGCTGCTGCCAGAGAGCGTATGACAGAGCTGCGGCAAACAGACTGGGAACAATTTGTCAATGGTCTCAATGCTCACACCCCACTTAGCCGGGCATGGAGGGACATAAATAGAATTAAGGGTAACAGAACTGGGCAGATCGCGCACCCTCATCCCTTGCATAGGGCGAATGAGTTAGTGCTTGGGCTGCTACATCTAGCTATGACAGTCTTCCCAGTACCACACAGGCAAAATTAATGGACAAATATGATGCAAGGGAGAGACTTGTTTGCTTTATGCTCAACATTCCTTTCACTAATTATGAAGTTGATGCAGCACTAAGGGCAACTCCACGTCGCCTGGTGAGGATGGTATTACTTACAACATACTCAGATTGCTGTGTTGAGTACCAGGTAATCCTTTACTTGAATTATATAACATGAGTTATGTCACTGGGGAGCTCCCTAAATCATGGACCAATAGCCCCATTATTCCCATTCCGAAGCCCAATCAACAAAATTCATCTTGCCCAATATCCCTTACTAGCTGCTTGTGTAAAACATTCGAAAGGATGATTCTTAATCGTCTTATGCACAGAATTAAGCAATTCTTGTCTCCCCGGTTGCATGGCTTCATGCATAGAAGGAGTGTGCATCATTGCATTACCACCTTTCTCGCTCTGCACACTGACAGCTTATACACTACCTTCCTTGACCTTAAATCTGCTTTTGATGTAGCCAACCGACATGTAATCATTAGTGAACTTGCCAGAATGGATGTTGGAGGATGGCTTCTCTGCTGGATTAAAGGTTACCTGTCCAACAGAAAGTCATCTGTGTTGTTCCAGGGACATAGAAGCGTAACTAAAGATTTTGAATTAGGAACCCCACAGGGAGGTGTGCTTAGTCCCATCCTTTTCAACATTTTGATTAATTCCTTACTTAATGCCATGCCTTGCCAGCCCCATCATTATATGGTTAGTTTTGCTGATGACATAATGATTCACACCACCGGATTCTCCAACAACCAAAACGTTCTTAATCATGTACTAGCTGGGTGTCAGGACCTGGGGTTGATAATCTCAGGGGATAAAACAAAGATACTCAACAGGCGTCCTCCTCGGCAGAGAGGCACAGTTCTTCAGATCCAGTTGCATGATGGGTCTCTTCTAGAATATGTAAGCAGATACAGGTATACAGTGGACCCCCGGTTAACGATTTTAATCCGTGCAAGAGGGCTCATCGTTATGCGAAATAATCGTTATGCGAATCAATTTTCCCCATAAGAAATAATGGAAATAAAATTAATCCGTGCAAGACGCCCAAAAGTATGAAAAAAAATTTTTTTTACCACATGAAATGTTAATTTTAATACACACAAACTGAAAAAGGCATGCACAATTAAATGACACTTACTTTTATTGAAGATCTGGTGATGATTGATGGGATGGGAGGAGGGGAGAGTGTGTGTTAGTGTTTAGAAGGGGAATCCCCTTCCATTAGGACTTGAGGTAGTAAGTCCTTTTCTGGGGTTACTTCCCTTCTTCTTTTAATGCCACTAGGGCCAGCTTCAGAGTCACTGGACTTCTTTCGCACAAGATATCTGTCCATAGTGGCCTGTACCTCTCGTTCCTTTATGACTTGCCTAAAGTGTTTCACAACATTGTCAGTGTAATAATCACCAGCACGGCTTGCAATAGCTGTGTGAGGGTGATTTTCATCCATGAAGGTTTGCACTTCAAGCCACTTTGCACAGATTTCCTTAATCTTTGAAGTAGGCAACTTCTTCAATTTCTCTCTCCCCTCCTCCGAAGCAATTTCCTCAGGTGTGGCCTCTTGCTGTTGAAGTTGATCTAGCAGCTCATCAGTGGTTAGTTCTTCATTGTCCTCCTCCACCAACTCTTCCACATCCTCCCCACTAACCTCCAACCCCAAGGACTTTCCCAATGCCACAATGGATTCCTCAACTGGCACAGGATTCTCAGGGTTAGCCTCAAACCCTTCAAAATCCCTTTTGTCTACACATTCTGGCCACAGTTTCTTCCAAGCAGAGTTCAAGGTCCTCTTTGTCACTTCCTCCCAAGCCTTACCTATAAGGTTTACACAATTGAGGATATTAAAGTGATCTCTCCAAAACTCTCTTAGAGTCAGTTGAGTTTCTGAGGTCATTACAAAGCACCTTTCAAACAGAGCTTTTGTGTACAGTTTCTTGAAGTTGGAAATAACCTGCTGGTCCATGGGCTGCAGGAGAGGAGTGGTATTAGGAGGCAAAAACTTCACCTTAATGAAGCTCATGTCCCCATAAAGTCGCTCTGACACGTCTGTAGGATGACCAGGGGCATTGTCTAACACCAGGAGGCACTTAAGTTCTAATTTCTTTTCAGTTAGGTAATTTTTCACATTGGGGGCAAATGCATGGTGTAACCAGTTATAGAAAAATTCCCTAGTGACCCATGCCTTACTGTTTGCCCTCCACAGCACACACAAATTATCCTTGAGGACATTCTTTTGCCTGAACGCTCTGGGAGTTTCAGAGTGATACACTAATAAAGGCTTCACTTTGCAATCACCAGTAGCATTGGCACACATCAACAAAGTAAGCCTGTCTTTCATAGGCTTATGTCCTGGGAGTGCCTTTTCCTCCTGAGTAATGTAGGTCCTGCTTGGCATTTTCTTCCAGAACAGGCCTGTTTCATCACAATTAAACACTTGTTCAGGTTTCAGTCCTTCAGTTTCTATGTACTCCTTGAATTCCTGCACATATTTTTCAGCCGCTTTGTGGTCCGAACTGGCAGCCTCACCATGCCTTATCACACTATGGATGCCACTACGCTTCTTAAATCTCTCAAACCAACCTTTGCTGGCCTTAAATTCACTCACATCATCACTAGTTGCAGGCATTTTTTTAATTAAATCCTCATGCAACTTCCTAGCCTTTTCACATATGATCGCTTGAGAGACGCTATCTCCTGCTATCTGTTTTTCATTTATCCACACCAATAAGAGTCTCTCAACATCTTCCATCAATTGCGATCTTTGTTTCGAAAACACAGTTGAACCTTTGGCAAGAACAGCTTCCTTGATTGTCTTTCTGGTGCCCACAATAGTAGCGATGGTTGATTGGGGTTTCTTGTACAGCTTGACTAGGTCGGCTATACGCACTCCACTTTCATACTTATCAATTATCTCTTTCTTCATCTCTATAGTAATTCTTACCCTTTGAGGTGTAGGGTTGGCACTAGAAGCTTTCTTGGGGCCCATGGTCACTTATTTTCCAGAAACAGCACCGAAAATACTGTAATAATACGAAATATTCCGAGTGTATGCTTGGATGTTACCGCGGAGGCTGGCTGGTAAACAATGGGACGGAGCGGCACATGTGAGGCTGGCTGAGGGCACATTGGACGCGTCTCGGACGAAAATCGGTATGCGGGTTTTTAATCGGTATGCGGGGCAAAAATTTTGCGATAAAAGTAATCGTTATGCGGAAAAATCGCTATGCGATGCCATCGTTATGCGGGGGTCCACTGTATAGGCTTTGAGGCACCCCCTCAAGGAAGGTTCCTTGATGTTGGTGAGGGGCTCTTGATTTAGGGAATTGGATCTGTGCTCCAGTTCCCCGAATTAAGCCTGAATGCCTTCCACATCCCCCCCCCCCCAGGCGCTGTATAATCCCTCGGGTTTAGCGCTTCCCCCTTGATTATATTAATAATAATAATAGGCTTTGAGGTTCCACTACTTGGACCTGTTGTAACGAGACTTTGTCGCCAATACAAAGAAAGGCTGAGAGCACTTAGAGTTGTGGCTGGGTTTCACCCCAGGTATGGTGCTAATGTTAAAATTGTGAAAATGATGTATCTTGCTTATATTAGATCATTGGTTGATTATACGGCGCCACTACTTGCACTCGTGTCTGACTGGAAGCTTGAAGGGCTGGAAAAACTGCAAAACGAAGCAATGAGGATCATCCTAGGATGCCCTTGTACTGCCAAAATTTTAAATATGCGGAAAGAACTTAATATTCCAAGCATTAGAGATCGTGTTACTGAAAGAAATATCCTTATTGGGGTCAATATGCTTTGGCTAGCCCATTCAAACCCCTGCACAGAAGCCCTCCAAACTTTCCTCAGCACTGGTGAACATCCTTCCAAATGGATCGAAAAAACTGGAACCGACCTCAGCATGAACCAGCTACGTGATCTATATCAAGTTAGACAACAGAGACATTTCCCTGCTCCAAGGGATATTACCCCATTCCAAACTACCATTCCTCCATTTCCCCCCAAAACTCTTCTTAAATCACAACCAAAGCTTCGTCTTGAAGCCAAACATGATGCCTTAAGCTGTATTGATAACTTAGTCACACAGAACAATCACAAATTATTTACGTTGATGGTTCTGTTCACCAGTCCACTGGTGCAGCTGGTAGTGCTGCTGTTGTCACACAGAGTGATTGCTCTCATAAAGAAATTGGAGCATGCATCAATAACGGCCTCCACCCTTCAAACAGAACTGTTTGCCATACTCCTTGCACTCAAATGTGTCCATGTATCTAAGGTTGACACTTTAATTGTAACTGATTCTCTGTCATCCATAAATGCTCTCAACTCATTAAGTATAAATTGTGGCATGCTTGTGTCAGAAGCCAGACACAGGTATGGTAAGATTGTGGACAGTGGAGTCAGAGTGCACATGCTGTGGATTCCATCTCACATAGGTCTTCAGATGCATGATAGAACTGATAAATTGGCTAAGCTGTATGCTTTCAAAGAGGGGGTAGATTACAATCTTGGGTTGTCAGTTAGCAGTTTGAGAACAATAATACGAAAAGAACTTCAAATGAACTTTATTGACTTAAGACTTAGGGAGACTGACACAAGTCAGTCCATCTATCATCATTCCATCATGCAGGAGGAGCCACATGTCTATGGTGCATCCAACAAGATAAGCAGACTCTTGGATGTCACTACTGCCCGGCTCCGGCTGGGTAACAAGTATGTATGGCAGGTTAAATCACCACCACCAGATATAGACCAAACGTAATGTAAACTTTGCCTGATGGACTATTGTCACACCTTGCATCATTATGTACTGGAGTGTGATCAAATTAATGAATTTAGAAACAACTCGCTCAGAAATGTTCAAGAAATGGCAAAGCATTTTATCCACAGTGGTATATTACAGACCATTCTGGAGAAATACCCTGACTTTGCTAGCTGTAAATAATGCATTACCATTGTGTGTGTGTACTCACCTATTTGTGGTTGCAGGGGTCGAGTCATAGCTCCTGGCCCTGCCTCTTCACTGATTGCTACTAGGTCCTCTCTCTCCCTGCTCCATGAGCTTTATCATACCTCGCCTTAAAACTATGTATGGTTCCCGCCTCCACAACTTCACTTTCTAGGCTATTCCACGGCTTGACTACTCTATGACTGAAGAAATACTTCCTAACATCCCTTTGATTCATCTGAGTCTTCAACTTCCAATTGTGACCTCTTGTGTCTGTGTCCCATCTCTGGAACATCCTGTCTTTGTCCACCTTGTCTATTCCGTGCAGTATTTTGTATGTCGTTATCATGTCTCCCCTGACCCTCCTGGCCTCCAGTGTCGTCAGGCCAATTTCCCTCAACCTTTCTTCATAGGACAATCCCCGTAGCTCTGGGACTAGTCTTGTTGCAAACCTTTGCATTTTCTCTAATTTCTTGACGTGCTTGACTAGGTGTGGATTCCAAACTGGTGCTGCATACTCCAGTATGGGCCTGACGTAAATGGTATACAGAGTCTTCAACGACTCCTTACTGAGGTATCGGAACGCTATCCGTAGGTTTGCCAGGCGCCCGTATGCTGCAGCAGTTATCTGATTGATGTGCGCCTCAGGAGATATGCTCGGTGTTATACTCACCCCCAGATCTTTTTCCTTGAGTGAGGTTTGCAGACTTTGGCCATCTAAACTATATTGTGTCTGCGGTCTTCTTTGCCCTTCTCCAATCTTCATGACTTTGCATTTGGCGGGGTTAAATTCAAGGAGCAAGTTGCTGGACTAGGCTTGTAGCCTGTCCAGGTCTCTTTGTAGTCCTGCTTGATCCTCATCCAATTTGATTCTTCTCATTAACTTCACATCGTCCGCAAACACGGACACTTTTGAGTCTATCCCTTCCGTTATGTCATTCACATATACCAAGAACAGCACAGGTCCAAGGACTGCCCCCTGTGGAACCCCGCTTGTCACAGACGCCCACTTTGACACCTCGTCACGTACCATGACTCGTTGTTGCCTCCCTGTAAGGTATTCTCTTATCCATTGCAGTGCCTTTCCTGTTATGTGTGCCTGATCCTCTAGCTTTTGCAGTAACCTCTTGTGAGGAACTGTGTCGAAGGCCTTCTTGCAGTCCAAAAAAATGCAGTCGATCCACCCCTCTCTCTCTTGTCTTCTGTCACCTTGTCATAAAACTCTAATAGGTTTGTGACACAGGATTTTCCCTCCCTGAAACCATGCTGGTTGTCAATTATACACTTGTTTCTTTCCAGGTGCTCCACCACTCTCCTCCTGATGATCTTCTCCATGACCTTGCATACTATACACGTTAGTGATACAGGTCTGTAGTTTAGTGCCTCATGTCTGTTTCCCTTTTTAAAAATTGGGACTACATTTGCCATCTTCCATACCTCGGGGAGTTGCCCAGTTTCAAATGATGTGTTGAAGATCTTTGTCAATGGTACACACAATGTCTCTGCTCCCTCTTTAAGGACCCATGGAGAGATGTTGTCTGGTCCCACCGCCTTTGAGGTGTCAAGTTCGCATAGCAGCTTCTTCACCTCCTCCTTGGTTATATGTACCTCATCCAGCACTTGCTGGTGCACCCCCCCTGCTCTGATTTCCTGGAGTCCTACTGGTTTCCACTGTAAATACTTCTTTAAATCTTGTGTTGAGCTCCTGACATACCTCCCGGTCGTTTCTTGTGAATTCCCCATCACCCTTCCTCAGTCTGATTACCTGGTCCTTGACTGTTGTTTTCCTCCTGATGTGGCTGTACAACAGCTTCGGGTCAGACTTGACTTTTGTTGCTATGTCATTTTCGTATTGCCACTGAGCCTCCCTTCTTATCTGTGCATATTCGTTTCTGGCTCTTCGGCTAATCTCTTTATTTTCCTGAGTTCTCTGTCTTCTGTACCTTTTCCATTCTCTAGTACACCTAGTTTTTGCCTCCCTACACCTTTGGGTGAACCAAGGACTCGTTCTGTTCTTCCCAATATTTCTGTTTTCCATGGGAACAAACCTCTCCTCTGCCTCCTTGCATTTTGTTGCGACATAGTCCATCATTTCTTGTACTGGTTTTCCTGTCAGTTCCCTCTCCCACTGAATGTCTTGAAGGAAGTTCCTCAAGCCTGAGTAGTTCCCCCTTTTGTAGTTTGGTTTTTCCCACCGTATTCCTGCTGCTCTCTCCACTTGGAGCTCAACTATGTAGTCAAAGCACAGAACCACATGATCACTAGCTCCCAGGGGCCTTTCATACATGATATCCTCGATGTCAGAACTACTCAAGGTGAATACAAGGTCCAGTCTTGCTGGTTCATCCTCTCCTCTCTCTCTCTGGTAGTGTCTCTAACATGTTGATGCATGAGGTTTTCCAGTACCACATCCATCATCTTGGCTCTCCATGTTTCGGGACCCCCATGGGGCTCCAGGTTTTCCCAGTCAATCTCCTTGTGATTGAAATCACCCATAACTAGTAACTTTGTTCCCCCCCATGTGTGCTCTCCTGGCCACCTCGACTAGTGTGTCGACCATTGCTCTGTTGCTCTCATCATATTCTTCTCTTGGCCTCCTGCAGTTCTGTGGTGGGTTGTACATTACTGCAATTATCACCTTATGTCCCTCAGACTGGATTGTTCCTACTAAGTAGTCCCTTTCGCCTGTGCCATCCATTCCTTCCATTTTCTCAAACCCCCACTGGTTTTTAATGAGCAGTGCAACTCCTCCTCCCCCTCTCCTCCCTCTGTCTTTCCTGAGGATTTGATATCCGGTTGGAAAGATTGAATCTGTTATTATTCTGGTGAGTTTTGTTTCTGTGAGTGCTATTATGTCTGGGGATGTCTCCTTGATTCTTTCGTGCCACTCCTCATACTTATTTGTTATTCCATCTGCATTTGTATACCACACCTTCAACTTCTTTTCTAAGATTGTGGTCTGGGAGGTGTATTGGGGTTGGGGAAGTGGGAGACCTGATAAGGAACTATGGGTGGTTGCTGTGGGGGTGGAGTTTGTAATGCAGTGGGTGGGGGCATTGGATGTGGCATGGGTGTTTTGGTTTAGAGTGTTTGGTTGCACTGGGGTTGACCTGGTTGGGAGGCTTCTATAGGAAGTTGTGAGGGAGGCTGCATTTGATCTTCCTGTGTCTGGGATCTCCTGTCTGTCTTCTCCATCCCCTCTCTTTCCTCCTTTCGCCTTTGTACCATCTCTCTCTGTTTCTGCCTTTCTGCTTGTGTTCTGTTGCGGTCGAGATACACCTTCCTGTATGCCGGCATGTCCCTTAATCGTGCTTTCTCCTGCAGGATCCTGTTCCGAGTCGATTCTGCCTTGAAGGTCACTTTCACTGGCCGGGTTCTTTTTTTTACATACCCCCCAATTCTCTGAAAATTTTCCAGCTGGGTCATGTCGTCTTCTCCTATTGCTTT
Organism: Cherax quadricarinatus; assembly: GCF_038502225.1. Taxonomy (NCBI): domain Eukaryota; kingdom Metazoa; phylum Arthropoda; class Malacostraca; order Decapoda; family Parastacidae; genus Cherax; species Cherax quadricarinatus. The sequence continues at coordinate 30,203,594 of NC_091305.1, forward strand.
CATGATTCTTTCAATTGCTTTTTTTCCCCTTGTTTTCTGGCTTCATATGTTTCCCCTTCAACTTCCTGGAGCCCATACACAAAGACTGACCTCACCCTTTCATTCTCCCATTGCATATCCCTGTGTATCCTCTCATTCAATTTGATTTTCTCCATTGCAGCTTTCCTTTCTTCAGTTTCACTAGCTAATGTACTTGGGCTCAGTGGCCTATCATTTTCCCTTCTCGGCTTTCCCTGGGCTCTGCTGTGGTCTGTTAGGGCCTTCACATATAGCTTAGGTCTTTCTTTCATTTACTACATTCTCCACTGATTGAGCTTCTACATGCTGTTTTGCTCCTTCTTTCCCTACAGTCCCCTTATTTGTGACTGAGGTAGCAGTCTCTGTTGTCAATCCCAAAATGTTCTTTAGTTCTTTAGGCTGTTTCAGATTTTTCAGTTCCTCTTCTAAACTCTGTATCCTGGCCTCTGCTGCTTTGACTTGCACCTCCCACTTCCTGCTTTCCATGTCTATCCTCTCTTCCATTCTCATGCTAAGTTCTTCTAGTTTCTTTTCCCATTCATGTTCCCTTTTTGTGAGCTCTGCTGCCCAATCTTCCTTTGCAGTTTCCTCCTCCTGTCCCTTGGTTTTTCTTGTTGCTCTCTGGCAACCCATTTTTGTTTTATCCTGATTGCCTCAGAGTGGGAAACCTATGTAATTCTGTATGTTAGGTTAGTATTGTGTATGTCAGAGTGTGGGGGGGGGGAGGTAGAGGAGGAACTGTGGCTATGTGGGAGATTAGTGGGAAGGGGGAGTGGGAAGGAGAGTGAAGCAAGTGGGTGAGTGGGAGAGGGGGAAGGAGGGAGAGGTGGGAAGGGGGAGGGTGAAAGAGGGAGGGGAGGGATCAGGTGAAGGAGTGAGATATCAGTGGGGGAGGGGGGGAGTGTATGTGTGAGTCTGGCAATGTGTGTGTGTTGGGGGGTGTGGGTGTGTGTGGGGGTGTATGGGTGTTCGTGCGCACACTATGCTACGTTACTCTTTTGAAGATCATAAAAAATTTTTCACAATCAATTCCTTATTAATATACACTAATATATACTATATAATATTAATTGTGTACACTTGTGTGTGTGTGTACACTTGTGTTTGTGTGTGTGTGTGTATGTTTACTAGCTTGTTGTTCTTTGAAAAAGAGGGGGGGTCACGTTAACACTGTTATTGTTCTTGGTTCACCGGTACTCTCCCGGCCCAGATCTTCGCACACTAGGCTACTTTACTTTTTGAAGATTATAGGATTATTTTTTCTCACTCAATTCCTTATTAATATATACTAATGTTTATTATAATAATTATGGGTGCACACGTGTGTTTGTGCCTACTTGTTTACTAGCTTGTCCCTCAGAAAAACGGGGGGGGGGTCACTAGGCTACACAACTCTTCTGGAGTTTACCTGGCGATATTTAGATAATTTACTAACCACTATCTATCTACTGGTACTGAAATAGGGAGAGAGAGATGGTATAGCATACAAACAGCAGGGCGAGACACTGAGACTTTAGACACTAACCAAAATTAACCACAAATAGGCAAGTGATGTCATCTGCACAACAATGGAGGTTCCTGCTGGTCGGCTGCTATCAACTCCTTCAATTTTGTAACTCCTTCAGGAACTTTATCATGCATTCAAGTTTTTATTTTATTTTTCTTTTAAGACTTGGTATTCCCTCTTTTTTCTTTAGTACAGTATTATGGTCATAACAAGTCTGATGATGTTAGCTACATTCACAACACCAACAGCTGGGGATTGACTAATTTTTTTCTTACTTTCAGTATTAATCACTCTTTCATGACCTTATCACTACACTGCTGTTATAACCAACTAACATATGTATTTGTTAATATTTCAGATCACACCGTTAACTCAATTAACTGTTTGGATATTTTGTGTCAACACTGCAGCCAGTATCCTGATCAGCTGACTGCTATCCTCCCTCACTCACAATTCATTCAAATCTAAATTGTAAAAATTCTTGATCTTATCACATTATTCGCACTCTTGAAAGCTATTGCACTCTTGTAGGTATGTTCACTGATTCACTCACGTACGATGACCGCTAATAATATCTTAGGACAGCCACTAGAACGCTATATCCTGGGAGCACTATTCAGCGATACTGCTTCACGTGTGTGTGTGTGTGTGTGTGTGTGTGTGTGAGGGTGTGTGTGTGAGGGTGTGTGTGTGAGGGTGTGTGAGTGTGGGTGTGTGTGTGGGTGTGTGTGTGGGTGTGTGTGTGGGTGTGCGTCCTTGTGTGTATGCATGTATTTGTACGCTCGTGTGCACATGTCCGTGCGTGCGCCCTCGTGTGTGTGTGTGTGCGCGTGCTAGTGTGGGTGTATGATCCACTTAATATTTGTATTTATAACTCATTGCAATTGTGACCAGGTGTGGACGTATCAGTGGTTCATTACTTTGTAATTTGTTCATGACTGTAACCATGTATAGGAGTGAGGCTGATTCATTACCTTTGTAACTTGCCATGATTGTGACCAGATCTACCAGGAGTTCATTACCTTTGTAACTAGTTCAGCTATCATAACTTTGGGGTCCAGTCCCTGGACCCAATATGTACCTTTGTAATCTTTTGACTACCGCCCACAGGATGGGTATGGGGTGCATAATAAAGATATTAAACTAAACTGTGTGTGTGTGTGTGTGTGATGAGTGTGAGTGTGAGTGTGAGTGTGTGTGTGTGTGTGTGTGTGTGTGTGTGTGTGTGTGTGTGTGTGTGTGTGTGTGTGTGTGTGTGTGAGTGTGTGTGTGTGTGTGTGTGAGTGTGTGTGTGTGTGTGTGTGTGTGTGTCAGTGTCAGTGTCAGTGTCAGTGTGAGTGTGTGTGTGTGTGTGTGTGTGTGTGTGTGTGTGTGTGTGTGTGTGTGTGTGTGTGTGTGTGTGCATGTGCATGTATGTGACTCAACAATCAATATTTGCACCTATAACTCATTACATTTGTGACCGGGTGTGGAAGTGTGAATTGCTCATTACACTATAATTTGTTCATGATTGTAGCCATGTATAAACGTAAGTAACCATTCTTACAGAATTCATTACCTTTGTAACTTGTGAGATCATTACCTTTGTACCTAGTTCAGCTATCAAAACTTTGGGGGCCCAGTCCCTGGATCCATTACGTACCTCTGTAATCCGTAAATACCTTTGTAACTTGTCATGATTGTGACCAGACCTACCTGGAGTTCATTACCTTTGTAAATTGTGAGTTCATTACCTTTGTAAATTGTGAGTTCATTACCTCTGTAACTTGCTCAGCTATCAAAACTTTGGAGTCCAGTCCCTGGACCAATTATGTACCTCTGTAATCTTTTGACTACAGCCCACAGGATGGGTATAGGGTGCATAAACATATTAAACTAAATTGACCGTCTTCAAGCTTCCAGTCATCCTTGCTAATGACGTCATAATACAACTTGTGACCGTCTTCAAGCTTCCAGTCATCCTTGCTAATGATACCATAATACAACTTGTGACCGTCTTCAAGCTTCCAGTCATCCTGGCTAATGACGCCATAATACAACTGTGACCACCTTCAAACTTCCAGTCATCCTTGCTAATGACATCATAATACAACTTGTGACCGTCTTCAAGCTTCCAGTCATTCTTGCTCCTGACGTCATAATGCAACTTGTGACCATCTTCAAGCTTCCAGTCATCCTTGCATTATAATAACGTCATAATACAGCTTGTGACTGTCTTCAAGCATCCAGTCATTCTTGCTCCTGATGTCATAATACAGCTTGTGACAGTTTTCAAGCTTTCAGTCATCCTTGGTAATGACGTCATAACACAGCTTGTGACCGTCTTCAAGCTTCCAGTCATCCTTGCTCCTGACGTCATAATACAGCTTGTGACTGTCTTCAAGCTTCCAGTCATCCTTGCTCCTGACGTCATAGTACAACTTGTGACCGTCTTCAAGCTTCCAGTCATCCTTGCTGATGACGCCATAATACAACTTGTGACCGTCTTCAAGCTTCGAGTCATCCTTGCTAATGACGTCATAATACAACTTGTGACCGTCTTCAAGCTTCCAGTCATCCTTGCTCCTGACGTCATAATACAGCTTGTGACCGTCTTCAAGCTTCCAGTCAAGCTTGCTAATGACGTGGAAAATACTGTATATATTTTCCAGAAATACAGTAGTTATATGTAAATAGATGGCCATGCTGTATTTAATAAAAATTATATTATCGAAAATGGGAAGCCTGCGCCTGTGCAGACGGGACTCATCATTGTGTTTGAATTTTTCGTGCTCTAGAAGTTAAAATTGGCCTGACACCTCTCAAATAGGAGGCAAAATTATTGGATGTGCAGTCCTGCATAACTTGAGATATCAGACGACTGGACAAGACGATACCCTAGCAATGTGGCTTGTTTAACTTTTGACAGCCGTGAACTCCCATCCTTAGTTTATGTAGCAGGACATTGGTTACAAGTTTGAAAGGTGATCCCTACACCGCAGTGTAGAAATTGCTGGCGATTTGGCCATCCAGCGAAATATTGCAGATCTATCGCCAAATGCCCGGTCTGTGGTGCCGATGACCATTCTAATATGTCTTGCAATCGACCTCCCTCTTGCCTTGATTGTCATGAGGCTCACCCTTCGTACTCTTGCCATTGTCAAGTCTACTTAAACGAGTGGGAAATCCATTACCTCAAAGAGGCAGAAGGTCTCCCTTATGCCATGGCAGTTTCTCATCTCCGCCTCCAAGGGAGACTACCTCATGTTTCTTATTCCCGTGTTTCAAAATGCCCCCCCACTTCTGGGATCCCATCTTCTGTAACCACCTCTGTGGTTACCTCTCCCATAGTCACTCCTGTATCTAATTCTTTTGCTGTCCTAGGCTCAGACGTCCCTACTTCAATGCCTCAGCCTAATCTCGCTTCTTCGTGTTCTCCCTCACAAGCCTCAGTAGCGACGAGATCTCGTATGACACCTCCTAATCGTCCCTCTACTTCTCAAAAGTCAAAAAAAGGTCCGTTAACACCTCCTACCCATCTTCCACCTCCTCATTTTACCTTCCCTGTCTCTGTACCTGGTTCTTTCCCTCTCACTGGCTCTGTTACAAGTGTAGAGGTTCACCCTCCTCCTCATACTGTACCTTCCTCCCCTGTTCCCTCCCAAGTTTCTTCCTCTTCTGCCACCTCCCAGGTTTCTGCTTCTTCTGTCCCCTTCCACGCTTCTCCAGTTCCCTCCACCCTTTCGGCCCCCCCTACCTTGGTACAGTCCATTACAGTTCCAATCTTTACTCATCCTCCCCCTACCATTTCCAATATTGTCTCCCATACGATGTCTCTGAATTCCGAAACACTTGAAGCAATCTCTGAATATATTGCAGAGACCAAACCATCAATGGACACTGATCCACCCTCTGTTCCTTCTCTCTCCTCTGCTCCATCTGTGCAACTCCTTCCTTCACAGCGCACCATTCCTTCACTGCTTGAACGTTTTCCACTGCCTCCACATGTGGACTTTTCTAACCCCTCTAGTCCATAGGAACCCTTACCTGCGGATTTCAGGTATCTTTATCATTGCCAATCATGGCCTATTTACAGTGGAATATACGCGGCCTCAGGGGTAATCGGGGTGAGCTTCAGATGTTACTCTCCCAGTTTTTCCCTGTTGGTGTTTGCTTACAGGAACCAAAATTACACTCTGCTGTTATCTCTCCCATCTCAGGCTATAATTTATTGTATTCTTCAGATCCTTTTCCTGATGGGACCTTTAATGAAAGTGCCCTTCTTCTACACACTGATATTCCGTACCATCAGCTATTTGTTTGTACTTCGCTGCATTACACAGCAGCCCGTATCCACTTGCATAGGTGGTATATGCTCTGTTCTTTATATCTCTCTCCTTCTCGGGCATTATCTATTCTGGATATTGCCTTTCTTGTTTCGTCATTACCGCCACCGATTCTGTTACTTGGCGATTTAATGCCCACCATTTCCTCTGGGGGGGTCTCGCTGTGATTCCTGTGGCATTCAGTTAGAGGCTTTTTTTGCCACCCACCCCCTCCATGTTTTAAATACAGGTACTTACACCCATTTTGATCCTCGGACTCACACTCTCTCTTGCATCGATCTCTCAGTCTGCTCTTCCTTCGCCGCATTAGACTTTACTTGGTCTGTTCTCCCGGACTTGCATGACAGCGATCATTTCCCAATCATTCTTACTTCCCCTTCATATTCACCACCTCTTCGCATCCCACGCTGGCAATTTGATCAGGCAAATTGGAACCTTTACTCACACCTATCTTTTTATAGAGAGATTCCTTCCTCATCCTCCATCGATGAGCTTTTACACCTCTTCTCATCCTCCGTTTTAACCGCATCTTCTAATTGTATGCCCCAAACTTCGGGCAGGCTTTCTCAGAAATGCGTGTCTTGGTGGTCTCCTGCTTGTGCTCGTGCAGTACATTTGAAACACGCTGCATGGGGCAGGTACCGGTACAATAGAACCACAGAGAGACTTCTTGATTTTAAGCAGAAGCGTGCAATCACTCGCCGTGTCATCCGTGACGCTAAACGCACTTGCTGGCGAGATTATGTCTCCACCATCATCTCTGCTTCCTCTATGAGTGAAGTCTGGAAAAAAGTACGAAAACTGAGTGGTAAATATTCTCCTGACCTGGCTCCTGTTCTGTGGATTGCTGGTGTTGATATAGCAAACCCACTAGATGTTGCCAATGAAATTGGCAATCATCTGGTCCGTATTTCTCAGGGACTCCATCTATGCCCCTCATTTCTTTCCTCAAAGTCTGCCAGAGAGTTAGCACCCTTGGATTTTTCTTCTCTAAGAGAAGAACAGTATAATGTGCCTTTTACACTTCAAGAACTGGAGGCAACACTCTCAGCTTGCCAATCATCGGCAGCTGGGCCCGACGACATTCATATTCGTATGCTACAACATTTACATCAGTCAGCCCTTGCAGTCCTATTATGCCTTTACAATCTTATTTGGTCACAAGGAGTTCTTCCACAGCTGTGGAAATCTGCCATTGTTCTCCCTTTCCGCAAACCAGGCACTACGGGACATGAAGCCTCCCACTATCATCCCATTGCTCTTACCAGTGCAGTTTGCAAAGTGATGGAATGTCTAGTAAATAGATGTTTAGTGTGGTATTTAGAGACACACAACAGTCTTTCCACTCGTCAATATGGCTTTCGTAAGGGACGTTCTACCATAGACCCCTTACTATGCTTGGATACGTATGTTCGTAATGCCTTTGTGAATAACCACTCAGTTATTGCCATATTTTTTGACCTTGAGAAGGCATATGACACAACTTGGAGGCATAATATTTTAGCCCAAGTCCACTCCTTAGGCCTTCGAGGCAATCTACCATCCTTCCTTAAGAACTTTTTAACTGACAGGCATTTCCATGTTCAGGTTAATTATGTGCTCTCCCCAGACTTTATCCAAGCTGAAGGTGTCCCCCAGGGATTAGATTTTTAGATTTTGCCACCGAAGTGGCTAGTTTATTGTGCACCCCATATCCATCCTGTGGACGGTAGCGCGAGAGCATATGGATACACAAAAGGCCTAGGAACTAGGCCCCAAAGGGTTAACAGGAATACATATGGATTTATATCTACATATCTATAGTTCACTTATCTGTTACAAGCAAATTTAGGAAATTTGCTTAGTATATCTGGTATCTTATTTTCATTAATAAGATATCTTGACATGTCACATAGGTTATTATACTGTCTGTCTCTGTATTCCTCAATAAGTGGACAATTAAGCACATAGTGTTCAAGAGAGTGACCATATGCCTGATCACATAATTTACATTTAGTTTGATCATCATCTGTGTGTCTCCCAAACTGCCAGAAGTACTTGTAACCAAGCCTAAGCCTGACCACTACAACATCAGTCAGTCTGTTCACATTGCAAGTTGCTCCATAAACATACTTATCTACGTTCATGTTATCATAGTGGGTTATAGATCTACTCAGGCTTCTAACTGCATTCCTATAACAATCATTTTCATTATTTACTTCTCTCCTAATATTATTCCTAATGCTAGACACAGTTATACCAAAGTTATATTCTACATTCTCCTTCTGGATACTCTTCTTGGCTAACATATCAACTTTATCATGAAGGAGTAATCCAATGTGTGATGGGATCCATAGCAATTGTACATTAATTCCTTTGTCCCTAATTTTTGAGTATCTATACCTGGCTTCCCCAATGAGCATGTTGTTGGAGTCATTATATGAGACAAGAGCCTTCAATGATGACATCTATTAGAATCAGTAATGATGATAGAGTCAAGCTCAGTGTCATAGGTTAGCTTTAGCGCCATTAGGATTGCAAACAATTCAGTTTGCATTGTAGACGCCCAGTTGTTAATTCTTATGCCTAACTCAACAAATTTATTATCGGTCTTAACTAGGGAGGTGGCAACAAGAGCAGATGCAGCCCTGCCAGAAGACTCCTGTTTAGATCCATCAGTGTATATAACTTGTGATAACTTGTTACTACCAGCTAGGTGAGAAATTTCTTCTTGAGCAGTTGCTCTAACAAGAGATTTAAGGAAGGGATTACTAGCAATGAGCTTCTTGGGAGGGACTTGTAGGTATGTAATATTAAATGAACACATCTTCCATAGAGGGGTGAAATGCTCTTGTTGCCTACAGTGATACAGTTCATGCAGGTTATAAAACTTAATGGAATTGCACGTTTTCACAATCCATTTAGATCTGTGTGTATTTACCTCTAGACACTTGGTAAGATTCACTGTGACAGTGTCTGGTTCGTTTCTCAACATTCTAATACCGAGTACAGTGTTAATTTCAACAATCCTATCACTGATACTAGAAATACCAAGCTCCTTCCTAATGTTAAGAACTTTTGTAGATCTGGGACAGCCAAGAATAGTCCTGAGAGCTTCATTTTGCATTAACTCCAAGGGTCGGAGAGAACTTTCTCTAGCTAATATCAACATGGGAGCAGCATAATCAATTAAGGACCTAACATAGGCTATGTACATCATTCTCACGATTCTCACATTTGCACCATAGTTGGGATTGTAGCCAGCAACAGCTTTGAGAGCATTTAGCCTAGCTTTACATTTCTTGTTTAGTTGTGGTATAGTGGATTTGTTAAAGGGTACATCTACACCAAGATATCTGTAAGTTTTAACATAGCTAATGATTTCACCCTGCAAATAGATGGGTGGGGGATGTCGTTTGCTTGTTAATAACTTAGTTTTAGAGGAAGATATTATGAGGCCTAGTCGATTACAAATTGCTTGAACTTCATTAAGAATGGTATTCATCTTCTTATGCCCTGTTGTATGGATCATGATATCATCAGCATAGCTTATAGCTATATGTTTAGGTGAGGCAGGTAGAGCATTTAGGAGAGCATTAATCAGAATATTAAATAGCATGGGACTAAGAACTCCTCCCTGCGGTGTACCTAAAGACATTTCTTTAGAATCACTTCTGAAGCCTTGGTAAAGGACAGAGGATACTCTATTTGACAGGTATCCTATTATCCAGCAGAGTAAGCTACCACCAATATTCATTTTGGCTAGTTCATGTAGTATAACGGTTCTGTTCGCAATATCAAATGCAGATTTTAGATCAAGAAAAGTGGTAAAACTAGTAGAGGTGTGTGCAGTGAGAAAGGTGGAAATACAGTTCTGCACACTTTTACCTTTAATGAACCCATAGAGGTAGGGGGAAAGTTGATGTCTGATTCTGTAGTACAGTCTGTTAAGCATCATTCTTTCAAAAGTTTTACAAAGACAACTAGTTAAGGAGATCGGCCTAAATGTATCAGGCTGTTGGGGCTTAGGGATAGGCACAATGAGACTATTGGTCCAGGAAGTAGGAAGAACGCCCTCAATGTAACTGAGATTATACAGTGCCAACAAAGGGTTATCAGGCACGTGCCTTAGAGTTCTGAGAATATCATAGGTTATACCATCCTCTCCAGGAGCAGTTGATCGACCTTTGGTTAATACATTATCTAATTCATACTCGGTAAAGAGGCAATCACTCTCATCAATATTTTGGCTCATAAAATTAATCAGTTTCAACATTTCTTCAGAAGTACTCTCTAAATTTTTTCTAATATGAGATGGAAGGCTTTCATGCCTGGATGTTTTGGACCAGTCATTTACGAGGTCATTTGCTTTTTCAAGAGGAAAGGGATGAGCAACATTGCCAGTCTTTTTCCTGGTTATTTTATTTATACCTTTCCAAGCCAAACTCAAAGGGGTGGACCTATTTAATTTAATCCACTAACAAACTGTTCCCATTCCTGTTGCCTAAGTTCTTCCTTTCTATTCCTTGCATTTGTTAGTGCAGCTTGGAACGTTCTGAGCAGGTCTGGGGTTCTACATTCACGGTATGCTTTACCAATCCTCCTAGCTGCATGTGTTAGATTGCGCAGCTGTGGATCATTATAGTATTTACATTGGTTTTTATTGTTATTTATAGTGGAGGGTTTTTGTTTCCTATTCCTGCCCACTTGATCTGTGAGAACACTCTCAATAGTGGTAATTAAATCATCATTAAATTTTTGTGTGCCAATTGGCTCGTAATTCTTATACCATTGATCCAAGTGGTTAATAAAGTTGTCTCTGTGTTCTGGTTTGAGAATAAGTTTCCTCCTTCTGTATTTAGCTCCTTGATTGCTGGAGATGTGATCAAGATTGACAGTTGTTAGTCTTGGGAAGTGATCAGATAGAAGATCATCAACTATGACAGAGTCATGCATCGTATATGATGTATTAAATCCAAGACACAGATCTAGTATGCCACCATATATGTGAGTAGGCTCAGTAGTGCCCACAATTCGAACATTATCATGCTCATTTAGCAATCTCACTAGTTTAGTTCCATTGGTGTTTGTTATAGACCCACCAATATTCTTATGTCTGGCATTAAAATCTCCAAGAATGATGGTAGGTTCACTATTGATGCGATCTGGTAAAGCATCAGGTCGAAGCTGGTTCGCTGGGGCATAGAGATTAAAAATGTTTATGGAAAAATCGCCTGCATATACTTTGACACCATGATACTGCATGTTAACTCGACTCTGCAAGGAAAGGAGTGAATGTGGCAAGCTCTTTCTGACATACATCACACAACAGTTGGTTGACCTTAGGTTATAAGCTGCATATCCAGGCAAGTTTGGTGGAGGTGCTCCATCTTTCAATCTACATTCCTGCAAACAGATGACATCAATATTCTTGGTTGCACTAATATGATGTAAGTCAGGCAACCGCTTCCTGATGGAAGCAATGTTCCATGAAAAGATTTGTAATGTATCCATTGTAGTGAGTTATTACAATCTCTTGCTCATAAGATGGTAAAACTATTATGCTTTGACTACAGTGTGCAGACACTTAAGAGCAAATAGCATAGTTTGTACGTCTTTATCTTCAGGACCTTTATTTTTAAGCATTTTTCGGCATTTTGGCAGCCAGTTAAAAGGCAAGTCTTGAAGGCAAGAGTTATGGGCTTCTTTCTCACAAATTGCTGGAAGCTGAACGGAGATTGCTGCACTTTTGACATCATCACCATGCTCAAGAGCATCATCCTGATTACATATATTTATTAAACTTGTCAGGATCTGTTCAAGATGCTCAATTTTTTTCTGGAAATTTGTTATAATATGAGGAAGGTCAGGCGAATCCAATGCCTCTCCGGAGGATGGCACTTCTGGGTTAGTGCTTTCTTTAACACCTATCACCTTAACAGGTACCATGGTTACATTAGTGTTCTCTGTTTCATCATTCATTGCAGGTAGGTCCTGTGCATCTGACTCATCTCCAATTTCCAGGGAGGTTACCTGTGTGGTGTCCGTCTGACTGTTGTAGTTGTGTGTATTGGGAGAAATGACAAACTCATCCCCATATTCAGGTGTAGCCATAGGTATCTGTAGTGGCAGACCAGTAGTTCCATATGTGCTAGCAGGGATGGCTAGCTCCTCCACAGCTGGTGTGTGTGATGGCATTCTGGTATCACCAGAATTGTTTGCAGTGAGGTGGGGTTCTTGCACACTTTGCAGAGGTTCAGTCTCAGATCTGGCTGTGGTAGACTGGATGGCCCCATCCTCAGTTACCATTAAAGGACTGTTATCAGGTTTACATCGAAGGTTGTTTGGGTTCTGACTGCAGTCCTTGTGGGAAACTGTAACCCCAACTTCTTTACAGTTAATACACTTAAATTTTTGGCTGTCAGGGCCTACTGTGCATTCTCTAGTGGAATGTTTCCCAGCACACTTACCACACCAAGAATGTAGTATTCCACAGTCTACTGCAACATGGCCATAGTGCTGGCATTTGTAACACCTACGTTTAGGGGGTAGGTACACTTCGATGTTTAGGAAACGTAAACCATGCACCCAGATATTCCGGGGGAGGGGCACAGGACCTACCCAACTGGCAATAATTTGGGATTTTCCTTTAAGTCTTTTAGGCTTGATGATATGCTCACTTAGAGTCAGATGGGATGGGTCCATGCAGAGAGGGTATCCAAAGATTATGATACTGACCCATTTTTTAAAGTGGTGAGTGTCTGATGGAGGTCGGAGCAGCTTAATATCCCCATAAGGTGTACTAAGTAGATCATTGATCAGCTCTTTATTCTGTTCCACAAACACAAAGTTGTGTGTGTTTTTCCTAAATTGGATCCTTGAGTTAGGATGCTTGTTTACAGCTTCCATTAGCCATGCACACTTAGCAGGCAGCGGGGTGTTGTCAGGGAAGTTCAGCTTAACACATTCTTCCTTTGAAGAAAGACTTCTTGCAGCCTCTGTGCACCAAGGACGTTTAGTATCACATTGTGTACGAGTCAAGTGAGTCTGACTACGTCGACGCTCTAGCCCTTTCTCACTTTTTCTCTTTTGTTTACTTTTAAAGGTCTGGAAGCTATCTTCATTTCCATCACCTGCAGAAATAGGTTCCTCTATGACAGTTGCCATGTTTGCCAGTGATGATATCTGGTGTAAGACTCACAACACAAGAATTCCTCGCTTATCTTTCCCTTATAGCTTATGCAAGAGCAAATATTCACTACAAAGTCAGAAGTCCAAAATAGATCACAAGACACAAGTGCTCAAGTTCAATGAACACCTCCAACCATACTCAACCCAGACCACCACCACTCAATACGACACACACCCCACCAAAAACACACTCAGAGACCTCTTGTATGTGTGTTAATAATATGGTACATATAATGATATAATGGATGGTACAGGAGGCCTGGTCACAGACCGGGCCGCGGGGGCGTCGACCCCCGGAACTCTCTCCAGGTAAACTCCAGGTAAACAGGCGAGGTCTTACACCTTATCACAAATTACAAAGATGAAAAGATATAGAGAGAGAGAGAGACAAAGTAGGTAATATTGAGCATAAAATTAGAATTCTGACATACATCACATTAAACATGAGGTTCAAATTCAATGATAACTTCCACTTGAGTTAGTTCAGGCTACTGCCACCTAATGTACCTCACTGAAATAATAATATAGCAGACATCACAATGAATGCTGAAGACAACCTCTTACCCCAACCATAGATTGTAAACAGTATTATTCAAAAAAAAAAAAAAAAAAACTAGGTAATGTTACAATGACAATGAGATAAATCACTCTGGTTGACTTCCTTGGTCCATCCTGGGTAACTCACACGTTACTATGTTATACATGTATGCAAGCATAAGTGTGCAGCTGTAGATAGATGAACCAGTACCTAAACAATCTCACTTACACACGCGTTACTATGTATAACAAGTGTTACCAAGTACAGCAAGTGTACACTTTATCACTTAGAATACACTTTTGTTGATGTAAATATAGGTGAGAGTGGTACACTGCTGGTCGTAATAAACACTCTGAACTTCTCAAGGTCACACACTAGGCCCAGCTTCTGGAGTTACCAGCGTTTTAATGTGTTTATTATGTGTCAGTGCGTGTCTGCAGTCATTAAATTGGTGTATCAGAAGTTAAACACTACAATCCAGTTGATCAAACAGTCTAAAACAATTTACACAATGTATAACTAGAAGTATAATGATTGCAAATTGTTACTATTACAATTTCAACTAGGCGCCAGACCCACTAGATGAGATGGCAAGGAACATAGATGTTAACAGGCTGACTCTTGCTTAACACAGTTGAAAGGTAACCGAATTACTCAAGAGAGAAAGTATTCATGAAACTGAACATTATGCAGCAGTAAGCTTGTTCACAGTAAAAATACAAAGCATAAGTTACACACTCACACCACAGATCAACACTGCAATTTGAAATATTACTGGGAATTTAGCAGTAAAGTTTCAGTCTGAACGAGAAAATGTATTAGAAAACACAACAATGACACTAGGACAAGCAACTTAACTATGTAACCGTATTTAATAGTTCAGTTACACTGAGCAGAGCATGTATTACACTGATTTATCAAATGTAAGGAGTCACTACACTGAAGTACACTCTGAGCCTTTTAAAGTCTTAATACAGGCTCACAAATGACAATTAACTGTTGGGGAAAGCAGCACTTAACACTTCTAGCACACGTATGACAGATGAATGTTCACTGTGTACAAGCCAATCACCACAAGCTTACTATGTTTATAAGTGAACCTCTGGCATGTCCCACTCAAAATGTCAGCACTGCAATGCTCGTCAAATTGTTCTCAAGCCACTACAGGAAACACTGGTATGCCAGCAGCACTGCAGAACGTATACAGACATGCTGGGCCCTAGGACAGCTATAACTGCAGGCTGCCTTAGCCCGTTCTGGCTAGCTTCTAGTGCCACCCTCAAGCTTGCTTGACTGTGCTCGCCAAGCCCGCGCCAACCACCCGGACACCTGCTTGCAGCAGGCAGGCAGGCACACAGGAGACACTCGCAAGATGAGCGGAGTGCGGCACAGAGGACACTGGCACTCAAGCACCCATGTGGTCTGGGTTTAAACCGCCTCTAGACCACAAGCAAATAGAGGCGAACGGCTGAGTTCCAAATCGAGGAAGGAGAAGGGACAAGGAAAGGATATTCACCTCGCTAGACACAGGCAATATGGGTGTAGTGGCCTGCAGGTCGCAGTGCAATTTTCAAGGTCATTCACTGGGCCCACAGTCGTCTCGAGAGTTACCAACCCTGTACTACTTGTTAATTACTCCAAACCCGCAGCACTTAACACATCTAGCACACGTGTCTTGGAATGACAGACAAATTTTCACTACATAAGAACTAGTTCTCACAACACCGAAGGTACGGCCAGAACACTGTAGAACGTTCACAAAGGCATTCTGGGATTCAGAACAGATGTAGCCTTGGCCTTCACTGGCTGGCTTGGAGCGCTGTTTGGCCTGGATCAGCTAAACTCGCCCTTATCCCATATGTAGATAATGGCGACGAGTTAAGGGATACCGGTGAATAGGAAAGTCGAGGAAGGGACATTCACCTCACTAGACACACGCAGTATGGGTGTAAGTGGCATGCGGGTCTTATAGTGCCATTTTCAAGGTCACCCAGCAGGCCAGACATTCCTCACTCATTTTAAGCCTACGTAGGTACTGATGGTAGCACAATGTCCTAAGTCAGCGTAATCCACTCATGCAAATAGTTACAACAAATCTGCAGCACTTGCGGAACTCACTGTAGTTACAACAAATCTCGAGTACCAGCGGGGCAGCAAAATACACCTCTACACTGCACGTCGTTGATAGAGGCGAACGGCTGAGTTTAAAGGACGAGAGTTGGGGATACAGGAGGACAGCAGAGGTAACTGAGCACGCACATTCGCCTCTCTTCACATAGTCAATATGGGCGAAAGTCTCAGGCAGGTGATGCAGTGCCTCGCTCAAGGTCACAGGCTGAGGCAGACTTCTCAAGAGTTACCACACACTGCAATACTCGTAGAGATTGTTACTCACTCCAAACTTGCAGAACTTCTAGCACACGTGTCTTGGAGTGAAAGACGAATTTTCAGTGTGTGGACACCTGGGTTACCAACTCACGTAGGACTGCACACTCGTCGTTATTCCTCAGGTTGGTAAAGCGATGAGTTGTGAGCATTTTGAGAGGCACGAGTAGCAGTGGACTAGCAAAATTCGCCTCTACACTCCATGTTGATAGAGGCGAAAGGCTGAGGTCAAATGAAAGGCAGAGGGGAAGCAGAGGCCTGTGAGGGCCTTTGCAAAAAGGAAAACTATTTCCAGTGTTTGACCAGGTATATCCTTAGTCACAGCTCGCACATAAGAGTTCTCACAACACTGAAGCTGTCTTCCAACAGTAGGAGTTTTAATGATGACTTATCAGTCGGGAGAAATGGGTAGGCCTGTGAATTAGTAGGTCCAGATCCCCAGCACACGTCTACTCCCCTCAACCACTCAGCCGAGACACAGTAATGACGAATATAATACTTGTGTTGATAACTGTAGTGAGCATCATAATGAAGGCTATGGTGTCAATGATGTTAGTAATAGTGATGACCGTAATATAGGTGGTGGTGAAGAGTGTGATGAGAGCGGTGGTGTCTATAATGTTAGTAATAGTGATGACTGTAATATAAGTGGTGGTGAAGAGTGTGATGAGAGCGGTGGTGTCTATAATGTTAGTAATAGTGATGAGCGTAATATAAGTGGTGGTGAAAAGTGTGATGAGAGCGGTGGTGTCTATAATGTTAGTAATAGTGATGACCATAATATAAGTGGTGGTGAAGAGTGTGATGAGGGCAATGGTGTCTATAATGTTAGTAAAAGTGATGAGCGTAATATAAGTGGTGGTGAAGAGTGTGATGAGAGCGGTGGTGTCTATAATGTTAGTAATAGTGATGAGCATAATATAAGTGGTGGTGAAGAGTGTGATGAGGTTAGTCACATAGACATTAATGTTGAATACAATACTGTTGATAAATGTAATGAACACAATGTTGGTAGTGGCGCTGGTGATGAGAGTTGTAGTGTTGCGTGTAATGTTAGTGGAGGAGGGAATGTGAGTGGTGGTGTCACCTATCATACATTCACACATAAACAGCGTCATGCTCTGGGTTTACAAAGACTCCCACGAGGCCTTACAACTGGAAGTGCACTTTTAAAACTCATGGACAAGGGTAGCGCTGTTGACATTGATAAGGTCTGCTATTTATATGAACAATTTTTTCATTATGCTGAGAAACTCGAGATGATCCCAGGACTACTATAATGGATCAAACTCGCATAAACTTTCTATATTAAGCTGGAATATTGCATCACTTAGAAAAAGACTTCCTGACCTTCAGTTTTCCAGTGGGCAACGGTAAACAATACGATGTTCAATGAGGACAAATTCCAACTACTCCGTTATGGAAAACTGGAGGAGATAATAACTAGAACAGAGTATACTACTGACTCCGGCCATACAATAGAGCGGAAAAATAATGTAAGGGACCTGGGAGTAGTAATGTCTGAGGATCTCACTTTCAAGGATCACAACAGTGCCACGATCGCACGTGCAAAGAAAATGATAGGATGGATAATGAGAACTTTCAAAACGAGAGATGCCAAGCCCATGATGATCCTTTTCAAATCACTTGTTCTCTCTAGGCTGGAATACTGCTGTACATTAACATCTCCATTCAAAGCAGGTGAAATCGCAGATCTAGAGAGTGTACAGAGATCCTTTACTGCATGTATAAGTTCTGTCAAGCACCTTAACTACTGGGAACGCTTGGAAGCACTTGACTTGTACTCGCTGGAACGCAGGAGGGAGAGAGATATCATAATCTACACTTGGAAAATCTTGGAAGGAATGGTCCCAAATCTGCACACAGAAATCACTCCCTACGAAAGTAAAAGACTGGGCAGGCGATGCAAAATGCCGCCAATAAAAAGTAGGGGCGCCATTGGTACACTAAGAGAAAACACCATAAGTGTCCGGGGCCCAAAACTGTTCAACAGCCTCCCATCAAGCATTAGGGGAATTGCCAATAAACCCCTGGCTGCCTTCAAGAGAGAGCTGGACAGATACCTAAAGTCAGTGCCGGATCAGCCGGGCTGTGGCTCGTACGTTGGACTGCGTGCGGCCAGCAGTAACAGCCTAGTTGATCAGGCCCTGATCCATCGGGAGGCCTGGTCACGGACCGGGCCGCGGGGGCGTTGATCCCCGGAATAACCTCCAGGTAACCAGGTAATCGTAAAGTAACCACCGAACCCATTGATGTTGTGTGTCTACAAGAGTGCAGAGTCCCTGAAAAATCCCAACCCCCTAAATTACCATCATTTGTTGCATATAACCTCAAATCTACTAACTCTTGTGTTCTATATATTAAAAAATCGCTTCCCCATCAACTTCTTGCACACAAGAAAACAGAGGGACTACAATATCACGGTGTTAGGATTTATATAGGGAACTCTGCTCTCAACATATTTAACTTGTATGCTCCTGCTCCCAACTTGTGCTCATTCTGAGCCTACTCTTATTATTGGCGATTACAATGCGAGACACAAAAGCATTGGAAACTCACAGTTTGGTAATCGTAATGGTAATCAACTGTTGTCACTCTTAAACAGTCATGATAATGTCCAAATTGTAGGTGATCTTGAACCCACACATATCTATGGAGGCGTCCTTGATCTGTGCCTGGGCTTCAACATTACTTCTGCCAGCTGTGAGTCTTCCATTGTAACAGATATAGCGTCTGATCATTTCTCTAGGCTAACCTCACTAGATATTTGTAATATTATCCTTCCTGGTGGGATATTCAAACGGAAACGTTTTAATGTTCCCACTGATCAGCATGATGACTTTGTTGCACATGTGACTGACTGGTATAATTCCTATGAGTGTTCCTCTGTAGAGACCTTTAACAATGATCTTGTGAGCAGTATTCAGAACTACTTAGAGCCGCCACTGAAACCTCTTGGTACTCTAAACCCAACAAACTTCCATAATAATCATACCTCCTTCAAAAACCATACTTATTACAATGATTCTAAACTTCGTACACTGAAACGTACTGCTCGCAGACTAGGCCTAGCCTATAGAAAACATCGTACCCCTGGAATGCTGAGGCTCTTCCAACCTGCCCTTGCTGCTGCCAGAGAGCGTATGACAGAGCTGCGGCAAACAGACTGGGAAAAATTTGTCAACGGTCTTAATGCTCACACCCCACTTAGCCGGGCTTGGAGGGACATAAATAGAATTAAGGGTAACAGAACTGGGCAGATCGCGCACCCTCATCCCTTACATAGGGCGAATGAGTTAGTCAGTGTTTGGGCTGCTACATCTAGCTATGACAATCTTCCCAGTACCACACAGGCAAAATTAAATGACAAATATGATGCAAGGGAGAGACTTGTTTGCTTTATGCTCAGCAAGGCAGATGATTGCAACATTCCTTTCACTAATTATGAACTTGATGCAGCACTAACTAAGGGCAACTCCACGTCGCCTGGTGAGGATGGTATTACTTACAACATACTCAGATTGCTGTGTCGAGTACCAGGTAATCCATTACTTGAATTATATAACATGAGCTATGTAACTGGGGAGGCTCCCTCAATCTTGGACCAACAGCCTCATCATTCCAATTCCTAAGCCCAATCAACAAAATGCATTTCGCCCAATATCTCTTACTAGCTGCTTGTGTAAAACATTTGAGAGAATGATTCTTAATCGTCTCATGTACAGAATCAAACAATTTTTGTCTCCCCGGTTACATGGTTTCATGCATGGAAGGAGCGTGCATCATTGCATAGCCACCTTTCTCACCCTGCACACTGACAGCTCATACACTACCTTCCTTGACCTTAAATCCGCTTTCGATGTAGCCAACCGACATGTAATCATTAGTGAACTTGCCAGAATGGATGTTGGAGGATGGCTTCTCCGCTGGATTAAAGGCTACCTGTCCAACAGAAAATCGTCTGTGTTGTTCCAGGGACATAGAAGTGTAACTAAAGACTTTGAATTAGGAACCCCACAGGGAGGTGTGCTCAGTCCCACACTGTTCAATATTCTAATTAATGCATTACTTAATGCTATGCCTAGTCAGCCCCATCATTATGTGATTAGTTTTGCTGATGATATAATGATTCACACCACCGGATTCTCCAACACCCAAAACATTCTTAATCATGTACTAGCCTCGTGTCAGGACCTGGGGTTGATAATCTCTACTGATAAAACAAAGATACTCAATAGGCGTCCTCCTCGACAGAGAGGCACAGTTCGTCAGATCCAATTGCATGATGGGTCTCTTCTAGAATATGTAAGCAGATACAGGTATCTAGGCTTTGAGGTTCCACTACTTGGACCTGTTGTAACAAGACTTTGTCGCCAATACAAAGAACGACTAAGAGCACTTAGAGTTGTGGCAGGGCTTCACCCCAGGTATGGTGCTAATGTTAAAATTGTGAAAATGATGTATCTTGCTTATATTAGATCATTGGTTGATTATGCGGCGCCACTACTTGCTCTTGTGTCTGACTGGAAGCTTGGAGGGCTGGAAAAACTGCAGAACGAAGCAATGAGGATCATTTTAGGATGCCCTCGTACTGCCAAAATTTTAAATATGCAAAAAGAACTTGATATTCCAAGCATCAGAGATCGTGTTACTGAAAGAAATATCCTAATTGGGGTTAATATGCTCAGGCAAGCTCATTCAAACCCCTGCACAGAAGCCCTCCAAACTTTCCTCAGCACTGGTGAACACTCCTCCAGATGGATCGAAAAAACTGGAACCGACCTCCGCATGAATCAGATACATGATCTATGTCAAGTAAGGCAACAGCGGCACTTCTCCGCTCCATGGAATATTACCCCATTCCAAACTACCATTCCTCCATTTCCCCCCAAACTACTTCTTAAATCACAACCAAAACTTCGCCTTGAAGCCAAACATGAGGCCTTAAGCTGTATTGATAACTTAGTCACACAGCACACACTCTCGCAAATTATTTACGCTGATGGTTCTGTTCACCAATCCACTGGTGCAGCTGGTAGTGCTGCTGTTGTCGTACAGAGTGATGGCTCTCTTAAAGAAATTGGAGCACGCATCAATAATTGGGCCTCTACCCTTCAGACAGAACTGTTTGCCATACTCCTTGCACTGAAATGCATCTATGTATCAAAGATTGACAGTTTAATTGTAACTGATTCTCTGTCATCCATAAATGCTCTCAACTCATTAAGCATAAATTGTGGCATGCTTGTGTCAGAAGCCAGACACAGGTATGGTAGGATTGTGGACAGTGGAGTCAGAGTGCACATGCTGTGGATTCCATCTCACATTGGTCTTCAGATGCATGATAGAACTGATAAATTGGCTAAGCTGTATGCTTTCAAAGAGGGAGTAGATTACAATCTTGGCTTGTCAGGTAGTAGTTTGAGAACAATAATACGAAAAGAACTTCAACTGAATTTTATGGACTTAAGGCTCAGGGAGATTGACACCAGTGAGTCCATCTATCATCATTCTATCATGCAGGAGGAGCCACATGTCTATGGTGCATCCAACAAAATAAGCAGACTCTTGGATGTCACTACTGCCCGGCTCCGGCTGGGTTACAAGTATCTTTGGCAGGTTAAATCACCACCACCAGATGTAGACCAAACGAAATGTAAACTTTGCCAGATGGACTATTGTCACACCCTGCGTCATTATGTACTGGAGTGTGATAAAATTAATGAATTTAGAAACAACTCACTCAGAAATGTTCAAGAAATGGCAAAGTATTTTATCCACAGTGGTATATTGCAGACCATTCTGGAGAAATACCCTGACTTTGCTAGCTGTAAATAAAGCATTACCACATGTACTCACCTATTTGTACTCACCTATTTGTGGTTGCAGGGGTCGAGTCTTAGCTCCTGGCCCCGCCTCTTCACCGGTTGCTACTGGGCCCTCTCTCTCCCCGCTCCATGAGCTTTATCAAACCTCGTCTTAAAACTGTGTATGGTTCCTGCCTCCACTACGTCATTTTCTAGGCTATTCCACTGCCTTACAACTCTATGACTGAAGAAATACTTCCTACTATCTCTCTGACTCATTTGTGTCTTCAACTTCCAATTGTGGCCTCTTGTTTCTGTGTCCCCTCCCTGGAACATCCTGTCTTTGTCCACCTTGTCTATTCCACGCAGTATTTTATATGTCGTTATCATGTCTCCCCTGACCCTCCTGTCCTCCAGTGTCGTCAGGCCGATTTCCCTTAATCTTTCTTCATAGGACATTCCCCTTAGCTCTGGAACTAACCTTGTCGCAAACCTTTGTACTTTCTCTAGTTTCTTGACGTGCTTTATCAAGTGCGGGTTCCAAACAGGTGCTGCATACTCCAGTATGGGCCTGACATACACGGTGTACAGTGTCTTGAATGATTCCTTACTAAGGTATCGGAATGCTGTTCTCAGGTTTGCCAGGCGCCCATATGCTGCAGCAGTTATCTGATTGATGTGTGCTTCCAGAGACATGCTCGGTGTTATACTCACCCCAAGATCTTTCTCCTTGAGTGAGGTTTGCAGTCTTTGGCCACCTAGCCTATACTCTGTCTGTGGTCTTCTGTGCCCTTCCCCTATCTTCATGACTTTGCATTTGGCAGGATTAAATTCGAGAAGCCATTTGCTGGACCAGGTGTCCAGTCTGTCCAGGTCTCTTTGAAGTCCTGCCTGGTCCTCATCAGATTTAATTCTCCTCATTAACTTCACATCATCTGCAAACAGGGACACTTCTGAGTCTAACCCTTCCGTCATGTCGTTCACATATACCAAAAATAGCACTGGTCCTAGGACCGACCCCTGTGGGACCCCGCTCGTCACAGGTGCCCACTGTGATACATCATTACGTACCATGACTCGTTGTTGCCTCCCTGTCAGGTATTCTCTGATCCATTGCAGTGCCCTTCCTGTTATATGCACCTGATGCTCTAGCTTCTGCACTAATCTCTTGTGAGGAACTGTGTCAAAGGCCTTCTTGCAGTCCAAGAAGATGCAATCAACCCACCCCTCTCTCTCGTGTCTTACTTCTGTTATTTTATCATAAAACTCCAGAAGGTTTGTGACACAGGATTTGCCTTCCATGAATCCGTGCTGGTTGGCATTTATACTCTTGTTCCGTTCCAGGTGCTCCACCACTCTCCTCCTGATAATCTTCTCCATAATTTTGCATACTATACACGTCAATGACACAGGTCTATAGTTTAGTGCCTCTTTTCTGTCTCCTTTTTTAAAAATGGGAACTACATTTGCCGTCTTCCATACCTCAGGCAGTTGCCCAGTTTCCAGGGACGTGTTGAAGATTGTGGTAAGTGGCACACACAACATATCTGCTCCCTCTCTAAGGACCCACGGGGAGATGTTGTCCGGTCCCATTGCCTTTGAGGTATCGATGTCCCTTAGCAGTTTCTTCACCTCCTCCTCATCTGTATGTATGTCGTCCAACACTTGTTGGTGTATTCCTTGCTGGTGTCCCCATCTGGTCTGTCCCCCCAGAGTCCTTCCTGTCTCTACTGTAAATACTTCCTTAAATCTCGTGTTGAGCTCCTCACATACCTCTTGATCGTTTCTTGTGAGTTCTCCACCTTCTTTCCTCAGCCTTATCACCTGGTCCTTGACTGTTGTCTTCCTCCTAATGTGGCTATACAGCAGTTTCGGGTCAGATTTGACTTTCGATGCTATGTCGTTTTCATACTGTCGCTGGGCCTCCCTCCTTATCTGTGCATACTCGTTTCTGGCTCTTCTACTAATCTCCTTGTTTTCCTGGGTCCTATGCCTCCTGTACCTTTTCCATTCTCTGTTGCACTTAGTTTTTGCCTCCCTACACCTTCGGGTAAACCAAGGACTCGTTTTGGTCTTCCTATTATTTCTGTTTCCCTTGGGAACAAAACTTTCCTCTGCCTCCTTGCACTTTGTTGCCACATATTCCATCATCTCGTTTACTGATTTTCCTACCATTTCTCTGTCCCACTGAACCTCCTGCAGGAAGTTTCTCATACCTGTGTAGTCCCCCCTTTTATAGTTTGGCCTGTCCCCTTCAGTTTCTGTTACCTTCTCCACTTGTAACTCTACTATATAGTCAAAACTCAGAACCACGTGATCGCTAGCTCCAAGGGGCCTCTCGTAAGTGATGTCCTCAATGTCTGAACTGCTCAGGGTGAACACAAGATCCAGTCTTGCTGGCTCATCCTCCCCTCTCTCTCTGGTTGTGTCCCTGACATGTTGATGCATGAGGTTTTCAAGTACCACATCCATCATCTTGGCTCTCCATGTTTCGGGACCCCCATGTGGCTCCAGGTTTTCCCAGTCGATCTCCCTGTGGTTGAAATCGCCCATTACCAGTAACTTTGCTCTGCTCGAGTGAGCTCTTCTTGCCACCTCAGCCAGTGTGTCCACCATCACCCTGTTGTTTTCTTCGTACTCCTCTCTTGGCCTCCTGCAGTTCTGTGGTGGGTTATACATCACTCCAATGACTACTTTATGTTCTCCGGACTGAATTGTACCTACAATGTAGTCTCTTTCTCCAATCATGTCCATGCCTTCCATTTCCTCAAATCCCCATCGGTGTTTTATGAGCAGTGCAACCCCTCCTCCCCCTCTACTCCTTCTATCTTTCCTCAGGATCTGATATCCTGTTGGGAAGACTGTGTCTGTTATTGTCTCAGCGAGTTTTGTTTCTGTGACTGCTATGATGTCTGGGGATTTTTCACTGATTCTTTCGTTCCACTCCTCATGTTTATTCGTTATTCCATCCGCGTTTGTGTACCAAACCTTCAGTTTCTTTTCTATCATTGTGGTCATGCAAGAATATTGGGGTTGGGGGAGCGAGAGCCTTGGTGGGGGCCTATATGGGGCTGTGGTGTAGGTGGGGTTTGTGTTGATGGGGGTGGGGTCAGAATGCCCATAAGGGACAGCTGTTGGGGTGAGGTTTGTGATATGGGGGTTGGTGGCAGAGGGAACAGTGAGTGGGTTGTAGTATAGGTTGCTCAGTTGCGTTGGGAATGTCGCGGTTGGAGTCTTTTGGTGGGAGATTCTGTGGGGTGTGTTTGCCCTTTCTCCTGTGTCTGGGTCCTGCTCATTTTCATTGCTTCTCGTTCCTCCTTGCGTCTCTGTACCCTCTCTTTCAGTGTAGTCCTTTCTTCCTGTGTTCTGTCGCGGTCGAGGTATACTCTCTGGTACCCCTCTTTGTCCCTCAGTCTTGCTTTCTCTTGCAGAATCCTGGTTCGAACTGATTCTTCCTTGAAAGTTACTCTGACAGGCCGTATCCTTCCACTCGCAAACCACCCAATTCTCTGAAAATTTGTCACCTGGGTCATATCGCCCTCCCCTATTGTTTTCATGATGCCTTCAATCATTTTTTTCTCCTCCTGTTTTATTTCTTCAAAGTTGTCCCCCTTGGCTTCTTGGAGCCCGTACACAAAAACTGACCTCGC
Organism: Cherax quadricarinatus; assembly: GCF_038502225.1. Taxonomy (NCBI): domain Eukaryota; kingdom Metazoa; phylum Arthropoda; class Malacostraca; order Decapoda; family Parastacidae; genus Cherax; species Cherax quadricarinatus. Next base: position 30,229,015 of record NC_091305.1, read on the forward strand.
CCTTTCCTCCTCCCACTGAGTCTCCATCTGCTTCCTCTGAGGCATTTTATTTCCTTCCATTGACATGTTCTTGCCTTCAGTCCCTGTCATATCTGAAACTTCTATTCTCAGTGAACTGTCTTTCCTGACCAGCTGTCCCTTGCTACTGCAGTTGGCTGTTAGAATCTCTGCATATAGCATACCTTCATTGTCTTCGGACCTGTCGTTTGATCTTAGTGTGCTCATCGTCTTTTCCCTGGCCCCACGTGGGTCTGATAGGGCCTTCGTGTACGGCATGTCTCCGTTGTTGCTTACCGTCCCCTTGTCTGCGCCTGACTTTAAATTTCCTGATGTCACATCTGAATTGTCATTTGTCTCTCTAATTTGTTTCAGGCTTTGCAGTTTCTCTTCTAAGCACTGTATCCTAGCTTCTGCTGCTAAGACCTGTACTTCCCACTTCCTGCACTCTTCAGCTATCCGCACCTCCATTTTCTTACCAAGCTCTACTATCTTCCTTCCCCACTCTTCCTCCCTTTTTTGGAGCTCTAACTCCCAGTCTTTCCTCCCTGGTTCGTCTACCAGGTCTCTGGTTTTCCGTCCTCTAAGGCCACCCATTTTTTTTTTTTTTTTTTTTTTTTTTTTTTTACCACAGACAGAAGGCTAGAGGAGGGAGAGGGTGCAGGGGGGAGAGGAAAGGGTAGAAGAGGGAGAGAGAGGAGAGAGAAAGGGTAGAAAGAGGGATAGAGAGGAGAGAGTATGGGGGTGAGGGATAAGACCAAGGGGGAGAGAGAGAAATGTGAGGGGGGAGAGAAAGGGTAGAGAGAGGGAGAAAGAGAGGGAGAGGGAGAGAAAGAGAGAGAGAGGGAGAAAGGAGGGCGAGGGAAAAGGCTATGAGAGAGAGAAATGGAGAGATGGAGAGAGAAGCCTATAGAGAGAGAGAAGGGTGAGAGATAGGGTTATGGGAGAGAGAGAGAGGAGGGCGAGGGAAAAGGCTATGAGAGAGAGAAATGGAGAGATGGAGAGAGAAGCCTATAGAGAGAGAGGAGGGTGAGAGATAGGGTTATGGGAGTGAGAGAGAGAGGGAGAGAGAGAGAGGGAGAGTGAGAGGGAGAGAGAGAGGAAGAGAGAGAGGAAGAGAGAGAGGAAGAGAGAGAGGAAGAGAGAGAGGAAGAGAGAGAGGAAGAGAGAGAGGAAGAGAGAGAGGAAGAGAGAGAGGGAGAGAGGGAGAGAGAGAGGGAGAGAGAGAGAGAGAGAGAGAGAGAGAAGAGAGAGAGGAAGAGAGAGAGGGAGAGAGAGAGGGAGAGAGAGAGGGAGAGAGAGAGAGAGAGAGAGAGAGAGAGAGTAGGGAAAAAGGCTATGAGAGAGAGAAACGCGATGGAAGGAAAAGATAGGAGGGAGTGAAGGCAAGAGCGGGGAGGGGAAGGTCTGTGGGGAGGGAAAGGTGTGTGGGGGGGTGAGGGGACACGGTCAAATTCCAAGGATCAGCTTTGTGTACTCACCTAGTTGTGGTTACAGGGGTCGAGACTCAGCTCCTGGCCCCGAGTGTATGTGTGTGTGCACGTGTGTGTGAGCACATCAGTTGTTTATATGTCCCAGAAATACAATTCACCTCTGTGTATCCGTAATACTAATAAGATACCATTAACACTGAGAGTAATTCTAATAATTATAATACTAGCGTGTGTTAACAAGTCATTCTTTCACCCAGTTATGTACTACCTTTTACTACATGTGTACCCAATACTTGCTTCTCAGATTGTACTGTCTTTGTGTCCTAAAACATTATCTCTCGAAACTGTTGTCAGGGCTGTAGTCCCATTAGCCACGACTTAATCCTCCTGCCTATTCCTTGCTCCTACAAATTTTATCTTCCTACTACTGCTAGGTGTTGTGTGTATGATAATCCCTCTGGAGCCGGGTTTAGATAGCGAGCTACCAGTGACCGTAGGGCCGGCTCTACCACTCAAAACTTCCCGCCAACCACAAACAGGTGATTTGTATGTTACTCCTCAGAGGGGACGTCCATCCAGATGCCTGATGTACGATGCTCGCTGTACGATGCTCGCTGTATGATGACTCGTGCACCTCGCCCTTCCGCCACTGACTTCTTCAGCTATTCTTTTCTCGTTGCCCTTTTGAGTCCTCATTTACCACACTTATCACTTGTATACTGCTACTTTTATAATTTACACTTCACTTTTGGTAAGTACACTTCTTATTTGTGATGACACCCAACCTGTTATGGCGGCTCTACTCCCTCAGGCCTACTGCTGCCACCACCTCTGCTTATATATATTTTTATGTATATATATATATATATATATATATATATATATATATATATATATATATATATATATATATCCCCTTTCTGGCTAGCTTGTTCACGCTGTGTGCTACATCACAGTTTGTCGTTAGCCACCCTCTCTTAATTCTATTTGATCTTTTCTCTTTAGTCACTCGCTTTGTACTTTGTTATGTGTAACACTGTGGCAACAGGTGCCAACTAGGCCTCAACGAACTGGCACTTTGAAATTTTGTTGTATAATTTCAGGCTTTCTCTCGCCTTTACTTTATTTATTTTTGCTAATACTTTGGTTATCACTTGTAGGGTTGTTCACTGACGTTGTCACTAACACTGGTTGCTTCTAGCTGCTAAAACACGCCCTAAAAGCACTAAGATTCTCGGAGCCTGGTGCTTGCGACCCACTACACTACGTGTGTGTGTGTGTGTGTGTGTGTGTGTGTGTGTGTGTGTGTGTGTGTGTGTGTATGTGTGTGCACTCACCTAGTTGAGATTGCAGGGGTCGAGTTCAAGCTCCTGTGTGTGTGTGTGTGTGTGTGTGTGTGTGTGTGTGTGTGTTTGTGTGTGTGTTTGTGTGTGCGTGTGTATGTGTATGAGTGTATATGAGTGTGTGTGTGTATGAGTGTGTGTGTGTGTGTCTGTGTATGAGTGTGTGTGCGTGTGTGTGTATGAGTTTGTGTGTGTGTTAGTTAGTTACCATTTGGTCCTAGGCACATGTCAATTAGACACTAGGCCTGTTGTATGTGCATGCGTGTGTATGTGTGTGTGTATGTATGTGTACTCACCTATTTGTGGTTGCAGGGGTCGAGTCCTAGCTCCTGGCCCCGCCTCTTCACCGGTTGCTACTGTGTGTGTATGTGTGTGTGTGTATGTGTGTGTGTCTGTGTATGTGTGTGTGTCTGTGTATGTGTGTTAGTTACGATTTGTGTGTGTGTGTGTGTGTGTTAGTTACCATTTGGTCCTAGGCACATGTCGATTAGACACTAGGCCTGTTGTATGTGCATGCGTGTGTGTGTGTATGTGTGTGTGTCTGTGTATGTGTGTGTGTCTGTGTATGTGTGTTAGTTACGATTTGTGTGTATGTGTGTGTGTGTGTGTGTGTGTGTGTGTGTGTGTGTGTGTGTGTGTTAGTTACCATTTAGTCCTTTGGCACATGTCGATTAGACACTAGGCCTGTTGTATGTGCATGCGTGTGTGTGTAACTCCCGAACACAACATTAGTAACTCCCGAACACAACATTAGTAACTCCCGAACACAACATTAGTAACTCCCGAACACAACATTAGTAACTCCCGAACACAACATTAGTAACTCCCGAACACAGCATTAGTAACTCCCGAACACAACATTAGTAACTCCCGAACACAACATTAGTAACTCCCGAACACAACATTAGTAACTCCCGAACACAACATTAGTAACTCCCGAACACAACATTAGTAACTCCGGAACACAGCATTAGTAACTCCCGAACACAGCATTAGAAATTCCCGAACACAGCATTAGTAACTCCCGAACACAGCATTAGTAACTCCCAAACAAAGCATTAGTAACTCCCGAACACAGCATTAGTAACTCCCAAACAAAGCATTAGTAACTCCCGAACACAGCATTAGTAACTCCCGAACACAGCATTAGTAACTCTCGAACACAGCATTAGCATCTCCCGAACACAGCATTAGTAACTCCCGAACACAGCATTAGTAACTCTCGAACACAGCATTAGCATCTCCCGAACACAGCATTAGTAACTCCCGAACACAGCATTAGTAACTCCCAAACAAAGCATTAGTAACTCCCGAACACAGCATTAGTAACTCCCGAACACAGCATTAGTAACTCTCGAACACAGCATTAGCATCTCCCGAACGCAGCATCAGCAACTCCCGAACACAGCATCAGCAACTCCCGAACACAGCATTAGCATCTTCCGAACACAGCATCAGCAACTCCCGAACACAGCATCAGCAACTCCCGAACACAGCATTAGCATCTCCCGAATACAGCATCAGCAACTCCCGAACACAGTATTAGCATCTCCCGAATACAGCATTGGTAACTCCCTTGGGTGAAGGAGGTCTGGAGGTAGACTGCCTCACTGAACACAAAACATTCAGTCACCAGTCTAGTCATCAGTCAAGTCAGTCTAGTCTGACCTGTTTTCAGAGTTCTAAACAAACAACAGCAAAGAGAAAACACGAGTATAACCGGTGAATCAAGAGTCACGTTTTTCAGTTTTGTACGACACTTGGAGACAAGAGAGAGCAGAGATTAATAATTATTTTTTTGACAATTCTCTGGAGAATGTCCTGTCAACTCGTCAAGGTAAATGTGTCAGCGGAGACTGTTAAATATGTTAGAATATTGTCTTGATATTGAGGATGGAACAGCAGGGAAGGAAGAACAGCAGGTAGGGAAGTACAACAGAGAGGGAAGTACAACAGTGAGGGAAGTACAACAGAGAGGGAAGTACAACAGTGAGGGAAGTACAACAGAGAGGGAAGTACAACAGTGAGGGAAGTACAACAGTGAGGGAAGTACAACAGAGAGGGAAGTACAACAGAGAGGGAAGTACAACAGAGAGGGAAGTACAACAGTGAGGGAGGTACAACAGAGACGGAAGTACAACAGTGAGGGAAGTACAACAGTGAGGGAAGTACAACAGTGAGGGAAGTACAGCAGTGAGGGAAGTACAACAGAAAGGGAAGTACAACAGAGAGGCAAGTACAACAGAGAGGCAAGTACAACAGAGAGGGAAGTACAGCAGGTAGGCAAGTACAACAGAGAGGGAAGTACAACAGAGAGGGAAGTACAACAGAGGGAAGTACAACAGAGAGGCAAGTACAACAGAGAGGGAAGTACAGCAGGTAGGCAAGTACAACAGAGAGGGAAGTACAACAGAGAGGGAAGTACAACAGAGAGGTAAGTACAACAGAGAGGGAAGTACAGCAGGTAGGCAAGTACAAGAGAGAGGGAAGTACAGCAGGTAGGCAAGTACAACAGAGAGGGAAGTACAGCAGGTAGGCAAGTACCACAGAGAGGGAAGTACAACAGAGAGGCAAGTACAACAGAGAGGCAAGTACAGCAGGTAGACAAGTACAACAGAGAGGGAAGTACAACAGAGAGGGAAGTAAAACAGAGAGGGAAGTACAACAGAGAGGTAAGTACAACAGAGAGGGAAGTACAACAGAGAGGGATGTATAACAGAGAGGGAAGTACAACAGAGAGGGAAGTACAACAGAGAGGGAAGTAAAACAGAGAGGGATGTACAACAGAGAAGGAAGTACAACAGAGAGGGAAGTACAACAGAGAGGCAAGTACAACAGAGAGGGAAGTACAACAGAGAGGCAAGTACAACAGAGAGGGAAGTACAACAGAGAGGGATGTACAACAGAGAGGGAAGTACAACAGAGAGGGAAGTACAACAGAGAGGGAAGTACAACATTATATACTGAGTCAAAAAGGAGAATTAGTGTGCACTACCTAGCAGAGTTTACTGCCAGAGGGGAATCATAGGCCTGTGTCCCGTGTGGAAAAAAATAATAATTGAACTTTTCGTGTCAGAGGAAAGAAAGTCTCCCTGATAACATTGAGTATACATAGTGTATAGTGTATACTACAGTGGCTCCCTAGTATATTGATGATAAAGGCTAAAGTGTCATTTGAAAACAGGTGAATTTGTAAATGAAGTGATAAGCCTATAGAGGCAGGTGCCAGAAGTCGCCAGAAACTTACCACAGGTCAGCTGTTTTTAATAATCTTCCTGGCTTGCTAGTGTACTCGCATATAATCTAGTGATACCAGTGAATAGCAGAATACAGTGTTGTAGTAGCAACTAACCAGTATTATAATGGTACTTAGTGGAGTGGAGTGACTTTCATTAGTTTCTTTTTCTTGAAATACGAGACGTTACTGTGAATTTCATATAACCTGTAGTTACCAGCGGTCGCAATATACACAACGAGAAGCAATTATTACTACAGAAAAAGCGTCCTTCCTCCAAAATTTGCACCAGTCAACTATAGTGATAATATAGCATTTATTGTGGTGGAGACGGAAAAAAAAATAGAAAAGCCAGATACAGCGATTGATAAACAAGGGTGGAGGTCGACCGTTCGTCATTGTAGGAGCTGCCAGATATCACCGGCTCTTCAACACGCAAGTTATACTTTTGTATCAGTCAAATCACATATTACTCGGGTAGATAATTTCCAGTAGATCCTTCATGTGTTAGCTCAAATCACCGACCAGTATGTTTTAAATAAGTGACCCACTGATCAGAGCAGATCGACTGGTCCGAACCCTTGACTGGTCCGAACCCGGGACTGGTTTCAAACAGTTTCGTTGGACAATAAAGCAGACTGTAAACGGATGGGGTTGTAGGCGCCCTTATAAACACAAACATTAAAAATCAGGAACGTGACGGTAAGCTGTCCAATATACAAAAAGAGTTAGAAACAGAAATACAAATAGCTAGAGCTTCATTTAAGGTTATTAATATAATATTCAAGAGGTTGCTAGTAGAATTGCAGTAAATCAACCATTCAAATCATTATGAAGCTGTGTGTAGTCTGTGGTCAGTCAAACAAACGGGCTTCCACATGGATAAATTGTCATTTTTGTGGAAATTGGTGTCACGCCCCTTGTGCAGATATCCCAGAACTAGCTACAAGCAGTATTAAAACAGAGAAGTGTTTTTGGGTATGCCCAAATGAGGAAAATCTGTGGACTAAAATCACAAGGGTATTAAAAGAGGACAACATCAAAGCTGCTTTCATAGAAAACCTGGAAGCTTTCTACAACAGATGGGAACATAAAAAGTCTGGGCTGAATGGTACTGCCCTTGATACTGGCCATGTAGTCACAAACTGTAAGGCTGGAGGTGATGTCCTGGTAGTCAGTAAATGTGGGGCTGATAGAGCTGTCCTGGGAGACAGTAATGGGGAAGCTGGAGGTGCTGTCCTGGGAGACAGTAATGGTGAAGCTGGAGATACTGTCCTGGGAGACAGTAATGATGAAGCTGGAGATTTTGTCCAGGTAGTCGGGAATTATACGCAGGAAGGAATACATATAAATGACCTCATAGGGGACAGGAGCCATAGTAGGGAAACAAGTGTAGTCAAAGATAAGATAAAACCAATATTGCAAACTAGAAATACCGCAGGAAATAGCAAACAAGAGGACTCCAATAGCAATAGTGAGGATAAATTACCAAAAACAACTGGTGGGAGCTCCATTGTTGGTGCTAGGGAGGATAGAAGTAAGACAGGGAAACATGCACCAACAGGGAATACAGTCACAGAAACCCAAGGCAAGCGGAAACCAAGCCTGTGCACATACTATGCACTTGGTATCTGCTGGCATGGGAAATCTGGAAAAACAGATGGGACATGCAACTATGACCACCCTAGAAAATGCCATGCCCATATGACAACAGGAAAATGCAAACTCCCTTCCTGTAAGCTTTTTCACCCTGAAATGTGTACCTCTTCAGTACAGGAAAGACTGTGCTATAACTTAAATTGCCAGGCATACCATCTAAAGGGGACAAAAAGATACAAAACATCCAGGCCATGGGAAAACCTGGGTAGCCACAGCCACTCAAGAGGGAGAGGTTTTTTAGTGCCAGGAAGGAAAAAAAACTGGCAGGAAATGGCAGAAATCGTACACCAAATCCAGTCATTCCTGGAGTGGAACCACAGTCGATGGCCTCCACTCCAAACCAACAGATACAGATACTAATGCCGGAAAAAAAATCCCCCCCCAGTACCAACAATACCACCAGTCCGATAACATTCTTCTTTGCAAATATACAGGGTCTAAAGCCAGCAACAAACAACAAAATACCTTTCATCCGTGGACTGCTTGCAGAGGCAAAGGCAATGTTCGCGGCTTTCACTGAGACCCACATAAAGGATCACTTGGACAACGAAATATGGATCCCAGGTTACAACCTATACAGATGTGACAGAGTGAACAGGCAAAAGGGGGGGGTTGGCCTGTACATTGCAGAGTCACTTGTTTGCACAGAACTGCTTAATGCCTCAAATGATGTAGTGGAAGTTTTAGCAGTAAAGGTCGAGAACCAAAACCTAGTCATTGTGGTAGTCTACAAGCCTCCAGATGCAGCATCCCAGCAATTCCAGGAACAGCTGTTAAAAATTGACCACTGTCTGGAAAATCTTCCAGCTCCTGCACCCAACATCTTGCTCCTGGGGGACTTCAACTTAAGGCACCTAAAATGGAGGAATATAGCAAATAATATTGTTGCAGTAATAACACCAGGAGGCAGCTCTGATGAAAACTCACACTCACACGAGCTTTTAAATCTCTGCACAAAATTCAATTTAAACCAGCAAATAATAGAGCCTACTAGACTGGAGAATAGACTAGACCTCATCTTCACTAACAATGATGATCTGATAAGAAATGTCACCATATCAAAAACAATATACTCAGATCACAACATAATTGAGGTTCAGACATGTATGCGTGGAGCCCCAGACCGACAAAATGAGACTAGTCACGAGGGAGCATTCACCAAATTCAACTTCAATAACAAAAACATAAAGTGGGACCAAGTAAACCAAGTCCTAACCGATATAAGCTGGGAAGATATACTAAGCAACACAGACCCAAACTTATGCCTAGAACAGATTAACTCGGTGGCACTCGATGTATGCACAAGGCTTATTCCTCTAAGAAAAAGGAGGAGTAGATGTAAAATAGAAAGAGACAGGCGCTCCCTTTACAGGCGACGGAAAAGAATAATGGAGCGGCTAAAAGAGGTCAATATATCTGAAATGCGCAGGGAGACACTGGTCAGAGAAATAGCAAGCATCGAACTTACCTGGAGTTTACCTGGAGAGAGTTTCGGGGGTCAACGCCCCCGCGGCCCGGTCTGTGACCAGGCCTCCTGGTGGATCAGCGCCTGATCAACCAGGCTGTTGCTGCTGGCTGCACGCAAACCAACGTACGAGCCACAGCCTGGCTGATCAGGAACTGACTTTAGGTGCTTGTCCAGTGCCAGCTTGAAGACTGCCAGGGGTCTGTTGGTAATCCCCCTTATGTGTGCTGGGAGGCAGTTGAACAGTCTTGGGCCCCTGACACTTATTGTATGGTCTCTTAACGTGCTAGTGACACCCCTGCTTTTCATTGGGGGATGGTGCATCGTCTGCCAAGTCTTTTGCTTTCGTAGTGAGTGATTTTCGTGTGCAAGTTCGGTACTAGTCCCTCTAGGATTTTCCAGGTGTATATAATCATGTATCTCTCCCTCCTGCGTTCCAGGGAATACAGGTTTAGAAACCTCAAGCGCTCCCAGTAATTGAGGTGTTTTATCTCCGTTATGCGCGCCGTGAAAGTTCTCTGTACATTTTCTAGGTCGGCAATTTCACCTGCCTTGAAAGGTGCTAAAAGAATCCTTTAGGAGTCAGGAATCGCGGGAAGAACTAAAAGCCATAAATGAAATCGAAAGAAACCCAAAGTATTTCTTCTCCTATGCCAAATCAAAATCGAGAACAACGTCCAGTATTGGGCCCCTACTTAAACAAGATGGGTCCTACACAGATGACAGCAAGGAAATGAGTGAGCTACTCAAGTCCCAATATGACTCAGTTTTTAGCAAGCCGCTAACCAGACTGAGAGTCGAAGATCAAAATGAATTTTTTATGAGAGAGCCACAAAATTTGATTAACACAAGCCTATCCGATGTTATCCTGACGCCAAATGACTTCGAACAGGCGATAAATGACATGCCCATGCACTCTGCCCCAGGGCCAGACTCATGGAACTCTGTGTTCATCAAGAACTGCAAGTAGCCCCTATCACGAGCCTTTTCCATCCTATGGAGAGGGAGCATGGACACGGGGGTCGTCCCTCAGTTACTAAAAACAACAGACATAGCCCCACTCCACAAAGGGGGCAGTAAAGCAACAGCAAAGAACTACAGACCAATAGCACTAACATCCCATATCATAAAAATCTTTGAAAGGGTCCTAAGAAGCAAGATCACCACCCATCTAGAAACCCATCAGTTACACAACCCAGGGCAACATGGGTTTAGAACAGGTCGCTCCTGTCTGTCTCAACTACTGGATCACTATGACAAGGTCCTAAATGCACTAGAAGACAAAAAGAATGCAGATGTAATATATACAGACTTTGCAAAAGCCTTCGACAAGTGTGACCATGGCGTAATAGCGCACAAAATGCGCGCTAAAGGAATAACAGGAAAAGTCTGTCGATGGATCTATAATTTCCTCACTAACAGAACACAGAGAGTAGTCGTCAACAGAGTAAAGTCCGAGGCAGCTACGGTGAAAAGCTCTGTTCCACAAGGCACAGTACTAGCTCCCATCTTGTTCCTCATCTTCATATCCGACATAGACAAGGATGTCAGCCACAGCACCGTGTCTTCCTTTGCAGATGACACCCGAATTTGCATGACAGTGTCTTCCATTGCAGACACTGCAAGGCTCCAGGCGGACATCAACCAAATCTTTCAGTGGGCTGCAGAAAACAATATGAAGTTCAACGATGAGAAATTTCAATTACTCAGATATGGTAAACATGAGGAAATTAAATCTTCATCAGAGTACAAAACGAATTCTGGCCACAAAATAGAGCGAAACACCAACGTCAAAGACCTGGGAGTGATTATGTCGGAGGATCTCACCTTCAAGGACCATAACATTGTATCAATCGCATCTGCTAGAAAAATGACAGGATGGATAATGAGAACCTTCAAAACTAGGGAGGCCAAGCCCATGATGACACTCTTCAGGTCACTTGTTCTATCTAGGCTGGAATATTGCTGCACTCTAACAGCACCTTTCAAGGCAGGTGAAATTGCCGACCTAGAAAATGTACAGAGAACTTTCACGGCGCGCATAACGGAGATAAAACACCTCAATTACTGGGAGCGCTTGAGGTTTCTAAACCTGTATTCCCTGGAACGCAGGAGGGAGAGATACATGATTATATACACCTGGAAAATCCTAGAGGGACTAGTACCGAACTTGCACACGAAAATCACTCACTACGAAAGCAAAAGACTTGGCAGACGATGCACCATCCCCCCAATGAAAAGCAGGGGTGTCACTAGCATGTTAAGAGACCATACAATAAGTGTCAGGGGCCCGAGACTGTTCAACTGCCTCCCAGCACACATAAGGGGGATTACCAACAGACCCCTGGCAGTCTTCAAGCTGGCTGTGTGTGTGTGTGTGTACTCACCTAATTGTACTCACCTAATTGTGGTTGCAGGGGTCGAGACTCAGCTCCTGGCCCCGCCTCTTCACTGATCGCTACTGGATCCTCTCTCTCTCTGCTTCCTGAGCTTTGTCATACCTCTTCTTAAAACTATGTATGGTTCCTGCCTCCACTACTTCACTTGCTAGGCTATTCCACTTGCTGACAACTCTATGACTGAAGAAATACTTCCTAACGTCCCTGTGACTCGTCTGAGTCTTCAGCTTCCAGTTGTGACCCCTTGTCCCTGTGTCCCCTCTCTGGAACATCCTATCTCTGTCCACCTTGTCTATTCCCCGCAGTATCTTGTATGTCGTTATCATGTCTCCCCTGACCCTTCTGTCCTCCAGTGTCGTCAGTCCGATTTCCCTTAACCTTTCCTCGTACGACATTCCCTTGAGCTCTGGGACTAGCCTTGTTGCAAACCTTTGTACTTTCTCTAACTTCTTGACGTGCTTGACCAGGTGTGGGTTCCAGACTGGTGCTGCATACTCCAGTATGGGCCTAACATACACAGTGTACAGTGTCTTGAACGATTCCTTATTAAGGTATCGGAACGCTATTCTCAGGTTTGCCAGGCGCCCGTATGCTGCAGCGGTTATTTGGTTGATGTGTGCCTCCGGTGATGTGCTCGGTGTTATGGTCACCCCAAGGTCTTTCTCCCTGAGTGAGGTCTGTAGTCTTTGTCCACCTAGCCTATACTCTGTCTGCGGTCTTCTTTGCCCCTCCCCAATCTTCATGACTTTGCATTTGGCTGGATTGAATTCGAGAAGCCAGTTACTGGACCACATGTCCAGCCTCTCCAGGTCTCTTTGCAGTCCTGCCTCATCCTCGTCCGATTTAATTCTTCTCATCAACTTCACGTCATCTGCGAACAGGGACACTTCAGAGTCTATTCCTTCCATCATGTCGTTCACATATATCAAAAATAGCACTGGTCCTAGAACTGACCCCTGTGGGACCCCGCTCGTAACAGGCGCCCACTGTGATACCTCTTCACGTACCATGACTCGTTGCTGCCTCCCTGTCAGGTATTCCCTTATCCATTGCAGTGCCCTTCCTTTTACGTGTGCCTGATCCTCCAGCTTCTGCACTAATCTCTTGTGGGGAACTGTGTCAAAGGCCTTCCTGCAGTCTAGGAAAACGCAATCTACCCAACCCTCTCTCTCATGTCTTACTTCTGTTACCTTGTCATAAAACTCCAGGAGGTTTGTGATACAAGATTTGCCTTCCATGAACCCATGCTGGTTTTCATTTATAATCTTGTTCCTTTCCAGGTGTTCGACCACTCTCCTCCTGATAATCTTCTCCATGACTTTGCACACAATACATGTCAGAGACACAGGTCTGTAGTTTAGTGCCTCGTTTCTGTTTCCTTTCTTAAATATGGGGACTACATTAGCTGTCTTCCATTTCTCAGGTAGTTGCCCAGTTTCAAGGGATGTGTTGAAGATTGTGGTTAGAGGCACACACAGCATCTCTGCTCCTTCTCTAAGGACCCATGGGGAGATGTTGTCCGGTCCCATCGCCTTTGAGGTGTCAAGGTCACTTAAGAGCTTCTTCACCTCCTCCTCAGTTGTTCGTATGTCATCCAACACTTGTTGGTATATTCCCTCTTGATGTTCCCTTCTGTTCTGTCTTCCCACAGCCCTTCCTGTCTCTACTGTAAAAACTTCCTTAAATCTCCTGTTCAGCTCCTCACATACCTCCTGATCATTTCTTGTGAGTTCTCCACCTTCTGTCCTTAATCTGATCACCTGGTCTTTGACTGTTGTCTTCCTCCTGATGTGGCTATACAACAGTTTCGGGTCTGTCTTGATTCTCGATGCTATGTCATTTTCATACTGTCGCTGGGCCTCCCTCCTTACCTGTGCGTACTCATTCCTGGCTCTGCGACTGATCTCCCTATTTTCGTGTGTTCTCTGCCTTCTGTACTTTTTCCATTCTCTATTGCACTTTGTTTTTGCCTCCTTACACCGTCGGGTGAACCAGGGGCTTGTTCTGGTCTTCCCGTTGTTACTGTTGCCCTTGGGAATGAACCTTTCCACTGCCTCCTTGCATTTTGTTGCTACATATTCCATCATTTCATTTACTGGCTTTCCTGCCAGTTCTCTGTCCCACTGGACCTCCCGCAGGAAGTTCTTCAACCCTATGTAGTCCCCTCTTTTATAGTCAGGCTTTTCCCATTCTACTCCTGTTATTCTCTCCACTTGCAGCTCTACTATGTATTCAAAGCACAGAACCACGTGGTCGCTAGCTCCTAGGGGACTCTCATACTTGATGTCCTCAATGTCTGAGCTGCCCAGGGTGAACACAAGGTCCAATCTTGCTGGTTCATCCTCCCCTCTCACTCTGGTAGTGTCCTTAACATGTTGGTGCATGAGGTTTTCCAGCACCACGTCCAACATCCTGGCTCTCCATGTTTCGGGACCCCCATGTGGCTCCAGGTTTTCCCAGTCAATCTCCCTGTGGTTGAAATCCCCCATAACCAGCAACTTTGCTCTGCTGGAGTGAGCTCTTCTTGCCACCTCAGCAAGTGTGTCCACCATTGCTCTGTTGCTCTCTTCATATTCCTCTCTTGGCCTCCTGCAGTTCTGTGGTGGATTATACATCACTGCAATGACCACTTTGTGTTCCCCAGACTGAAGTGTACCTGCTATGTAGTCTCTTTCTCCCGTCTCATCTATTCCTTCCATTTTCTCGAATTTCCATCTGTTTTTTACGAGCAGAGCAACCCCACCTCCCCCCCTGCCCCTTCTATCTTTCCTCATGATCTGGTATCCTGGTGGGAAGATTGCATCTGTTATTGTCTCCATGAGTTTTGTTTCTGTAACTGCTATGATGTCTGGGGACTTCTCATTGATTCTTTCTTGCCATTC
>NC_091305.1:30248427-30340927 GCF_038502225.1 Cherax quadricarinatus
GAGGTCTCTTGATGTTTTGCCCACATATAATTTGTTGCACTCAGAGGATGGAGGCTTGTCCTGTCTACTACTGGTGATGTCCTTGATGGTAGCGGTTGTGGAGGTAGATACTTGGAATGATGTATTGGAAAAGATGTTGGAAACATGTTTGGCAATGGAGTTGGTGGGGAGGACTATGTATCTCTTCTCGGCAGTGTCTTCTCTGTGTCATTCTGAGGGGCTCAGAACAAGGGAAGAAACTTCTGCACACCATGCCCAGCAACCCCAGACCTGCCAGAATGTACGGCCTGCCAAAAACTCACAAGCCTGGTATCCCACTGAGGCCCATATCCTCGGGAATAGGCAGTGCTCCCCACCAGCTCTCAGGAATTCTCGCAAAACACCTCTCTAAACTCTTGGGCACTATCAGTCCAGCACATCTCAAACACTCGAGTGATCTTCTCAATCGCATTCGCAACATCAACATCAGGAACAAGAAACTTTCCAGCCTTGACGTGACTTCCCTATTCACCAAAGTACCTACTACACAAGCCATCGATCTCTTGTGCAGGAAAATTGAAGATTCACTTGATCTTCCCATTCCAGCCAGCGATTTCATCGACCTTGTTGAACTATGTGTTGGCTTTACGTGTTTCTCTTTCGAAAATCACCTCTTTCAGCAGACTTTTGGACTACCCATGGGTTCGCCACTCAGTGCGGTCCTGGCGAACCTATACATGGAACATCTAGAAGCCGAAAGTTTCTCCACCATTATTCCTTCGTCTGTCACCTGGCTCCGTTATGTTGACGACATTCTCCTCATAACTCCTAAACGCTTCAACGTTCAAGCTCTCCAAGACAAGCTCAACCAGGTCGAGCCTTCAATCCAGTTCACACTTGAAGAAGAAGTCGACAACACTCTTCCTTTCCTTGATGTTCTGCTCTGCAAAGCTGACCACGAACTTCGTTTTAAAGTCTATCGAAAACCTACCAACAAAAACGATCTTCTCCACTTCTACTCTCACCACGACACCAAAACCAAACGTGGTGTAATTATAGGCTTCTTCCTGCGTGCACTCAGAATCTGCAGCAATGAGTTCCTTGAGGAAGAATGCACTATAATTGAACAAGTATTTTCTAAACTCCACTATCCTCGTCACTTCATCAGAGACTGCAGACAGCGGGCATTAAACATCTTCAACACACCCAGAGAAGACACATAGTCCTCCCCACCAACTCCATTGCCAAACATGTTTCCAACATCTTTTTCAATACATCATTCCAAGTATCTACCTCCACAACCACGACCATCAAGGACATCACCAGTAGTAGACAGGACAAGCCTCCATCCTCTGCAAGGGTATACATAATCCCTTGTAATGACTGCAACAACTTATATGTGGGCGAAACATCAAGAGACCTCCAAACACGTATTTCAGAACACCAATATGCAAGCAGGACTGACGATACAAGGAATGCCTGTGTACAACATCGCAATTCACACAACCATTTAATTAACTACAGAAACTCAAGACTTATCGCTACAGAAGACAACACTCAATACCGAAGAATCCTGGAATCATCGCTTATCTCTATAACCAACAACTTCAACCAGAACAACAGCTTCTATAACATAGCTGAACCACTCGCCAAGAAACTTCTTCATCGCTATCCCACATAAGAACATAGAACACTGCAGAAGGTCTACTCACAACTTGTCCAATACCCCTTCCAAGCTACCCAAGACTCTATAACCCCACCCGGTAGATCATCAGATGCAGCATTCTCCACCTGACCTCAACATTCTGAACATGACTATAAATACTCCCGTACCTTCCACCCCAGGTAGATCTGTGTGTGTTAGGTAAGACACATATGCAACAGTTAGGTATCTTTATTTCGAAACGTTTCGCCTACACAGTAGGCTTCTTCAGTCGAGTACAGAAAAGTTGATAGAAGCAGAAGTGACTTGAAGACGATGTAATCAGTCCATCACCCTAAAGTTTTGAGGTGGTCAGTCCCTCAGTCTGGAGAAGAGCATTGTTCCGTAGTCTGAAACAATATGGAGTTGAAGTGGCAGGATGGAGCCTTATATAGCGCCAGGTGAGACGTAGGTCACTTTGGGAGGTCAGGTCCCTCTCAAATCCAGCCGTTCTCACTAGTAGAGGTTGTCGAAGTTGATTTTAGGTCTGTACCAAGATACCCTTGTGTTGCAGTGTCTGACAGATTGAACAATAAAATGGTATAAAATACCGACAGGTTGTTAGGTAAGACACATATGCAACAGTTAGGTATCTTTATTTCAAAACGTCTGTGGCCTTGACAATTTCCTCCCACAGTAGTCTCCCTAGGTCCCTATCTAAGTTTGGGGGACGGTATATCACTCCTAAAATAAATTTTTCATGCCCCTCTGAAAATTTTATCCAAACAGACTCTGTATGTGTTACTTCAGACTTAATACCCGTTTTTATGCAACAGTTCAAGCGATCTCGGACATACAATGCCACCCCACCCCCCTTCCCGATATTTCTATCTACTTGGAACAATTTAAAACCCTGAATGTGACATTCCGCAGGCATGTCCCGACTTTTTGAATTAAACCACGTCTCAGTTAAGGCAAATACATCAATGTTACCTGCACTAGCAACTAATCTCAACTCGTCCATCTTATTCCTAGCACTACGGCTATTAGCATAATAAACATTGAAAGACTCTAATTTCTCTTTACCCTTCCTGCTCATTTCTGTTTTTCTACTAAACCTATTACTGTCCTTATCACCCAGTGTCACTGGCTTTTCAATATCTACCTCGTTCTGCTTATTACTAGTTCCCCTAGAACTCATAATATTACTACACTGGGACTTCACTGTTTTCCTGCCAAAACCCATACCACTAACTATTCCTAGTTTAAAGTCCTAACAGCTCCCTCCACTGCAGTTGCCATTGCTCCCACCCCAGACCTAGATAAGTGAACCCCATCCCTGGCATACATGTCATTTCTGCCATAGAAGAGGTCCCAGTTGTCAATGAATGTTACCGCATTTTCCTTACAGTATTTGTCCAGCCAGCAATTGACACTAATTGCCCTGGACAACCATTCATTTCCAACTCCTCTCCTTGGCAAAATACCACATATGACAGGGTTCCCACCCTTCCTCCTAATTATTTCTATTGCTGACCTATACCTGCTAATCAGATCTTCACTCCTACATCTGCCAACATCGTTGCCTCCAGCACTGAGACAGATAATAGGATTGCTCCCATTACCTCTCATGATGTCATCCAGATGGCTAACAATATCCTCCATCCCAGCCCCAGGAAAGCAAACCCTCTGTCTCCTACTTCTGTCCTTCAAGCAGAACTCCCTATCCATATACCTAACTTGGCTATCCCCAACAACAACAATATTCTTACCTTCCTTGGTGTTGTTCGTCGTGACGTTCCCAGTAGTCGACTCACATTCGTCGGGTAGCACTGAGAATGTATTAGATGTTTCCACAACAGTTTCCACAGCAGTCTCTTTCTTCTTCATCGTTTCTACCTTTCCATTCGTCTTCTTGATCGTCAACTTCGTTCCCTGCTGTCCAGCCACTGACCAGTTTCCCTTCTTGATCTGAGGACTCAAAACAGGAGGACCACTACGAATCTTCTTGTTCTCCTCGGTCAGTCACCGAATCTCCATCTTCGCCATCCTCAATTCTTCCTTAAGCTGTTGGTAAAGTTGCTCGATGGAGGGCATCTTGCTTCAATTCGTAGAGAGCGCGCAAACAGGTCTTCACAGAGCTAAGTACACGTCACCACTGGAAGTACACGTCACCACAAGCTAACACCAGAGTCGCCATCGCTTCTAGCACTTCAATAAAGGATCTAACCAGGACAAAATCAAAGCACCACAAACCAGTCAATGCAGGGGTCTACACTATACCCTGTGGAGGCTGTGACAAGATTTACGTAGGTGAAACAGCAAGAAACCTCGACACCCGCCTCAATGAACACATTTACGCATGTAGGAACAATAACTCGAACAACGCCTGTTTACAACACCGAAATTCCACCAATCGTCACATGAAATTCAGGGACGCCCAATTAGTGATCAAAGAAACTAATTTCCACAGACGCAAGTGCCTCAAATTAGCACTGATCACTGTTTCGAATACAATTAAACAAAACAACGGCAGCTTCACCATCTCTGAAGTCTTATCGAGAATCCTCCTGAAAACAGTAAACCTACCATCACATAGTCTCTCCTGTTATACTACACATAGCACATTACAGAGAGTGAACACTGAAAAAGGCCTTCTCCAGTCTATATTTGTCCAACCTATTTTTATGTTACCCAAGTAATAGCTTTACATCCTTTTACTCATGTACGAATTAATTGCTCTACCATATTGTCACTACTACTACTACTACCACTAGTGAACATCGAAATGGTAACTCACTAGTATTGCACCTCACTCTGAGCCATTATATACCCTCTGTGTCCATATACTGCTTGTATCGGCTTGCTCCTGGAGAGCAAAACGTTGCCACAATAAAATGTCACGTTAGTTGCACTTGTGTCTTTTTACTTTACATGAAGAATTATGCCTTTACTGCTGACATAAGTAAAGCTTTCCTAAGAGTGGGTTTACAAGAGGCTGACCGGGATTGTACCCACTTCTTATGGCCTGAGAATCCTAGTGACCCACTTAGCCCTCTGAAAACCTTTCGCTTTAGGAGCGTATTATTTGGTGCTACATCCAGTCCGTTCCTACTTCAAGCGACAATAAATGCACACCTTAAACGTATGGAAAGTCCATTGAGTAAAGTAATGATCAAACAATTTTATGTGGACAATTTCCTGGGTGTGACGTCAACTGAAGAGGAACTGTTAATGACTTATGGAGAGGCTAATGAAATAATGCAAAGTGCAAATATCTGAGGGAATGGAATAGTAATTCTTCCAAATAATAGGACAGAATAAGTAAAGATTCCCCTGGAGATGAAGTGCCAAAATGTAGTAATGTGTTGGGTTTAACTAGGGATACTGAGAGAGATTTGTTAATGTTAAGACCTAATAGTTACAGTATGCCCAATAAATTAACTAAGAGAGTTTTGCTTGCTGAAGTTTCCAAATGTTTTGATCCACTAGGTTTAGTGTCACCCCTTACTATAAGAGGGAAATTATTAATTCAGGAAGCATGGAAACTTAAATGTGTTTGGGATGAAATTCTACCTGAGGAATTCATTAATAGGTGGGATGAATTAATTGGTGATTATGAGAAAATTCCAATGTTGGAGTTCCCACGCCAGGTGGCCAATCCAAATGGGAAAAATGTACTCCACATTTTTTGTGATGTTTCAAAATTGGCATATGGAGCAGTTGCTTATCTTCAATGTAATACTGTTATTTCTATTGTTATGTCTAAGGCTAAAGTGTCTCCAGTTAAATCACGTACCTTACCTCAGTTGGAATTAACAGCCATTTATGTAGGTGTCAAATTAGCTAATTATATAAGAAATAAGTTGCAGGAGATAAATATTAGCGACACTGTAATCTGGTCTGATAATGAGGTATCCTTACAATGGATTCGTAATGGAAACAGTAAAATTGTGTACGTACAAAACAGAGCTGCTGAAATTAATCAGATGCAATAGAAGTATAATAGTTTGGGTCAGCACATGTTAACATTTAATCATATACCTGGTGTGAAAATTTGTCTGGACTGCCTCCAAGTGAGTTGCCTACCCTGGCAAGCTCTGTTGACACCGAGCTCTGAGGTCGGTACCTCAGCCTCACAAGTGGCTTATAGGACAGATTTTCATAAATGACTGATGTTGCAAGAAACCTTGCCTGCATGCATGTTAAAGGACTAACTTACTTGGTGTTGCAGCATATATCCTGATCTTCAACCTCCCTAAGCTTATCCCCTTTGGACTTCCCCTCAGAAACCACGTGCAACCGGGAGAATTAATTCCTGCAATATTCAATCGATATTAGTGACCTGCCTGCACCTCAGAAATTTCTGTATCCAAGAGGGTGTGTATCCCCTAGTATAACTATGCAGAAACGGACACTAGCTTCTAGATAGACAAGAGACAAAGTACGTATTGGTCATGAACTGCCGGCTGCACAAAGGCCACAGCTCAACTCACTCGCAATTTTCCCCAGACGCTGGCCAGAATCTTTAAGAAAAAGTGGAGGTCTTGTCTTACTGTATGGGTCTGATGGAGGAGGTCATCTATGGTACACATCGAGGTGCCTCCACCAGATTTCCCCAGATCTCATATGTGAAGACACGTGGGGGGCGCCGTCTGCTGATCACGGCATGTGTTGTCCAGATGATGTCTGGTCATAGAAGAGAGAGCTGGCGTCTTCGAGACCTGCGCCTCATCGTTCAAACTTGGGCTGCCAGTTTTCCCTAGCTAACTTAACCTAGTGTTTGCCTATATTATAGGCCTATTACTACCTATGTTAAGGTCTTAGGTCTACATTATTATTATCTACAGTTGCCTCAATAATCCTAATATTAGTGTACTAACAGTAAAACTACCTACTTCTTCCCTGAAGGGTAAACCTTTCAATTAAGAAGTACCTACCATCCACCTACGCCAAACCGGGAGAGTGTGTTTTTGTTTTTGGGTGGGTGTAAGGGCCCTCGAATGGTGTGTTTTTCCCCATTGGGACTTCTCGGACTGAATAAGTTCCAACACCTGGTGAGGAGAATCCAGCTGATTTCTTGTCTCGAGGTTTATCTTATGCTAAATTTGTAAATGCTGTATCATGGTTTAAATGACCGAGCTGGTTGGTAAATAAAGCTAATTGGCCTGTACAAAAGGCGTATATTGCTCCTGTTGAAATTACTGTGACCACAGCTCCAATAGTTTGTCCTTCATTAGCTATTGATATAAATAGGTATTCCTCTTTTTCCAAACTAATCAATGTAACTAAGTTGGTGTTTAAATTTCTAAACAAGATGAATATCTCGTATAAGTTTTCACATCCTCTTGAATATTGGATAAAGAGGGTACAGAAAGAAATCTATAGAAATGAGATTAAATTGATGATAGAAAGAAAAATTGTGAAAGGTTCCATAATAGAGAAATTGGGACTGTATTTAGAGAACAATGCAATTAGGTGCAGAGGTAGGTTACAAAATGCTGAATTGGGTGATTATGCTAAACACTCTATCTTACTGCCCAAAACTCATCATCTAACAAATTTAATTGTTCTAAATGCCCATAAAAATGTAATGAATGGTGTGGTACAAGATACCTTAAATTGTATTAGGGAAACTTTCTGGATTCCACAAGGACGGCAAAGTGTGAAAAGGGTGATTAAATCTTGTGTAATATGTCGCCGTGTGGATGCCAGATACTATATGTACCCAGGTCCTCCACCATTGCCAAATGAGCAATTTGACCCGGTGGTCTGGTGGCTAAAGCTCCCGCTTCACACACGGAGGGCCCGGGTTCGATTCCCGGCGGGTGGAAACATTTGACACGTTTCCTTACACCTGTTGTCCTGTTCACCTAGCAGCAAATAGGTACCTGGGTGTTAGTCGACTGGTGTGGGTCGCATCCTGGGGGACAAGATTAAGGACCCCAATGGAAATAAGTTAGACAGTCCTCGATGACGCACTGACTTTCTTGGGTTATCCTGGGTGGCTAACCCTCCGGGGTTAAAAATCCGAACGAAATCTTATCTTATCTTATCTAGCAACGAATTCCCCCTGGCCGCAGTGTGGAAAATACTGTATATATTTTCCAAAAATACAGTAGTTACATGTAAATAGATGGCCATACTTATTTAATAAAAATTATGTTATCGAAAATGGGAAGCCTGCGCCTGCGCAGACGGGACTCGCCATTGTGTTTGAATGAGCCAAGAAAACGTTAGTTAAATGGGAAGAATTTTTCATGCTCTAGAGTTTAAAATTGGGCTGACACCTCTCAAATAGGAGGTGAAATTGTTGAATGTGCAGTCCTGCATAACTTGAGATATCAGGCGACTGGACAAGACAGTTCCAGGAACCTCAGATAAGTCTGTTATGTTATAACTCTGCCCAGTGTTATTTTCATGTACAGACAGAGGTTTTCTGAGTATGATACACCTTGATCTCCAGTCAAATTGGTGAGTGATATTAAGATATATTCTCCTTCTGTTATGTAAATGTGTGTATATATAATCCTTTATTAATTTAATATACAGTCCACAAATTTATGTTATTATTTATTTTTTTATTATCACACTGGCCAATTCCCACCAAGGCAGGGTGGCCCGAAAAAGAAAAACTTTCACCATCATTCACTCCATCACTGTCTTGCCAGAAGGGTGCTTTACACTACAGTTTTTAATCTGCAACATTAACACCCCTCCTTCAGAGTGCAGGCACTGTACTTCCCATCTCCAGGACTCATGTCCGGCCTGCCGGTTTCCCTGAACCCCTTCATAAATGTTACTTTGCTCACACTCCAACAGCACGTCAAGTATTAAAAACCATTTGTCTCCATTCACTCCTATCAAACACGCTCACACATGCCTGCTGGAAGTCCAAGCCCCTCGCACACAAAACCTCCTTTACCCCCTCCCTCCAACCTTTCCTAGGCCGACCCCTACCCCGCCTTCCTTCCACTACAGACTGATACACTCTTGAAGTCATTCTGTTTCGCTCCATTCTCTCCACATGTCCGAACCACCTTAACAACCCTTCCTCAGCCCTCTGGACAACAGTTTTGGTAATCCCGCACCTCCTCCTAACTTCCAAACTACGAATTCTCTGCACTATATTCACACCACACATTGCCCTCAGACATGACATCTCCACTGCCTCCAGCCTTCTCCTCGCTGCAACATTCATCACCCATGCTTCACACCCATATAATAACATTGGTAAAACTATACTCTCATGCATTCCCCTCTTTGCCTCCAAGGACAAAGTTCTTTGTCTCCACAGACTCCTAAGTGCACCACTCACCCTTTTCCCCTCATCAATTCTATGATTCACCTCATCTTTCATAGACCCATCCGCTGACACGTCCACTCCCAAATATCTGAATATATTCACCTCCTCCATACTCTCTCCCTCCAATCTGATATTCAATCTTTCATCACCTAATCTTTTTGTTATCCTCATAACCTTACTCTTTCCTGTATTCACTTTCAATTTTCTTCTTTTACACACCCTACCAAATTCATCCACCAATCTCTGCAACTTCTCTTCAGAATCTCCCAAGAGCACAGTGTCATCAGCAAAGAGCAACTGTGACAACTCCCACTTTATGTGTGATTCTTTATCTTTTAACTCCACGCCTCTTGCCAAGACCCTCGCATTCACTTCTCTTACAACCCCATCTATAAATATATTAAACAACCACGGTGACATCACACATCCCTGTCTAAGGCCTACTTTTTCTGGGAAATAATCTCCCTCTTTCCTACATACTCTAACTTGAGCCTCACTATCCTCGTAAAAACTCTTCACTGCTTTCAGTAACCTACCTCCTACACCATACACCTGCAACATGTGCCACATTGCCCCCCTATCCACCCTGTCATACGCCTTTTCCAAATCCATAAATGCCACAAAGACCTCTTTAGCCTTATCTAAATACTGTTCACTTATATGTTTCACTGTAAACACCTGGTCCACACACCCCTAAAGCCTCCTTGTTCATCTGCTATCCTATTCTCCGTCTTACTCTTAATTCTTCCAATAATAACTCTACCATACACTTTGCCAGGTATACTCAACAGACTTATCCCCCTGTAATTTCTGCACTCTCTTTTATCCCCTTTGCCTTTATACAAAGGAACTATGCATGCTCTCTGCCAATCCCTAGGTACCTTACCCTCTTCCATACATTTATGTATTTACCAGAATTCCTGGTGATGTATATTTCATTTGTAATTAATAGGTCTAGAGCAACTTGTGGATATGACAGTTGTAGGTATCAAAGGGGGACATTTTTTGTGACCTAGGTGTCCCAAATTCCTACTTGTCTATGTAACTCTGATAAATAATAATTATCTTTGTTATTTACTGGTATGTACATTATGAGTTACATACAGATAAATGTAATTTTCCACAGACGTCATAATACAACTTGTGACCGTCTTCAAGCTTCCAGTCATCCTTGCTAATGACGTCATAATACAACTTGTGACCGTCTTCAAGCTTCCAGCCATCCTTGCTAATGGCGCCATAATACAGCTTGTGACCGTCTTCAAGCTTCCAGTCATCCTTGCTCCTGACGTCATTATACAACTTGTGACCGTCTTCAAACTTCCAGTCATTTTTGCTCCTGACATCATAATACAGCTTGTGACCGTCTTCAAGCTTCCAGTCATCCTTGCTAATGACGCCATAATACAACATGTGACCGTCTTCAAGCTTCCAGTCACCCTCGCTCCTGACGTCATAATACAACATGTGACCGTCTTCAAGCTTCCAGTCATCCTTGCTCCTGACGTCATAATACAATTTGTGACCGTCTTCAAGCTTCCAGTCATCCTTGCTCCTGACGTCATAATACAACTTGTGACCGTCTTCAAGCTTCCAGTCATCCTTGCTAATAACGTCATAATACAGCTTGTGACCGTCTTCCACCTTCCAGTCATTCTTGCTCTTGACATCATAATACAGCTTTTGACCGTCTTCAAGCTTCCAGACATCCTTGCTAATAACGCCATAATACAACTTGTGACCGTCTTCAAGCTTCCAGTCATTCTTGCTCCTGACGTCATAATACAACTTGAGACCATCTTCAAGCTTCCAGTCATTCTTGCTCCTGACGTCATAATACAGCTTGTGACAGTCTTTAAGCTTTCAGTCATCCTTGCTCCTGACGTCATAACACAGCTTGTGACCGTCTTCAAGCTTCCAGTCATCCTTACCTGGAGGTTACCTGGGGGTTATTCCGGGGATCAACGCCCCCGCGGCCCGTTCCACGACCAGGCCTCCCGATGGATCAGGGCCTGATCAACTAGGCTGTTACTGCTGGCCGCACGCAGTCCAACGTACGAGCCACAGCCCGGCTGATCCGGCACTGACTTTAGGTATCTGTCCAGCTCTCTCTTGAAGGCAGCCAGGGGTTTATTGGCAATTCCCCTAATGCTTGATGGGAGGCTGTTGAACAGTTTTGGGCCCCGGACACTTATGGTGTTTTCTCTTAGTGTACCAATGGCGCCCCTACTTTTTATTGGGGGCATTTTGCATCGCCTGCCCAGTCTTTTACTTTCGTAGGGAGTGATTTCTGTGTGCAGATTTGGGACCATTCCTTCCAAGATTTTCCAAGTGTAGATTATGATATATCTCTCCCTCCTGCGTTCCAAAGAGTACAAGTCAAATGCTTCCAAGCGTTCCCAGTAGTTAAGGTGCTTGACAGAACTTATACGTGCAGTAAAGGATCTCTGTACACTCTCTAGATCTGCGATTTCACCTGCTTTGAATGGAGATGTTAATGTACAGCAGTATTCCAGCCTAGAGAGAACAAGTGATTTGAAAAGGATCATCATGGGCTTGGCATCTCTCGTTTTGAAAGTTCTCATTATCCATCCTATCATTTTCTTTGCACGTGCGATCGTGGCACTGTTGTGATCCTTGAAAGTGAGATCCTCAGACATTACTACTCCCAGGTCCCTTACATTATTTTTCCGCTCTATTGTATGGCCGGAGTCAGTAGTATACTCTGTTCTAGTTATTATCTCCTCCAGTTTTCCATAACGGAGTAGTTGGAATTTGTCCTCATTGAACATCATATTGTTTACTGTTGCCCACTGGAAAACTTTGTTTATATCTTCTTGGAGGTTAACCGCGTCCTCAGCAGATGACAGCCTCATGCAGATCCTAGTATCATCCGCAAAGGATGATACGGTGCTGTGGTGTATATCTCTGTTTATGTCTGATATGAGGATAAGGAATAAGATGGGGGTGAGTACTGTGCCTTGTGGAACAGAGCTCTTCACTATGGCAGCCTCCGATTTAACTCTGTTGACCACTACTCTTTGTGTTCGATTTGTTAGGAAGTTGAAGATCCATCTCCCCACTTTCCCAGTTATTCCTTTAGCACGTATTTTATGGGCTATTACGCCTTGATCGCATTTGTCAAATGCTTTTGCAAAGTCTGTGTATATTACATCTGCTTTCTGATTTTCTTCCAGTGCATCCAAGGCCATGTCATAGTGATCCAGTAGTTGTGAGAGGCAGGAGCGACCTGCCCTGAACCCATGTTGCCCTGGATTGTGCAGATTTTGGGAATCCAGGTGATTTGCAATCCTGCTTCTTAGCACTCTTTCAAAGATTTTTATGATGTGGGACGTCAGAGCTATTTGTCTATAGTTCTTAGCTAATGCTTTGCTGCCACCTTTATGGAGTGGGGCTATATCCGTTGTTTTAAGTGACTGTGGAATTTCACCCATGTCCAAGCTCTTCCTCCATAGTGTACTTAGGGCACGCGAGAGGGGTTTCTTGCAGTTCTTAATGAAAACAGAGTTCCACGAGTCTGACGTCATAATACAACTTGTGACCGTCTTCAAGCTTCCAGTCATTCTTGCTCATGACATCATAATGCAACTTGTGACCGTCTTCAAGCTTCCAGTCATCCTTGCTCCTGACGTCATAATACAGCTTGTAACCGTCTTCAAGCTTCCAGTCATCCTTGCTCCTGACGTCATAATACAACTTATGACCGTCTTCAAGCTTCCAGTCATCCTTGCTCCTGACGTCATAATACAACTTGTGACCGTCTTCAAGCTTCCAGTCATCCTTGCTAATGACGTCATAATACAGCTTGTGACCGTCTTCAAGCTTTCAGCCATCCTCGCTCCTGACGTCATAACACAGCTTGTGACTGTCTTCAAGCTTTCAGTCATCCTTACTCCTGACGTCATAATACAGCTGGTGACCGTCTTCAAGCATTCAGTCATCCTTGCTCTTGACGTCATAATACAGCTTGTGACCGTCTTCAAGCTTTCAGTCATCCTTGCTCCTGACGTCATAATACAGCTGGTGACCGTCTTCAAGCTTTCAGTCATCAAGAATTAATCTAAGTCTGCCCGAAATGCCTAGCCATGCTAAGTGTCCTAGTGGCGCCCTCTGTAAATAGTATTTTATTACTTGTAAACCACACAATAACCAGAATCTGTAAACCCCTCATTGTAATTCTTATAGAGAATAAACTTGATTGAGAGTCTTGTGCCTTTTTTATATTATTAGATTAAACACAGTTGTACTATAGTCAATACCAAATTCATTATATTAGACCATAGTGCAATTACTAGTGAGAGACTGGTGCTATTTTTAATTTGTATTTTTATATTATTAGATTAAATCTAGTTGTACTATAGCTCATTCTAGCTCAAAACATAGACTCCACAAAAGTCATTATATTAGACCTTAGTGCAATTACAAGTGAGAGTCTTGTTCTATTTTAAATTTGTATTTTTATATTACTAGTTTATACCTAGTTGTACTTTAGTTCATTCCAGCACAACACATAGACAACATCAACTTCATTATGTGTAGTAGTGACTATACCCTACATGACCAAAATACTCTAGCTATATACTTGTCCAAACTTCCTACCACTACAGATATCAGTACTAGAACTCAACACACAACTCAGGATATAAATAACCATAATTTAAACCTAGAAGATGATTGATTACGTTGACCCTGATCTAAACCTCCAAAATCTGACACCCAATCAAAACCTATTGGAAAGTAACTGCCTTTATTACACAGCAACACAAGCCAGCACTATCCTAAACAATGCTAAAAGTCTATCAGTACTTAACTACAACATCAGGTCCTTAAGCAAACACTATGATGACCTCCTGGCACTCCTTGAATCACTAAAGACATCCTTCTCCTGCATTATTCTTACTGAGACCTGGCTTAAGCAGGACACAATAGATATCTACCCTCTACCAGGATACACAGCAATTCACAACTGCAGACCAAACCAAGTTGGGGGTGGTATTGCAATCTATTACTCTAACCAATTGTCTTGTATTAGCACCACTTGCTTTAGTGATGAATATGGGGAATACATTTTTGCTAATTTTACTGTAAAAAACCTTAAGACACCTATAACAATCGGTGCCATTTACCGGATACCTCACACAAACATCCCAAATTTCAGTGAGAAATTAAAGTCACTAATAACAAACAGACAAATGAATAAGCACCACCTTCTCTTAGCTGGAGACTTCAGCATCAACCTTGGCTTACTAGATGATCAGCCTGTAACTGATTTCATCAACAATATGAACAACACACTTCTCATACCAACAATAACTAAACCAACCAGGCTCACTGAGACAAGTGCAACCATAATAGACCACATATGGACCAATATACTAGCCCCCCTTAAATCAGGGATAATCACAGATAGCACTACAGACCACTACCCTACCTTCCTCCTGACAAACATTAGTAAACCACCATTTGAATTCAACAAAGTCTCATTTAGACTCCATGACGAGGCCTCAATAAGGAAGTTCACAGCTGACCTAGAGATTGTTGACTGGCCTACAGAATTCTCCAAGGCCAATGGTATTGATGACTGGACAGACATTTTTCTTAACAAATTACTTAGACTATACAACAAACATTGTCCTATAAAAACGAAACAGATCACAAACAAACGGCTTGGTTGCACATGGCTAACCAGTACCATTCTGAAATCCATTGACAAGAAACACCAATATGAAAAGCAATATAGACAGGGCTTAATACACAAAGATATTCTTAAACACTATTCATCAGTTCTCACCAAAGTAATAAAGAAAGCCAAACAACTATACTACTCCAGTAGATTCACAGACACTAGAGGAGATATAAAAAAGACCTGGAAAACACTCTCTCAGATTCTAGGGACCCACAAACTGAAAAAACCAAGAATATTGTCCTAACTAAACCTAATGAAACACCACTACATCCCACTGACACAGCTAACAAGATAAACGACTTCTTCTCAACCATAGGATCTAATCTCGCCAATAAAATCCCACATACCAATGCCCATGCCGGGGACTACCTAGATGGGAATTTCCCAAATTCCTTCTATTTTGCACCAACTGAGCCCTCGGAAGTCACCGAGATTATAAAGTCACTTAAAAACAACTCAGGGAATCTGTCTAATGTCCCACCATTACTGTACAAGCGAGCGGCCCATATCCTTTTGCATGCTATTTCATTACTTTTTAACAAGTCACTAGAAACTAGCACCTTCCCGAAACTACTCAAGATGGCAAGGGTTACACCAATACATAAAGGTGGTGACCCTACAGACTTAAACAACTATAGGCCAATATCAAACTTACCATTGCTATCCAAAATCTTTGAGAAACTCGTGCACAGGAGACTATATTCATTTATAACAACACAAAACATACTCAACCCCTGCCAATTTGGATTCAGGAAAAATAAAAGCACTAATGATGCAATCATAAAAATGCTAGATCTGCTTTACACAGCATTGGAAAATAAGGAATATCCACTAGGAATTTTTATTGACCTAAGAAAAGCTTTTGACACAGTGGACCACGACATCCTACTCCACAAACTTGACCATTACGGTATAAGAGGCCATGCGCTTGCTTATTTCAAATCTTACCAACAGACCCCTGGCAGTTTTCAAGCTGGCACTGGACAAGCACCTAAAGTCAGTTCCTGATCAGCCGGGCTGTGGCTCGTACGTTGGTTTGCGTGCAGCCAGCAGCAACAGCCTGGTTGATCAGGCTCTGATCCACCAGGAGGCCTGGTCACAGACTGGGCCGCGGGGGCGTTGACCCCCGGAACTCTCTCCAGGTAAACTCCAGGTAATCAGTATGTCACCATTAAAGACACAGCATCAACAACACGGCCACTTGATACTGGAGTTCAGCAGGGAAGTGTCCTTGGTCCCCTGCTCTTCCTCATATACATCAATGATCTTCCAAACGTATCCCAACACCTGAAACCCATTCTCTTTGCTGACGACACGACTTATGTCATCTCTCACCCTAATCTTGCCACCCTCAACACCATTGTTAATGAGGAGCTGATCAAAATATCGACTTGGATGACAGCCAATAAACTTACGCTTAACACTGACAAAACCTACTCTATTATGTTTGGTAGCAGAGCAGGAGATGCACAAATTAACATTAAGATCGACAACACTCTAATTACCAGACATAATGAGGGCAAATTCCTAGGCCTATACCTTGACAACAACCTGAATTTCAGCACCCATATCCAACACATAACCAAAAAAGTATCCAAAACGGTTGGGATCCTCTCCAAGATACGATACTACGTGCCGCAAACTGCCCTTATCACACTATACCATTCACTTATATATCCATACCTCACCTATGCTATTTGTGCTTGGGGAACAACTGCAGCAACACACCTAAAGCCAATAATAACCCAACAAAAAGCTGCAGTAAGAATAATCACTAAATCCCATCCCTGGCAACACCCCCCCCCCCCACTCTTCATAGATCTAAACTTACTCCCTGTTCAGTACATCCACACTTACTACTGTGCAATCTACATCTACAGGACCTTAAACTCCAATATCAACCTTGACCTAAAACGCTTTCTTGATAGTTGTGACAGAACCAACAGGCATAACACCAGACACAAACATCTCTACGACATTCCCCGTGTCCGACTAAACCTTTACAAAAATTCAATGTATGTCGAAGGCCCTAAAATCTGGAACACCCTACCTGAGAACTCTAGAACTGCAGACACATTCATCACCTTCAAAACTACCATTAGAAAACATCTTATCTCCCTGATACACCCCATCAACTAACTACACGAATACCACCTGGTGGTTCACACTTACACTCACTCACCCATTTGACCATAAACAGAAATATTAATCTCAATCTTAAAATAATGAATCCTATGATACTCCAATACTGAAACTATGTACTGTGCCAAAACAAAAGCATTCACATTGCTAAACTCACAAACTAGTATTTAGTCACTTAGCCATAATACCAACTTACCTCATAATTTGTAATATTTTAAAATTAAGAATTAAACTAAGTCTGCCCGAAATGCCTAGCCATGCTAGGAGTTCTAGTGGTACACTCTGTAATCATTATTTAACTACATGTAAACCACACAACAACCAAATTCTGTAAATTCAACATTGTAATCTTTATAGAGAATAAACTTTGAATTTGAATTTGAATTTGAATTGACTGATTGATTGATTGATTAATAGGTAAACTCTCTTGTCTTGTCTTCTCCTGCGTCATCATAGGTGGCCCTTAACAAACCCAACAACAACAACAAGACTTCTTTATTTTCCTCACAGGGTTTTGTTGTTGTTAGTTTCCTTCTCCTAAATATGGAATGATGTCCAATATTACTATATTGTGATGGTCCATGACCCCAGACACCAACAGTGAATAGTCCACAGGATATCAAATACTGAAATTTAAGTGACAAGCATGAGATTATGGAACTTAAGAGGTGATGTAAGTGGCGAAGTGTCTAGGAAAAAACTTATTACCTCAGCGATGGAGAGGAGAGTGTTGCTGGACTCTGTGGCAGACCAGAGTGGTGAGTACCTAATATTTCCTAGTTCAGTGGAAGTCCAGAGTTGTGAGTACCTAATATTTCCTAGTTCAGTGGAAGACCAGAGTGGTGAGTACCTAATATTTCCTAGTTCAGTGGAAGACCAGAGTTGTGAGTACCTAATATTGTCAAGTGGGTTTTCGATAACGTGGATGGGGTAAGAATACTCAAGTAGGCTGGTAGTACATATAATATAACGGAAGTATGGGAAAGCACCAACAGCCGACCTGCCTCTCTCTGCTCCCTATCTTCGACTGACTCTCAAAGTGCCTACGGGTGACGGGTGTTTGAAATCCTGCTATGGTCAGCAGCAATATGAATAATCAGTCAGTGATTCACGCAGACGGTTGGTAGTGAGTCATCTACTGGTACACTGGTTACTGGTACACTGGTTACTGGTACACTGGTTACTGGTAACTGGTTACTAGGAACTGGTACTACTACTGAGAGCTTGGCGACGCTAAAGTATGTCGTCCCGACATACAACTAATACAAACTAGAGACGGCAGGTGTACGGCTTGGGCTGATTCTATACAATGTCAAAGTACACAACAATTGAACATTATAACATACATAAGTAAAATATTGGAATGGAAGCTTATGTAATTGAAACTGTAATAAAACTGTAATGCAATACAAGGTATAATATAGCACAACTCATCGAATGAAACTCAACGTTGGGATTACACAGTAGAAGTGATAAAACAAAATTTGATCGATCGATCTGTATTCATGTGATCTACGGATTCTGAGGAAGGAATATATGCAAAGAAAGAAGTGTTTAACAGAAAGGCAGATTCGGTGCACTCAAATCTAGACTGTTAACTCTCAGAATTCGGAGAGAACGTGAACACACAAAAAAAATCCTTGAATACTGATAAGTTGATACTGTAATTATTCATCTATACAGGTTATTTACATTTAACCCCAACTCTGCTAGGGTGAGATTGATATATGCAGAATGGGTGTCATCTCTGGGAGGGTCAAACTCTGTTGCACTGGCTAACTCATGCTGTATTTGAGGCAAATCTGAATTGGAAGTAACAAATGATACTTGAGGATTTCTCAATACCTGTCGTGTACGTAGGGAATAATGACATTCAGGTTGATCGTCTGACTGAGTATCAGAGGTAGAGAGTACAGGTTCAGGAGGATTGTCAGAGTCTGTCACATTAGTCTGGGTTGGAACATCATTATCATCACATACTAACTTCATACTCGGTACTCGGGGTCCAAACCAAAGTCTTTCAGCTTGGGGGTCCTGTCGTCGTCTTGACCTTTTTTGAACAACACCTTCATTATGATCTAAATGCGATTCTTTATACTGACCAGTACTAATTTCTCTAACCTTATAGTTATTGCCAGTGATATGTTCAACTACTCGATAAGGACCCACAAACTTTTGATCAAGCTTAGGCATTGCAGACGTTTTGTTAAAGTTAGTCAGCATAACTCTGGAACCTACTTTGATTTTGGATGGCTTTGCTCGAGTGTTTGCGACTCTTGTAAATTCTGCTGTTGATTTATGAAGTGTTTCACGGATTCTTCTAAAAACACTTTGAGCTAAGCTGGTACGAGTTGCTATGAAATCATCAGGGTTGTAATTTGGGTTCGGATTAGAATATAGCAACTCATAAGGCAAACGTTTATCTACACCATACAATGCATAATGTGGAGTGTCACCTATAGAAACATTGTAAGCAGAATTTATAGCACACTGCACATTAGGTATAACTTCATCCCAAGTTTCACTGTTGGGATTGATAGTGGCTCTCAAGACATCAAGTACTTTCTTATTGGTATGTTCCGCTAACCCATTGCTGGCAGGATGATGAGGAACAATGGTGGATTTAGAGATCTTGTACAAGGTACACAAATTTTCAAGAATCTCATTACAGAATTCACCTCCATTATCTGTTACTAGGGTATGCCTGCAGATAATGCATTCTTTAAACGCTTTAGCTACTGTCTCGGCAGTCTTATCTGCAATAGGAACTAACTCACAATATCTGGTGAAATGATCTACCATAACACACAGATGTTTGTTGCCTTGGAGGGAACATTGGAAATTAGTTAACAAATCTAGCGCAACTCTTTCCCACGGTTCGCTAGTGGTTGGATACACTTGGATTGGATTAGGACCATTAGCATTACCTTTATGTTGCATACAGACACTACATTTCTTAACATACTCAGAAATATCAGTTGCCATACGAGGCCAAAAGTATTTCAATCTGGCTTGTTTTACTGAACGATTCACACCAGGGTGCGCAACACCTGGTACATCGTGAACTAGCTGTAAGGCTACATTTACTAGTGACTGTGGAATTACTAACTGGTAAACTCTTCTGCTAGGAGTACCCAACTCGGCTGTTCGATACAGTAATTCTTGGTTCATGACAAAGTCACTGATGGGTGCTGGTGGCTTCACAGTCAGAATAAGATCTTCCTGGAGCAGGAATCGAATCACACCAGACCACATGGGATCTGTTCGTTGAGCATTCTTTACATCCTCAGCACTAAATGGAGGGTCTGCAGTTACTATACTAACATGTCGCGATAAGTCATCTGCGACTACATTTGACTTGCCAGGTAAGTGTTCAAAGGTGGGATTGAACTCTTTGATAGTCAAGGTCCATCTGGCTAACCTTCCAGTAGGTTGTTTGTTCTGGAATAAAGGTATCAGTGGAGCATGGTCTGTCAAGACATGAACAGAGTACTGATAAATAATGTCTCGGAAGTGCTTTGAAGACCATACTACAGTGGACCCCCGGTTAACGATTTTAATCCGTGCAAGAGGGCTCATCGTTATGCGAAATAATCGTTATGCGAATGAATTTTCCCCATAAGAAATAATGGAAATAAAATTAATCCGTGCAAGACGCCCAAAAGTATGAAAAAAAATTTTTTTTACCACATGAAATGTTAATTTTAATACACACAAACTGAAAAAGGCATGCACAATTAAATGACACTTA
This sequence comes from Cherax quadricarinatus, assembly GCF_038502225.1. Classification (NCBI taxonomy): domain Eukaryota; kingdom Metazoa; phylum Arthropoda; class Malacostraca; order Decapoda; family Parastacidae; genus Cherax; species Cherax quadricarinatus. The sequence continues at coordinate 30,268,955 of NC_091305.1, forward strand.
CTTTTATTGAAGATCTGGTGATGATTGATGGGATGGGAGGAGGGGAGAGTGTGTGTTAGTGTTTAGAAGGGGAATCCCCTTCCATTAGGACTTGAGGTAGTAAGTCCTTTTCTGGGGTTACTTCCCTTCTTCTTTTAATGCCACTAGGGCCAGCTTCAGAGTCACTGGACTTCTTTCGCACAAGATATCTGTCCATAGTGGCCTGTACCTCTCGTTCCTTTATGACTTGCCTAAAGTGTTTCACAACATTGTCAGTGTAATAATCACCAGCACGGCTTGCAATAGCTGTGTGAGGGTGATTTTCATCCATGAAGGTTTGCACTTCAAGCCACTTTGCACAGATTTCCTTAATCTTTGAAGTAGGCAACTTCTTCAATTTCTCTCTCCCCTCCTCCGAAGCAATTTCCTCAGGTGTGGCCTCTTGCTGTTGAAGTTGATCTAGCAGCTCATCAGTGGTTAGTTCTTCATTGTCCTCCTCCACCAACTCTTCCACATCCTCCCCACTAACCTCCAACCCCAAGGACTTTCCCAATGCCACAATGGATTCCTCAACTGGCACAGGATTCTCAGGGTTAGCCTCAAACCCTTCAAAATCCCTTTTGTCTACACATTCTGGCCACAGTTTCTTCCAAGCAGAGTTCAAGGTCCTCTTTGTCACTTCCTCCCAAGCCTTACCTATAAGGTTTACACAATTGAGGATATTAAAGTGATCTCTCCAAAACTCTCTTAGAGTCAGTTGAGTTTCTGAGGTCATTACAAAGCACCTTTCAAACAGAGCTTTTGTGTACAGTTTCTTGAAGTTGGAAATAACCTGCTGGTCCATGGGCTGCAGGAGAGGAGTGGTATTAGGAGGCAAAAACTTCACCTTAATGAAGCTCATGTCCCCATAAAGTCGCTCTGCCACGTCTGTAGGATGACCAGGGGCATTGTCTAACACCAGGAGGCACTTAAGTTCTAATTTCTTTTCAGTTAGGTAATTTTTCACATTGGGGGCAAATGCATGGTGTAACCAGTTATAGAAAAATTCCCTAGTGACCCATGCCTTACTGTTTGCCCTCCACAGCACACACAAATTATCCTTGAGGACATTCTTTTGCCTGAACGCTCTGGGAGTTTCAGAGTGATACACTAATAAAGGCTTCACTTTGCAATCACCAGTAGCATTGGCACACATCAACAAAGTAAGCCTGTCTTTCATAGGCTTATGTCCTGGGAGTGCCTTTTCCTCCTGAGTAATGTAGGTCCTGCTTGGCATTTTCTTCCAGAACAGGCCTGTTTCATCACAATTAAACACTTGTTCAGGTTTCAGTCCTTCAGTTTCTATGTACTCCTTGAATTCCTGCACATATTTTTCAGCCGCTTTGTGGTCCGAACTGGCAGCCTCACCATGCCTTATCACACTATGGATGCCACTACGCTTCTTAAATCTCTCAAACCAACCTTTGCTGGCCTTAAATTCACTCACATCATCACTAGTTGCAGGCATTTTTTTAATTAAATCGTCATGCAACTTCCTAGCCTTTTCACATATGATCGCTTGAGAGACGCTATCTCCTGCTATCTGTTTTTCATTTATCCACACCAATAAGAGTCTCTCAACATCTTCCATCAATTGCGATCTTTGTTTCGAAAACACAGTTGAACCTTTGGCAAGAACAGCTTCCTTGATTGTCTTTCTGGTGCCCACAATAGTAGCGATGGTTGATTGGGGTTTCTTGTACAGCTTGACTAGGTCGGCTATACGCACTCCACTTTCATACTTATCAATTATCTCTTTCTTCATCTCTATAGTAATTCTTACCCTTTGAGGTGTAGGGTTGGCACTAGAAGCTTTCTTGGGGCCCATGGTCACTTATTTTCCAGAAACAGCACCGAAAATACTGTAATAATACGAAATATTCCGAGTGTATGCTTGGATGTTACCGCGGAGGCTGGCTGGTAAACAATGGGACGGAGCGGCACATGTGAGGCTGGCTGAGGGCACATTGGACGCGTCTCGGACGAAAATCGGTATGCGGGTTTTTAATCGGTATGCGGGGCAAAAATTTTGCGATAAAAGTAATCGTTATGCGGAAAAATCGCTATGCGATGCCATCGTTATGCGGGGGTCCACTGTATTGCTAAAGCTTCTTGCTCAGTTACTGTATAATTACATTCAGCCTTCATAAGGACTCAGCTAGCAAATGCAACTGCGTTGTACTTGCCATCAGTCTTCTGAGCTAGTACGGCACCTATGCCAATAGAACTAGCATCAGTAGTCAGATAGAAGGCCTTAGAAAAATCTGGAAATTTCGAAATTGGAGCAGATGTTAGTTTTTCTTTTAGAGTTTGAAATGCTCTTTCTTGACGGAAGGTCCAAACAAAAGGATCATCTTTCTTAAGCAACTCAGTTAGAGGAGCAGCTATAGAAGAAAAATTGCCAATGAAAGATCTATAAAAACCTGCTAAGCCCACAAAGGATCTTACGGCATCAGCAGTTTTGGGAGTTGGAAAATTTAGTACTGCAGTTACTTTACTTTGGTCAGTCGTAACCCCTCTAGGAGTGACTACGTGACCAAGAAACTTAATTTCTGATCTGAAAAATTGACATTTAGACCGTTTGATCTTTAAATTGGCTTCTTCAAGTTTACCAAGTACTACATCAAGTCTTTTCAAGTGTGTATTAACGTCTTTAGACATGACGATTATGTCATCTAAGTACACCATAAGTGCATTACCTATGAGACCTCTAAAGATATTAGTCATGAGCCTTGAGAACGTGATAGGGGAGGATCGTAATCCAAACGCCATACGGAGGAAGTGATAATGACCTGTAGGAGTGGAGAATGCAGTTAGCTCTTGGTTGTCCTCGTGAAGAGGGACTTGCCAAAACCCTTGTAACAAGTCCAGGGTTGAAAAGACTTTGTTATCTCCGATGTTACGTAAAAGATCACCCAGTACAGGAAGTGGGAAGCGATCTGGGATAGTTTTCGCATTTAACTTCCTGAAGTCAATCACTGGGCGCCAAGTACCATCCTTCTTAGGTACTAGGATCAAGGGCGCATTCCAAGGTGAATTGCTAGGTGCAATAACTCCATCATCAAGAATTTGATTGATCAATTCTTCTGCGACAGCAACTTGTGAATGAGGCATTCTGTACGCAGGTATATAGATAGGTCTAGTACCAGGTTCAAGTGGAATACGATGGGACAATAAGTTCGTTATACCCATCTTCTCACCTGGTAAGGCAATGGCTTTACGACGTTTGTTCAACAGAGTCAACAAATGCTTGACTTCATCTGGGAAGTCAGTGGGAGCTATGTCTTTCTCCTCAACTGGTGGAACAGATTGATCCAGTGAAGTGGATGAGGTCTCCCCGGTAGAAATAGCACCAACCCACTGGTCAGGTGACAACTCATCCTCTACCTGAACAGGGTAAGGATAGTGAACAAGGTCAACAAGATTGGTATTTGCTCTGAGACGAACACTGTGACCAGAAGTGTTAGCTAGGAAGAAATGGACCTTACTATCTCTTACAACATGTAAGGATGGTTCAACAAATAGACCTTTTACTTTGCAAGAATCACTGTCAACTAGGACGTTATCACCATCTGGAACACTAGGAACAACAACAGACACTCTAGTGAGGGCACTAGCTGGGACAGAAACGTCTTTCTGCAGACGGCATGTGACATCAACAAGAGATGTCATTACTAGTTGCAAGTAATTGTTTTCCGACAAGGCGTCCCCTGTGGAGAAACTACTACTTGAACTAGCAGACATTGCAAGGATAGGCTCAGCACTCAAGGTAGCCAGAGCATCCTCGGACACTTGAGGTAACTGGACACTATCTTGCAAGTCTGAAGTTGCAGGAACACGGACAGGAGTGACAGGATCATCAGTGCCTGACCGCTTGGGTACGCTACTGGAAAATGCACTGGCCTGTAAGGACTTAATTCGAATGTCGTACTCTGCGGAAGTATTGCAGATCTCGGATCCAAGCTGGTAACCCCAAAATGGTACGATCAAGTCATCAATTTGGGCATGCCATCGATAAGGGTCGAGCACAATGCGTAAGTCTCGCATGGAAGCAAATCCCAGTAGAAGGTCACCAGGGAAAGTAATCTGGTCGACAACAAGGAAGGAAGCAGTGAAGTCTCTATCTTGGATAGAAAAAGTTAGGGAAGTCCGACCTCGGACACGCAGGTGAGAACCAGCTACTCCACTAAGGGAGGACACATGAGTCGGTTCTATGAGAAGGACATGTCGTAACTGCTTATCCCTAAACAAACTAGACCTGATAATATTGACTTGCGCACCAGAGTCCATTAACAAATGAACGGGCGCATTATGAACAGATGCTTGCACTATAGGGCCTATGGTTGCATTGGAAGTTATGTGCAAACAAAAAGGTGGATTGTCATCAGCAAAGATTTGTTCCACTTCATCCCCAAAATCATCTACATCAGAGACATTTGAAGCAACATCATCAGCAGGATTGTCATTCTCGAGACTGCTTAAGGCTTCAAAGGAATTGTGAACGGGGATGGTGTACTCATTATCACCTACTGTCACCATGGGACGGTTTGACTGGGGCGCTCGAATTCCCCCGAATTGGAAGAATGAGCCTGGTTCTGGTTATTTTGAGAACCACGATGTCTGTTTCCTCTACGGGTTCTGCGGTTGGAACAGCCACGGAAAGACCTTGAGTACTGAAGGTTGTAGAGAGCATTGCACTCAGATGTGTCATGTCCATGTATTCTATGATAAGTACAGTAGGGAAGATCTGACTGGTACTCATCATCAGTATGACACCTCTTAGGGTAACTATCAGGACAATTAATTGCAATATGGCCACGGAAACCACAGTTGTAACAAGTCCGCTGACTATGGTTACTGAATGTACTATGAATACTACGAGGTTTATAATGACTCTGTACACTGGTCCTTGGTGATCGCTGAGATGGTTGACGACCACGATTTATTGCTGTGGCACAAACAAGAGGTGGTGCAGACTGAGGCATAGGTGTGAAATTACTTTTGATACATGGGAAAGTACCCTGGGGGCACAAGGAACGTACATGATTTAGGGCTGTAAGGGGTTCCATCGTCACAGTTGGGGGATTAGCCTCATAAGCACACATGGAAGCAGGCGGCATTAGTTCTTTGATTGCTCCAAAAGCTGCTATTTTAGCAAACGACGCTGTGGATGGTTTATCCTCGTCAGGGACAAAAGCTGAGGACTGGACAGCATTGATAAATGATGATAAAAGTTTGTCTAATCTAACAGCAAATGCACTCAACGATTCATTAGTCATGGGTGTAGCATTCACTAGTTCCCTAAGAACGACATATGGATCAGCTGTTTTTACTGGTACGAGGAAAGAACGAATCAGTTCCTCATATTGTGACCACTTAGTAAGATTCCTGAAGTCTCGCATATCAAGGAGATCAACAACGTGAACAGCAGCAGGGGACCGATGAAGAGCTTCTTTCGCAAGTCTGGTAAGACTTTCCTCTGAAGGAGGACTGTCAACTAGAGCATTAACACGAGAACGAATGGCAGTAAACCATGCTTCAAGACATGGCCATTGAATAAAGGTAACGCATCAAGGGAATCACGAGTAAAACTATAGTGTCTCAGTGTCTGGGTCGGTCTGTCAGTCCATAAGGAACTGTGAGGACTGATGACAGGAGCAGCAGTAGCCTGAGAGGTCTGAGTGTCGCCATTCACTAAAGTATCACTTGGCGGTATGTGAGACATAATGGCAAAGAAGTTACACGAGAACAAATAAGGCAAAAATAATGAACAATAAAAATGATATAAAATGCTAAAATTAAAATAAAAGAGATGCATCTAATTCTGCAGAAGTAATAAAAAAAATGTCTAAGATACACTGCAAGAGGAAGGACAACTCAATGTAAAGGACTGCTGGACAAGATAAAAAAAATACATTGAAATTTACAAGTAAAAGTATTACCGGAGACTGAATTAAATGCAAAATGAGCTGTCTGTACTCTTGCTAATAAAGAAATTAACTAATAAAATTGTAAATCAATGTAAAAAGTATAAAATAAAATCACGAGATTGTATGCAAAGAGAGATAACTGGGAAATTTAAATATATTCTAAGAATGCATAATCAAAATTAAAATATAATACAAAGACAACATGAGGAAAAATAATAAAATGAAAAACAAGACTCAAACAATAATGAACTGAGAATAATAATGCATAAAAATATCAATAAAAGAAAATAATTCACTGCAGAACAAGTGCAACAAAATAAGGTGTAGAAATAATCAATGCAGTAATAAAAGTTACACTGGGAAAATGTAGGTTAAATAATAAAATAAAAATATGAAGAAAAACTGATTGAACACTTTAACTCTTAATTGTAAATTAGACAAAACAATTTACTCAGAGTAAAGAAAACGCTTTATGTTAAAAAAGAAATTGAAATTACACTAAGAGTGAATTTGTTCAAAGAAATATGAAAAATATGAATAAAAATAAAACAAGAAACAAAACTGGAAATGTAATACTTACAAGTGGCGGGGCACACACAACATATTCACTTATTCATTTTTTTTAGTATATTCTTACAACAAAATCTTGCTGTGACTGATGCAACAAAAATTGCTGGCAAAAATAATGGTACACAAGTCTGCGAAAAGATCAGGGAATGAGACACTGCTGGCATACGAAAAAAAGGTACACATAGAAATAAATGGATAATTTGGTATACGACAAATACTGGAGAATACAATGCTGAAAGAACACAAGATAAAATAAAAAAAAATTGAATTATTTCACACGGAGTGACTGACTGGTACACTACAGAATAATACTTACTACAGACAGAGAGTAGCTTAAAAAAAAAAACAGATAAAAATGATAAAAATGAAACACAAGAGATGAGCGATAACACTGAAAAATATTGCAAAAATAATGAGTCAAAGAAACACTGAGTCTACACTGAAAACACAAGGCTTAGAGTACACAAGAAATTCACTGTAAATGTCTCACACACGCAAATGTCTTTAAATGCAGGAAAATGTCTCTAAACAGAAAATTATCACTGAAGTCTGGAGTAGTAGACAGAGTGACTAGTGATGAGGGTAAGACGTCCTGTGCGGTGATGACGCCTCCTACACTCACACTGTCGTCGGAAGAAATGCGCTTTCTCGGTGAACTCACATAACTGGCTTTATCGTTGGCGCCAGCTACAATCTCTTGACCAATTATGTGAGCCAAAACAGTACTAGGACCTGGTACAAGGGTGGAAAAAGAAAAACCCCACAGGTAGATGAGGTGGGTGGCGGGTGGTGGTGGTGGTTGTGGTGGTGGGGGCAGCGGAACAAGCTTGCCCTGTGCGCTCTCACTGCCACGCACTTCTCACCACACACAAGGTGGCTTAACTAAATCACAGTGCCACAGGGATGATGAAGACCACTCTTATCAGCATCCAAGCACAAGCGATATATGAGACAATACTTCAGAGGAACTTGCGTGGCTTACTTCTCTCTCTCAGTTGGGTTAGGAAGCTGGGCTGGCTGACTGGCTTAACCCACGTGAATGGCTGACTGGAAGACGTGTAACGATGCACACAGCATGAAGGGGCAGGTGGATGACAGGAGACAGGCTGGATGGTAGGCTGAGGCAGGCTGACCAGCGTTCACTTCCACAGTCTGGCTTATTGACTGGCTTAATTGCAAAATCCGGGTCAACCCCTCGGAGATTGAAGCAGTTAGCACACGGACTAAGCCAGGAAGCTTGAAAAGCGGCTGCAACAGGCTTGCAGGCTGGAGTACACAGGGTGGTGTGGTGAGGGTAAGCTGCTAGCTGGAGGTGGCTGAGACGGTTCACCTCTGACCTGCCGGCAACCCACAAACAGTCTAACGTCTGAAATACCCTTAAATCCACGCCCACACCGGTGCCACCATTTGTCAAGTGGGTTTTCGATAACGTGGATGGGGTAAGAATATTCACGTAGGCTGGTAGTACGTATAATATAACGGAAGTATGGGAAAGCACCAACAGCCAACCTGCCTCTCTCTGCTCCCTATCTTCGACTGACTCTCAAAGTGCCTACGGGTGACGGGTGTTTGAAATCCTGCTATGGTCAGCAGCAATATGAATAATCAGTCAGATGAATAATCACACAGATGGTTGGTAGTGAGTCATCTACTGGTACACTGGTTACTGGTACACTGGTTACTGGTAACTGGTTACTAGGAACTGGTACTACTACTGAGAATATTTCCTAGTTCAGCGGAAGACCAGAGTGGTGAGTACCTAATATTTCCTAGGTTCAGTGGAAGACCAAAGTGGTGAGTACCTAATATTTCCTAGTTCAGTGGAAGACCAGAGTGGTGAGTACCTAATATTTCCTAGTTCAGTGGAAGACCAGAGTGGTGAGCTCCTAATATTTCCTAGTTCAGTGGAAGACCAGAGTGGTGAGTACCTAATATTTCCTAGTTCAGTGGAAGACCAGAGTGGTGAGTACCTAATATTTCCTAGTTCAGTGGAAGACCAGAGTGGTGAGCTCCTAATATTTCCTAGTTCAGTGGAAGACCAGAGTGGTGAGTACCTAATATTTCCTAGTTCAGTGGAAGACCAAAGTGGTGAGTACCTAATATTTCCTAGTTCAGTGGAAGACCAGAGTGGTGAGTACCTAATATTTCCTAGTTCAGTGGAAGACCAGAGTGGTGAGCTCCTAATATTTCCTAGTTCAGTGGAAGACCAGAGTGGTGAGTACCTAATATTTCCTAGTTAAGTGGAAGACCAGAGTGGTGAGTACCTAATATTTCCTAGGTTCAGTGGAAGACCAGAGTGGTGAGTACCTAATATTTCCTAGTTCAGTGGAAGACCAGAGTGGTGAGTACCTAATATTTCCTAGGTTCAGTGGAAGACCAGAGTGGTGAGTACCTAATATTTCCTAGGTTCAGTGGAAGACCAGAGCGGTGAGTACCTAATATTTCCTAGGTTCAGTGGAAGACCAGAGTGGTGAGTACCTAATATTTCCTAGTACAGTGGAAGACCAGAGCAGTGAGTACCTAATATTTCCTAGTTCAGTGGAAGACCAGAGTGATGAGTACCTAATATTTCCTAGTTCAGTGGAAGACCAGAGTGGTGAGTACCTAATATTTCCTAGGTTCAGTGGAGAACCAGAGTGGTGAGTACCTAATATTTCCTAGTTCGGTGGAAGACCAGAGTGGTGAGTACCTAATATTTCCTAGGTTCAGTGGAAGACCAGAGTGGTGAGTACCTAGTCTTTCTTAGGTTCAGTGGGAGACCAGAGTGGTGAGTACCTAATATTTCCTAGGTTCAGTGGAAGACTAGAGTGATGAGTACCTAATATTTCCTAGTTCAGTGGAAGACCAGAGTGGTGAGTACCTAATATTTCCTAGTTCAGTGGAAGACCAGAGTGGTGAGTACCTAATATTTCCTAGTTCAGTGGAAGACCAGAGTGGTGAGTACCTAATATTTCCTAGGTTCAGTGGAGAACCAGAGTGTTGAGTACCTAATATTTCTTAGGTTCAGTGGAAGACCAGAGTGGTGAGTACCTAATATTTCCTAGTTCAGTGGAAGACCAGAGTGATGAGTACCTAATATTTCCTAGGTTCAGTGGAAGACCAGAGTGGTGAGTACCTAATATTTCCTAGGTTCAGTGGAAGACCAGAGTGGTGAGTACCTAGTCTTTCTTAGGTTCAGTGGGAGACCAGAGTGGTGAGTACCTAATCTTTCTTAGGCTCAATGGAAGACCAGAGTGGTGAGTACCTAATCTTTCCTAGTTCAGTGGAAGACCAGAGTGGTGAGTACCTAATCTTTGCTAGTTCAGTGGAAGACCAGAGTGTTGAGTACCTAATCTTTCCTAGGTTCAGGGGAAGACCAGAGTGGTGAGTACCTAATCTTTCTTAGGTTCAGTGGATGACCAGAATGGTGAGTATCTAATCTTTCCTGTGGATGCTTATATGGAATTTACTCTTTGTGTGACACAACTGTGCCCTTCACAATAACACATAAGAAAAGGGACAATGATGATATTTTGATCTATCCTGGACCATCGTCAAGTCTCAGCAGGGACTATAGCTGTACCTCTGATGCTCGTGCTTGAAATCACAAATGGGACTACTTGTACATCTTGATAACAAGAGATATAGGACTGTATATTATGTTATGCTTTAAATGAGAGAACTATAATTAGAAAGAAATTCATTACAATGAAAATTAACATGAAACACGGTGCCCCATGGCCTGGTGGCAAAATCTCTCACCTCACACAGTGCGAGTCTGGGCTCAATTACTGGCAAAGGGGTGGAAGTATCGGATGTGTTTCCTTACACCGGTTGTCTTATGTTCACCCATCAGTAAAATGGGTACCTGGGTGTTAGTCGACTGGTGTGGGTCGTATCCTGGGACAAAACTGACCTAATTTGTCTGAAATACTCTACATAATGAGGGGCTTTCTATATAGTAGTATATCATTGATGTCAGCTAGGTCTATATACCTTGTACATGTACTTGTAGTAAATAAAGATGTTATTATTATTATTATTATTATTATTATTATTATTATTATTATTATTATTATGATTGTTATTATTATTATTATTATTATTATTATTTTAAATGATCTGTTAAATTAGAAAAAAAAAATTAATTACAATGAAAGTTAATCATGAAACAAACTTGTTTGTTGGGTGTGGCTATGCTTTATAATGTACCTCACTACAGCAGTGTATGAACAAGCAGTATATTCCTATAGAGCAATCCTAAATCATAAACTGGAAGTAAGACAATTCACTGATCAATTACATTTGTTGGAGGAATTGATGTACAGTGGAACCCCGAGTTTCGGCTACCCTGAGTATCAGCCACTTCGAGTTTCAACCGCTTTTTTTGGCTAAATTTTTTCACGAGCTTTGGTGGTTGCCCTGTGTTTTGGCCAGTGTACCAGACCTGTCTGCCTGCCCGCACCTGCATGCCTTCTCGTGCAAGCATCGTGAGCCAGTCTAGCTTTGTTTATCCTAGAGTGAACATTACCCTGCGTGCTCGTCCAACCATTTCACAATAAATTCATTGTGTTTAGTAGTTGTTTATTGATTGTGACTGTGAAGTAAGCCACAATGGGCCCAAAGAAACTCAAAGTGGCAGTGAGGCAGTGGTTGAGGCAGTGGTTGAGGCAGTGGTTGAGGCAGTGGTTGAGGTGGTGGTTGAGACAGTGGTTGAGGCAGTGGTTGAGGCAGCGGTGGAGGCAGTGGTTGAGGCAGTGGTGGAGGCAGTGGTGGAGGCAGTGGTGGAGGCAGTGGTGGAGGCAGTGGTGGAGGCAGTGGTTGAGACAGTGGCTGAGACAGTGTTGAGGGTGACCTGCATATTGAGGGTGTAAATATTTCTTACTTATAAATTACGTACATTGTTTGTGTGAAGTGTTGGTGGCTTCTGCTGCCGCCTCCACTACCACTAATATGTATGACTTCTCTCAGTGGCCTTTATAAACACAACAACACCACCATCACTACTTACTCCTCATATACATAATGACATATTTTATTCATTCTAGAGTATATATCATGTTTCTGTGTTTTTAACCCTTTGACTGTTTCGGTTGTTTATACACAATGGACCATCAGTTAATGCCTGCATTGGATAGCGCCATAATTGGATAATGCCTCTCACTGGTGTAAAAAAATTGGCTCAGATAACACCTAAAAACTCGGTTAGGAGCTTTCATCCTGAACGTGTCCGCATGGCGCCCTGAGTGGGCCTGGCCAGTCACCCCATGTACCAGCCACTGTGTCATTGTTTACAAGCCACTGAGAATGGTTCCACACGTACATGCGATATATTTTGTATTATTCCATTGTTTTTAGTGCTTGTAATTGCTAAATAAGCCACCATGGGCCCAAAGAAAGTTTCTAGTGTCAGCCCTGTGATGAGGAAAGAAACACAGTAAAATTCAAGAAAAAACTCGCAGCAAAGTACCAAAGTTGAGGAGAAAGAGAGAGGGGTGAATGTGCTTTCTGCAGTGATTCAGTGATTCTGTGATATGTACGATACTAAACCAGCAGGTATCGATAAAGGATATAGTGCCAGATAGCGATAAAGTGTAGAATTAACAGTGCAGCAAGTAAGTTAAGCGAGTAAGCGATAGAAAAACGACGCAAAAGTAACTCTCCAATGTTGTTGTATGTGTATTGGACTGCTGAACATACGCCGGCCTGCTACATATCTTCCACCACTCTAAACCTCTGCCAGCATCTCCTCCATGAAACTAATTAAACTAACATCTCCAAGGTAAGTGTAAATACAAAAGTGTAAATATAAGTGTAAATATAAAAGGACCCCAATGGAAATACATAAGCCATTCTGACTTTTTTTTGGGTTATCCTAGGTACTTTACACATATGCTGCTGTGTATAATAATCTATGTACGTAACTGTATTTGTGTATACCTGAATGAACTTATTTATTTATAAATTAAAATATAAATATTTCTTATTTATAAATTAAAATGTAAGTACACCTACCATCCGACTTACGACCGAGTTCGGTTCCGAGAAACCGGTCGTAAGTCGAAACTTTACTACTGAATATCAACAAAACATTTTTGTAATGACTTTATTTTATTGTTTTATTTTGGTATTTCATGTTTTACTTTACTTTTTATGTTGTTAGTACTGTATTTTATACTGTAAGGTTTACCTGGAGTTTACCTGGAGAGAGTTCCGGGGGTCTGTGACCAGGCCTCCTGGTGGATCAGAGCCTGATCAACCAGGCTGTTGCTGCTGGCTGCACGCAAACCAACGTACGAGCCACAGCCCGGCTGATCCGGAACTGACTTTAGGTGCTTGTCCAGTGCCAGCTTGAAGACTGCCAGGGGTCTGTTGGTAATCCCCCTTATGTGTGCTGGGAGGCAGTTGAACAGTCTCGGGCCCCTGACACTTATTGTATGGTCTCTTAACGTGCTAGTGACACCCCTGCTTTTCATTGGGGGGATGGTGCATCGTCTGCCAAGTCTTTTGCTTTCGTAGTGAGTGATTTTCGTGTGCAAGTTCGGTACTAGTCCCTCTAGGATTTTCCAGGTGTATATAATCATGTATCTCTCCCTCCTGCATTCCAGGGAATACAGGTTTAGGAACCTCAAGCGCTCCCAATAATTGAGGTGTTTTATCTCTGTTATGCGCGCCGTGAATGTTCTCTGTACATTTTCTAGGTCGGCAATTTCACCTGCCTTGAAAGGTGCTGTTAGTGTGCAGCAATATTCCAGCCTAGATAGAACAAGTGACCTGAAGAGTGTCATCATGGGCTTGGCCTCCCTAGTTTTGAAGGTTCTCATTATCCATCCTGTCATTTTTCTAGTAGATGCGATTAATACAATGTTATGGTCCTTGAAGGTGAGATCCTCCGACATGATCACTCCCAGGTCTTTGACGTTGGTGTTTCGCTCTATTTTGTGGCCAGAATTTGTTTTGTACTCTGATGAAGATTTAATTTCCTCATGTTTACCATATCTGAGTAATTGAAATTTCTCATCGTTGAACTTCATATTGTTTTCTGCAGCCCACTGAAAGATTTGGTTGATGTCCGCCTGGAGCTTTGCAGTGTCTGCAATGGAAGACACTGTCATGCAGATTCGGGTGTCATCTGCAAAGGAAGACACGGTGCTGTGGCTGACATCCTTGTCTATGTCGGATATGAGGATGAGGAACAAGATGGGAGCGAGTACTGTGCCTTGTGGAACAGAGCTTTTCACCGTAGCTGCCTCGGACTTTACTCTGTTGACGACTACTCTCTGTGTTCTGTTAGTGAGGAAATTATAGATCCATCGACCGACTTTTCCTGTTATTCCTTTAGCACGCATTTTGTGCGCTATTACGCCGTGGTCACACTTGTCGAAGGCTTTTGCAAAGTCTGTATATATTACATCTGCATTCTTTTTGTCTTCTAGTGCATTTAGGACCTTGTCGTAGTGATCCAATAGTTGAGACAGACAGAAGCAACCTGTTCTAAACCCATGTTGCCCTGGGTTGTGTAACTGATGGGTTTCTAGATGGGTGGTGATCTTGCTTCTTAGGACCCTTTCAAAGATTTTTATGATATGGGATGTTAGTGCTATTGGTCTGTAGTTCTTTGCTGTTGCTTTACTGCCCCCTTTGTGGAGTGGGGCTATGTCTGTTGTTTTTAGTAACTGTGGGACGACCCCCGTGTCCATGCTCCCTCTCCATAGGATGGAAAAGGCTCGTGATAGGGGCTTCTTGCAGTTCTTGATGAACACAGAGTTCCATGAGTCTGGCCCTGGGGCAGAGTGCATGGGCATGTCATTTATCGCCTGTTCGAAGTCATTTGGCGTCAGGATAACATCGGATAGGCTTGTGTTAATCAAATTTTGTGGCTCTCTCATAAAAAATTCATTTTGATCTTCGACTCTCAGTCTGGTTAGCGGCTTGCTAAAAACTGAGTCATATTGGGACTTGAGTAGCTCACTCATTTCCTTGCTGTCATCTGTGTAGGACCCATCTTGTTTAAGTAGGGGCCCAATACTGGACGTTGTTCTCGATTTTGATTTGGCATAGGAGAAGAAATACTTTGGGTTTCTTTCGATTTCATTTATGGGTTTTAGTTCTTCCCGCGATTCCTGACTCCTAAAGGATTCTTTTAGCTTAAGTTCGATGCTTGCTATTTCTCTGACGAGTGTCTCCCTACGCATTTCAGATATATTGACCTCTTTTAGCCGCTCTGTTATTCTTTTCCGTCGCCTGTAAAGGGAGCGCCTGTCTCTTTCTGTTTTACATCTACTCCTCCTTTTTCTTAGAGGAATAAGCCTTGTGCATACATCGAGTGCCACCGAGTTAATCTGTTCTAGGCATAAGTTGGGGTCTGTGTTGCTTAGTATATCTTCCCAGCTTATATCGGTTAGGACTTGGTTTACTTGGTCCCACTTTATGTTTTTGTTATTGAAGTTGAATTTGGTGAATGCTCCCTCGTTACTAATCTCATTATGTCGGTCTGGGGCTCCGCGCATACATGACTGAACCTCAATTATGTTGTGATCTGAGTATATTGTTTTTGATATGGTGACATTTCTTATCAGATCATCATTGTTAGTGAAGATGAGGTCTAGTGTATTCTCCAGTCTCATAGGCTCTATTATTTGCTGGTTTAAATTGAATTTTGTGCAGAGATTTAAAAGCTCGCGTGAGTGTGAGTTTTCATCAGAGCTGCCTCCTGGTGTTATTACTGCAACAATATTGTTTGCTATATTCCTCCATTTTAGGTGCCTTAAGTTGAAATCCCCCAGGAGCAAGATGTTGGGTGCAGGAGCTGGAAGGTTTTCCAGACAGTGGTCAATTTTTAACAGCTGTTCCTGGAATTGCTGGGATGTTGCATCCGGAGGCTTGTAGACTACCACAATGACTAGGTTTTGGTTCTCGACCTTTACTGCTAAAACTTCCACTACATCATTTGAGGCATTTAGCAGTTCTGTGCAAACAAGTGACTCTGCAATGTACAGGCCAACCCCCCCCCCCTTTTGCCTGTTCACTCTGTCACATCTGTATAGGTTGTAACCTGGGATCCATATTTCGTTGTCCAAGTGATCCTTTATGTGGGTCTCAGTGAAAGCCGCGAACATTGCCTTTGCCTCTGCAAGCAGTCCACGGATGAAAGGTATTTTGTTGTTTGTTGCTGGCTTTAGACCCTGTATATTTGCAAAGAAGAATGTTATCGGACTGGTGGTATTGTTGGTACTGGGGGGGGATTTTTTTTCCGGCATTAGTATCTGTATCTGTTGGTTTGGAGTGGAGGCCATCGACTGTGGTTCCACTCCAGGAATGACTGGATTTGGTGTACGATTTCTGCCATTTCCTGCCAGTTTTTTTTCCTTCCTGGCACTAAAAAACCTCTCCCTCTTGAGTGGCTGTGGCTACCCAGGTTTTCCCATGGCCTGGATGTTTTGTATCTTTTTGTCCCCTTTAGATGGTATGCCTGGCAATTTAAGTTATAGCACAGTCTTTCCTGTACTGAAGAGGTACACAGTTCAGGGTGAAAAAGCTTACAGGAAGGGAGTTTGCATTTTCCTGTTGTCATATGGGCATGGCATTTTCTAGGGTGGTCGTAGTTGCATGTCCCATCTGTTTTTCCAGATTTCCCATGCCAGCAGATACCGAGTGCATAGTATGTGCACAGGCTTGGTTTCTGTTTGCCTTGGGTTTCTGTGACTGTATTCCCTGTTGGTGCATGTTTCCCTGTCTTACTTCTGTCCTCCCTAGCACCAACAATGGAGCTCCCACCTGTTGTTTTTGGTAATATATCCTCACTATTGCTAGTGGAGTCCTCTTGTTTGCTATTTCCTGCGGTATTTCTAGTTTGCAATATTGGTTTTATCTTATCTTTGACTACACTTGTTTCCCTACTGTGGCTCCTGTCCCCTATGAGGTCATTTATATGTATTCCTTCCTGCGTATAATTCCCGACTACCTGGACAAAATCTCCAGCTTCACCATTACTGTCTCCCAGGACAGCATCTCCAGCTTCCCCATTACTGTCTCCCAGGACAGCACCTCCAGCTTCACCATTACTGTCTCCCAGGACAGCACCTCCAGCTTCACCATTACTGTCTCCCAGGACAGCATCTCCAGCTTCACCATTACTGTCTCCCAGGACAGCACCTCCAGCTTCACCATTACTGTCTCCCAGGACAGCACCTCCAGCTTCACCATTACTGTCTCCCAGGACAGCACTATCAGCCCCCATTTACTGACTACCAGGACATCATCTCCAGCCTTACAGTTCCTGACTACATGGCCAGTATCAAGGGCAGTACCATTCAGCCCAGACTTTTTATGTTCCCATCTGTTGTAGAAAGCTTCCAGGTTTTCTATGAAAGCAGCTTTGATGTTGACCTCTTTTAATACCCTTGTGATTTTAGGATAAACTCTGTGTACAACACAAATAGTTGTTTATTTCGCAGAAATTTGGCATAAAAAACACGGTCGTAAGTCGAGTGGTCGTAAGTCGAGCAGGTCGTAAGTCGGATGGTAGGTGTATTTCTTATTTATAAATTATGTTCATATATTGTTTGTGGATAGTGGTGGTGGCAGAAGCCTGTACGGTTTCTCTAAGTGGCTATTATAAACCCAATAACAACACTTCCATCACTTATCCTCACATACATTATGGCATATTTTATTCATTCTAGAGTATACATGTATATCGTGTTTCTATGTTATTAATATTGTTTATTATGTCATATTAGATAAATTGTGATAGATAAATAAGCTGTAAAGTTGATAATAGCATCATATTAAAGTACTATTCTGTCAAGCCTCCTGACAGCAGGAACGGATTAATTGGATTTCCATAATTTCTTATGGGGAAAATTAATTAGGTTAACCCTTAATCGGTTAAGACGTATATATACATTCATGTGCATAGCGCTCCAAACATATATATATGTTTTCTTTGTCATTCATTCATCATTGCCACGATAAGCCTGAGTCACCTAGGCATGAGAGAATGGGTGTGCACACTCTATGTGCACCATATTAAAATAATTGGGGACTCCTGGGTACCATATGCTCTTTTTTCCTATTAAAAAAAAACAATTTTTTTTCTCAAAAAATTTGGGGTGCTACGCGAGTGAACGTATATATATGTTTGGACCGTTTAGGAGTTAAAGGCTAAATCGGTTAAAGCCTAGCTCTCTGGAAATGATTAAAGGTGTTAATTGAGGGTCCACTGTACGTCTTACAACAACATAATAGATCACAACACTGAACTACAATTACAGTAAGGCCCCGCTTTACGGCATTTCGCCTTACGGCGTTCCTCTAATACAGCAATGTAAAATTATGACCAAAATTTGCTATACGGCAAGCAGTCTTTCAAATACGGCGCCCCCCACCCGGTTTGTTTACATTCTCCGTGACCACATCTATTATGTCAGGAAACTTTCCAAAATTTCAAGTGTTTTAAAGTTACTGCATATTTTATATGTACTCTGATAATTATACTTATGTGTACCTGTGCCTAAATATACTTACACACTGTGCTGGTGTGCAGGTACACATTAAAATTGCTAAATCTCTCACTACTCATTACGCCAATACTACATAATAATAATCACTCCAGGGCACACTAAATGTCCTATTTTACATCAATATAGGCATTTTCATTAATCCATCTATGATATTTTCCTCAAAATTATATATGAAACCTGTTACATAGCATATAAACATGATACATACACTCACAGAATAAAAATTGATGTAAATACTATGAGATTTGTTTACAAAGCAGCTGTGTAGGTAGTGTTGGAAGAATTATGTTTTCTCTAGTCAAACTGGGGGATAACTGTAGAAAAATATTCTTTTCGTGTGCCTTTATATATAGTAATTCAACACCCTTGTGGGTTAAGTGCTTTTTATTATAAGGCGGGGTAGGGGTCGGCCTAGGAAGGGTTGGAGGGAGGGGGTAAAGGAGGTTTTGTGTGCGAGGGGCTTGGACTTCCAGCAGGCATGCGTGAGCGTGTTTGATAGGAGTGAATGGAGACAAATGGTTTTTAATACTTGACGTGCTGTTGGAGTGTGAGCAAAGTAACATTTATGAAGGGATTCAGGGAAACCGGCAGGCCGGACTTGAGTCCTGGAGATGGGAAGTACAGTGCCTGCACTCTGAAGGAGGGGTGTTAATGTTGCAGTTTAAAAACTGTAGTGTAAAGCACCCTTCTGGCAAGACAGTGATGGAGTGAATGATGGTGAAAGTTTTTCTTTTTCGGGCCACCCTGCCTTGGTGGGAATCGGCCAGTGTGATAATAAATAAAAAAAAAAATAATAATAATAATAATAATATTATTATTATTATTATTATTATTATTATTATTATTATTATTATTATTATTATTATTATTATTATTATTATTATTATTATTATCTTCATTCACTCTAAAAATGGTGTGTTGCTGTTTGTTTATTCTGAACTAACTTGTACAACTTGTACACAATGTAAGAGTATTTGTATCGTGAGGTAATTATTATTATAATAAAAAAATATTGAGGTAAATGTTTTACAAACTCTTACAAACGTATGTGAATGAACTAAAAGTAGACACATATTAATAAGCATTTATTTTGCCTGACCAAGTGATTGTTCACTACCTGTTCAGTTTGTGTTCTTACATTGTCTCAACTCTGTATCTCGTTCTCTCTCTTGTTTACTCTTTCGTTAACTAGTTGGCTCTCATTGACGATGGCGTCTAAGGTTAGCTGTGATAAAAAGAGAAGTCGTAAGCCTCTTGCTTTAAGTGTCAAGTTAGAGGATGATGGTGTGCCATTCTGATTTTATTCAATAAACACCCTGCCACTCACCTCTCACACATTAATATTAATATTTTAAGGTAAGTAATAAGTGTACTCTGTGTGTATCTTACCTTTTATTGTGTTTTTAATGCCTATTTCTATTGCTAACTTAATACAGTGGAACCTCAAATATCGAACTTTCTTCAGTCCAGAAGGCTGTTCGAGTGCCTTTACCGAATGAATTTATTCCCATCAGGAATAATGTAAATTAGATTAGTCCATTTCAGACCCTCAAAAATACACTTATAAAAGCACTTACAAAAATACACTTACATAATTGGTTGTGTTGGGAGCAGTTCGATTTTTGAGGTTCCACTGTACTATAAGTTAGTGTAAACTTGTTGTTTGGCATTTATTGCATATTTTATGTGTGCTCTGATAATAATACTTGTGGAGCTGTGTGGTAGCCGGGTGGAGGGACAACATTACGTTTTCTCTGCTCAGCCATCAGAGAAAACGTGTATGAATCTGCGTTTGGCCCAGCCACTCTCTCACTCTGCTTTTGTTTACAATTTTCGGCATGAATTATTCATTACTTCTATCTCGTTTATGATGGCATCTAAAGGTAGTTATTAGATATGATTAAATTCAGTGAACAAGGCATGTCGATGTTAATAATATGGCTCTGGCCCACATTGTAGGAAGCCGGTAGGTGTAGCCCAGGCGGGCTACACCTACTGGCTACCTACACTGACTTCCTACAAATAAATACTACTCGCCTCTCTTCCTATATTAAGACTACACATATTTTAAGGTAAATAATGAGTGTACTGTATGTGTATTTTACCTCTGGGATGTTTTAAATATCGTATATTAACCCTTTGACTGCTGCAACCCCCAATCCTGAGGTGTCTCCTAGTGTCGCAAAATTAAAAAAAAAAAAAAATTTTCTTATGAAATGATAGAGAATCTTTTCCCAATTGTAATGACACCAAAAAAACGAAATTTGATGGAAAACTGACAGAATTATGCTCTCGCGAAGTTAGCGACTTCGGCGATGTTTACAAATCGGCGATTTCACCCACTTTGAGCCCTATTTTTGGCTAATTCCGTTGTTCCAGTCGCCCAAACTCATAGCTATTTCTTTAGAACTCCATTTTTTTCTATCGATTGAGTACAAGAAACTGCCCATTTACTGATTTCAACTACCTAATAATGTGGTCAGATATTTGCAATTTGGCCAATTTCACGAAAACTAAAAAATATGACAATTTCAAAATAAGGTCCAGAATGGACAATGCAGACATTCCTGGCTCTAAAATAACATTTTCTTTGCTCATCAGTCATGTCTCCAGGCCCCTCTGATATTACTCTTGCTTTCTATTTTGAATTTTTATTCAAACAAAAAATAGGAGACTTACTATTATTCAGACTACTGCAATACTGTAATAATTGTATAAATAACATCAACCCATTCATGACTGCATATTAGAATGGCTAGTTGGACATGTATTGGACAATGGCATCATTTGTTTACTTTTGAACATTGGCAAAAATCAAGCATTTCCCCTACTTTGAGCTCCATTTCTAGGTTCTTTTTATAGTAAAATCAATGAAAATCACCACTATTTCTATAGTATGTTTTCCATTCTATCAAAGGAGACCAAGAAAACGAGAATACAACCATAAATACTATACGAAAATAGACCACAAAGTCGGCATTTTAATTAAAAAAAAACGGCCTGAGTTTTTTTTTTCTCATTATGCACTGCGTGCTCCAGGATTTTTTTTATATGGTGCACACTGACCACACAGACCCATTCTCTCACATGTGGGCCTACCAGCTTTCTCCTGCTTGATTTGAAGCCGCTAGAATTTATGAGTATATATACGTCAAACACGGTACCTCGTAAGACGTATATATATGGCCACAACAGTCAAAGGGTTAAGTATGAGACGGGGAGCCAGGGCTACCTACATCTGGGCTACCTGCACCTGACTTCCTACAAATAAGTACTACTCACCTCTCTCCCTACATTAAGATTACAAATACTTTAAGATAAGTAATGAATTTACTGTGAATGTAGTTTACTTTGTGTGTTTTTAATGCCTAGTTCTATTACTAACTTAGTATAATTTAGTGTAAACTTGTTGTCTGGCATTTATATGCATTTATAAATGGAAAAAATGGCGTTCTGCCTTCCGACGATGTCTGCTTTCCGGCGACAGCCTGGAACCTAACCTGCCGTATAAGTGGGGCCCTACTGTACATATTCACTTTTATTTTTGTAAGATCTGTTGGTCTAAAAAATAGTCTTTTGGCTTTTTGGTGGTCCCCAAGGAACGTAACCCTATTTTCCCATAAGTTCTTTACTTAGTCTAACACGGTTTTGCTTAACGCAGCATTTTCAGGAATGTAACTACAGTGTTAAACGACGGTCTACTGTATAGGGTTCTCTGCTGTCTGCAGTTTCAGTATCCACAGCAGGTACTTGGAACATATCCCTCATGGATACGTGAATATAGTTATCTGGGTGCATATAAAAATATCCAGTAACCTTATAATGCTTGAAATTTTGAAAAGTTTCCAGTCATAATCAAGAGACATGGAGCTCAGTGAGGATGTAAACAAACAGAGTGGCATGCAGACACTGTAATAGCGAATCATGGAGCCGTATAAATTAATTTTTTGTTATACAGCATCTCCTCACTTAATGATGGAGTTCTGTTTCTGTGACCATGTTGTTAAATGAATTAGTGAGGAGCATACAGTGGAACCTCGGTTTTCATTTTTAATTCATTCCAGAGAGTCTGACAAAAATCCAAGTTCGACAAAAACTAAAGCAATATTTCCCATAAAAACAATGTAAATCCAATGAATCCATTCCATACACCCAAAAATATTAACAAAAAATACATTTTTTAGAGAATAACTATAGTTTTACATACAGAAAACAATGAGAAATAAATACAAAACATTAATTTTAATGGATAATTGAACATTTAAATCAGTTTTACCTTTATTGAAGACTCTTGTTGGCATATGGAAGACGGCGAGGAGGGGAGAGGGAAGAGAGCAGTTGACCGTCAACTAATGGCGGCATTAAGTAATGGCAATTTTGTCTAACGGTGCTTTTTGCCATAGAAAAAATGCCTTAACCAACGGCAAAATACTTTACCAGTGACGTTTGTCCTGAGCATGTCGATGTGCCCAGGGCGCGGCCTGAGCGGGCCCAGCCACTCCAAGAGACAGTGTGGCATTGTTTACAAGCTGTTGTGGTGGGTTTCCACATGTGCCTCCCATATATTTTGGATTATTCCACTATTTCTAGTGCATGTAACTGCTAAATAAGCCACCACGGGTCCCAAGAAAGCTTCTAGTGCCAAGCCTGTGTTAAAAAGGGTGAGAATTACGATGAAAATGAAGATGGAGATCATTGAAAAATACAAGATTGGAGTGCATATGGCTGAGCTGGAAAGGTAATACAACAAATCACATTCAACCATCATTACTATCTTGGTGAACAGACAGGCAATCAAGGAAGCTGTTGTTGCAAAAGGTTCCAGTATGTTTTCAAAATGGAGACCACAAATAGTTGAAGAAGTAGAGAGACTGTTATTGGTATGGATAAACGACTGAGAAACACTATCAGGTGATAGTGTTTCTCAGTCTATAATTTGTGAAAAGGCAAGGAAGTTGCATGATGATCTCAATAAGAAAATACCTCAAGATAGTGCTGCTGCTGATGAATTTAAGGCCAACAAAGGCTGGTTTTAGAGATTTAAGATTGATAGTGGCATACACAGTGTGGTAAGGCATGGTGAGGCATCCAGTTCAGACAAAAATGCGGCTGAAAAATATGTGAAGGACTTTAAGGAATACATAGAGACTGAAAACCTAAAACCTGAAGAAGTGTTTTTGACGAAACAGGCCTGTTTTGGAAGAAAATGCCAAACAGGATCTACATTACTCAGGAGGAAAAGACACTCCCAGGACATAAGCCTATGAAAGACAGGCTGACATTAATGTTGTGTAGTAATGCTAGTGGTGATTGCAAAGTGAAGCCTTCATTGGTGTATCACTCTGAAACTCCCAGAGTGTTCAGGAAAAACAATATCGTCAAGGGTAATTTGTGTGTGCTGTGGAGATGAAACAGTAAGGCATGGGTCACTAAGGTATTTTTCTTGGACTGGTTTTATGGTGTGTTTGGCTCCACTGTGACAAAATACTTCCAGGAAAAGAAATTGCCACTAAAGTGCCTCCTTGTAATGGACAATGCTCCTGCTCATCCCCAAGACTTGCAAGAGGAAATTGCAGGGGAGTTTGGTTTCGTTAAGGTGAAGTTTTTGCCTCCTAATACAACTCCTCTCCTCCAGCCCATGGACCAGCAGGTCATTTCAAACTTCAAAAAATTCTACACAAAAGCAGTGTTTCAAAAGTGCTTTGAAGTGACCTCAGACACTCAATTGACCCTAAGAGAGTTTTGGAAAGATCACTTCAATATCCTCAGTTGTGTAAACCTTATAGGTAAAGCTTGGGTGGGAGTGACTAAGAGGACCTTGAACTCTGCTTGGAGGAAACTGTGGCCAGAATGTGTAGAACAGAGGGATGTTGAAGGGTTTGGGGCTAACCTTCAGGAGGCTATGCCAGTAGTGGAAGCTATTGTGTCATTAGGGAAGTCCTTGGGGTTGGAGGTTTGTGACAAGGATGTGGAAGAGTTGGTACAGAATGACGAGGAAGAACTAACCACTGCAGACCTGCAAGAGCTTCAGGAGCAACAGCAACAGATCACATCTCAGGAATGTTCTTCAAAGCAGGATGAAGAGAGATGGAGGAATATGACTTCATCAAGGACTAGGGAAATGTGTTCAATGTTTACAAAGGTGCAAGCATATATCAAAGAATTTTAACCTGTCACCGAAGTTGCAAGCCGCATTGGCAACATGTACAATGACACTCTTGTGTCCCATTTTAGGAAAATCCTAAGGGCACATGAGAAACAGAGCTCTCTGGTCAGCTATTTTGTGCGACAGGGATCCAGTGACTCTCAAGCTGGTCCTAGTGGCATTACTAAACCAAGGAGGGAGGTAACCCCACCAAAGGACTTGGAACCTGAAGTCCTTCTGGAAGGGGATTCTCCTTCCAAGCAGTAGACAATTCTGAATTTTCCCTGCTGCTGGCACATCACTCATCAACAACTCCACAATAAAAATAAGTGGCATTTAATTTTTATATATTTTGCATGTCCCATTCCTTTCCATATAAGGAAATGTATATTTCATGTAATTTTTTTTTTTTTCAGACTGGGATGTCAGGAACAGATTAATTCTATTTCCATTATTTCTTATGAGGAAAATTAACTTGACCAATGGCATTTTTGACCAACAGCAAGCCCTCTGGAACGGATTAATGCCGTTGGGTGAGGGTCCACTGTATATTGTTTGGAAGGGGAATCCCCTTCCATAAGGACTTCAAGTATCAAGTCCCTATCCGGGGTTTCTTCCCTTCTTTGTCTTTTACTGGCACTAGGACCAACATGAGAATCACTGTACCCCTGTCGCACGAAAAATCTGTCCAGAGAAATCCGTTTCTGGCATCTCTTTAAGATTTACCCAAAACTGGACACGGCATTGTCATTGAACATGTTTGCAACAGCTTTGTTTGGGTGATATTTCTCCACAGCTGAAGAAGGCACATTCTCCCCTCTTTCTTCCTCCTCCTCTGAAGTAATTTCCTTAGCTGCAATCTGTTGCTGTTCCAGCTGAAGGTGTTGCAGCTCTTCAGTGGTTAACTTTTCCCTGTTGTTGTCCACCAACTCTTCCACATCCTGGCCACTCACATCCAACCCCCATGGACTTCCCCAATAAGAACATAAGAACATAAGAAAGAAGGAACACTGCAACAGGCCTACTGGCCCATGCGAGGCAGGTCCAATCCTCCCACCTGCTTAAGCCAATACCTTCAATACCGCCAATACCAATGCCACAGTAGATTCTACAACAGACATAGGGTCAGCCTCAAGCCCTTCAAAATCCTTCTCGGCGACACATTCTCGCTTCAGTTTTCTCCAAGCAGAGTTTGTCATCCTGGAAGTCACTTCCTGCCAAGCCTTGTCTATAAGGCTTATGCAATTAAGGATATTGAAGTGATTCCTCCAGGGCTCTCATAGGGTCAATTCAGTGTCCAAGATCACTTCAAAGCACCTTTGAAACATTGCTTTGGTGTAGAGTTTTTTGAAGTTTGAAATGACCTGCTGGTCCATGGGCTGGATGAGAGGAGTGGTATTAGGGGGCAAGAACTTCACTGAGATGAAACTAAACTTCAACAATTGGTCTTCCAAGTCTGGAGAATGAGCTGGAGCATTGTCCATTACCAGCAGGCGTCAAATTCAGGAAGGATATAGGAAAGCACTGGTTTGGTAATAGAGTCGTGGATGAGTGGAACAAACTCCCGAGTACAGTTATTCAGGCTAAAACATTGTGTAGTTTTAAAAATAGCTTAGATAAATACAGTGGACCCCCGCTTAACGATCACCTCCAAATGCGACCAATTATGTAAGTGTATTTATGTAAGTGCGTTTGTACGTGTATGTTTGGGGGTCTGAAATGGACTAATCTACTTCACAATATTCCTTATGGGAAAAAATTCGGTCAGTACTGGCACCTGAACATACTACTGGAATGAAAAAAGTTCGTTAACCGGGGGTCCACTGTACATGAGTGGGTGTGGGTGGGTGTGAGTTGGACCTGACTAGCTTGTGCTGCTGGGTCTGGTGGCATGCTCCATCCTTGAGTGGAGGTGACCAGACTGGGTGGGTCATTGGGCTAATCTGGGGTGGGTGGGTCATTGGGCTAATCTGGGGGGGTGGGTCATTGGGCTTATCTGGTGGGGAGACATGTACTTTCTCTGCATGGGTCAGTAGGCCTGTTGCAGTGTTCCTTCTTTCTTATGTTCTTATGTTCTTAATTTATTTTCCAGGAGGTATTTCTTCACACTCGGGCCAAACACTTCATTGACCAACTCAATGAAGATTTGCCTCGTGACCCATGCCTTATTGTTAGCCTTCCATCACACACAATTTACTCTTGATGATGATGTTTTTCTTTAACACTTGGGGATTTTCATAGTGATACACCAGTAAAGGTTTCACTTTGAAATCCCCACTAGCATTACCACAGAACAAGAGAGTTAGCCTTTTCCTCCTGCATGATGTAGCCCCTCTTTGGCATTTTCTTCCCAAAGAGGCCTGTTTCGTCACAATTGAAGACTTGTTGGGGAAGAATCCTTCAGCCTCTACGTACTCCTTGAATTAACCAATGAATTCTTCGGCTGCTCGTTTGTCTGAACTTGCAGCCTCACCATACCTTACGACACTGTATATGCCAGATCGCTTCTTGAGGTTGTGGATCCAGCCTCTGCTGGCATTAAATTCACTAACAGCAGCACTCATTCCAGGCATATTCTTTACAAGATCTGCATACAACTGCCTTGCCTTTTCACAAATTATCGCCCCTACAACACTATTTCCCGCTAACTGTTTTTCATTGATCCACACCAACAAAAACTTCTCAACATCTTCGATTGTTTGCGATTTCTGTTTCATTAGCACACTTACCCCTGTTGCAACATCAGATTCTTTGATTTCTTTTTTCTTCGCCATGATGGAACTGATCGTTGATGAGGACTTCCTGTACATACTGGCGAGATTGACCACAAGTATGCCACTTTTGTATTTTTCTACAAGTTCTTTCTTTAATTCTATCGTGTTTCTCATTTTCTTTATCAAAGGGCTGGCACTTGGAACTTTCTTTGGCCCCATGATGGCTTATTTAGCAGTTGCACTCAATAATCAAGCACAAAAACAATTGATTATTACAAAATGTTTCTTATGAATATGCAGGGTAATGTTCAATCGACAAGAAACAAAGCCAGGCTGACTCAGAATGCGTGAGTGGAATGCTTTGTGTGGGCACGGACAGGCAGACACGTTTGGTATGGCGGATGAAAACCAAGGTGATGAACGAAAACTGGGACAGTATTTTGACAAAAAAAGTTGCTGAAAACCAAATTCGATGAAAACCAGGGCAAATGAAAACCGAGGTTCCACTGTTCTATAATGGTAGTGAGTGTGTGTCAACCATCTTTCATATTGTTTTAATGTCACCTTTGTATCATTTATAACATTTCTGGTATATTTTTAAATGTTTATACAGTAATGTACTGTACAGTGGACCCTCGCCTAACAAACGCATCGCATAACGTTAAATCCGCCTAACGAAGTGTTTGAGTGTAAACGATAAAAAACTCACCCAGCATGATTCGTCCGGGACCTGTCCACGCTGCCCCATGGGTGCCAGTGTTTACAAGCCAGCCAGTGCAGTCGCATCTATGCATACATTCGGTACATTTCACATTATCCCAGTGTTTTTAGTGCTTGTAACTGCAAAATAAGTCGCCATGGACCCCAAGAAAGCTTCTAGTGCCAACCCTGTGGTAAAAAGGGTGAGAATTAGTATGGAATTGAAAAAAGAGATTAAGGAAATGTGTGCAAAGTGGGTTAACTGCAAACCTTTATGGATGAAAATCATCCTAACAAAGCTATTGCAAGCCGTGCTGGTGACTATTACAATGACAGTGTTGTGGCCCATTTTAGGCAAATCTTAAAGGAACACGAGGTACAGAGCTCTATAGACAGATTTGTTGTGCAACAGAGGTCCAGTGACTCTCAAGCTGGTCCTAGTGGCATTAAAAGAAGAAGGGAAGTAACCCCGGAAAAGGACTTGCTACCTCAAGTCCTCATGGAAGGGGATTCCCCTTACAAACAACAACTTCCACCATCTCCCCTCCTCCCATCCCATCAATCATCACCAGATCTTCAATAAAGGTAAATGTCATGTATTCTTTATTTAGTAGAGTAGTAATTGTGCATGTCTTTTTCTTTTTGGGTGTATAAAAATGTATATTTCATGTGGTTTTTTTTTTTTCATACTTTGGGGTGTCAGGAACGGATCAATTTGATTTCCATTATTTCTTATGGGGAAAATTAATTCGGCTAACGATAATTTCAGCTATTGATGAGCTCTCAGGAACGGATTAATATAGTTAGGTGAGGGTCCACTGTATATTGACATAAACAGAATAGAGGAAATCAGCTCTAATATACATTATTTTGGTATAAACACTAGTCAAAGAGCTCGTTGTAAGTCCAAGACATCGGTAAACGAGTACGTCGCTAAGTGAGGAGAGACCATAATTTGAAATGTCCATGCAGTGGACCCCCGGATTAAGACGTCATTGGATTAAGTAACGTTTTTGCGTCAAAATATTGGCTTGGTTAACAATAATGAGCTCAGTTAGTCATTCGTCCCGAACGTGTCTGTACGGTGTGAGTGGCCTGGACACTGCATTTACAGCCAGTGTGCCATTGTTTACCAGCCAGCGAGGACAATTCCATGCGTGCATGCGTTACATTTTGTATTATTCCATTGTTTTTAGTGCTTGTAACTGCTAAATAAGCCACCATGCATCGGAAGAAAGCTTCTAGTGCCAGTCCTTTGGTAAAGAGGGTAAGAAACACTATAGAATTTAAGAAAGAGATCATCACAAAATACGAAAGTGGAGTGCGTGTCTCTGAGCTGGCCAAGTTGTATAACAAAGCCCATACAACCATTGCTACTACGTATCTTGGCCAAGAAAAAGGCAATCAAGGAAGCTGTTGTTGCAAAAGGTGCAAATATGCTTACAAAACAGAGATCGCAAATGTGGAGAGACTGTTGTTGGTGTGGATAAACAGAAACAATTATCAGGAGATAGTGTTATGCAGTCAATTACAGTGAACCCCTGACTTACGATATTAATTTGTTCCAGAGAGCTCATCGTTAGACAAAATTATCGTAAGTCGAATTAATTTTCCTCATAAGAAATAATGGAAATCCAATTAATCCGTTCCAGACACCCAAAAGTATGAACAAATTTTTTAACACATGAAATATACATTTTCCTACACACAAAAAGAAGGATACTTGCACAGTATACGTACTGTACTAAATGAAGAACAAATGACACTTACCTTTATTGAAGATGTAGTGATGTGTGATGAGATGGGAGGAGGGGAGATGAAAGTGTATTAATTTTTGGAAAGGGAATCCCCTTCCATAAGGACTTTAGGTAGCAAGTCTTTTTCCGGGGTTACTTCCCTTCTTCTTTTAATGCCACTGGGAACAACTTGAGAGTCACTGGACCTCTGTTGCACCAAAAATCTGTCCATAGAGCTCTGTACCTCACATTCCTTTAAGATTTTCCTAAAGTGGTTCTCAACATTGTCATTGTAAAAGTCACCAGCACAGCTTGCAATAGCTGTGTCAGGGTGATTTTCCTCAATAAAGGTTTGCACCTTTTATCACATTGTACACATTTCCTTAATCGTTGAAGAAGGCAACTTCCTCAATTTCTCTCTCCCCTCCTCTGAAGCAATTTCATCAGTTGTGGCCTCATGCTGTTGCAGATGCTTTTGCAGCTCATCATCGTCATCCTCCACCATCTCTTCCACATCCTCCACACTCACCTCCAACCCCAAGGACTTCCCCAATGCCACAATAGATTCCACAACTGGCATAGGCTTCTGAGGGTTAGCCCCAAGCCCTTCAAAGCCCCTCTCTTCTACACATTTTGGCCACAATATCTTCCAAGCAGAGTTCAAGGTCCTGTTAGTTACTCCCAAGCCTTACCTATAAGGTTTATGCAATTGAGGATACTAAAGTGATCTTTCGAAAACTTTCTTAGGGTCAATCGAGTGTCTGAGGTCACTTCAAAGCACTTTTGAAACATTGCTTTGGTGTAGTGTACAGCTTTTTTGAAATTTGAAATGACCTGCTGGTTCTTGGGCTGGAGGAGAGGAGTGGTATTAGGAGGCAAGAATTTCACTTTGATAAAACTCAAGTCCCCCGAAATTCGCTCTGGCTAGTCTGAAGGATGAGCAGGAGCATTGTCTAATACCACGAGGCACTTAAGGTCCAATTTATTTTCCAGGAGGTAATTTTTCACAGTGGGGCCAAACACATGGTAAAGCCAGTCATAGAAAATGTCCCTAGTGACCCATGCCTTACTGTTTGCCCTCCACATCACACACAAATTAGCCTTGACAACATTGTTTTTCCTGAACACACTGGGAGTTTCAGAGTGATGCACGAGTAGAGGCTTCACTCTGCAATCCCCACTAGCATTACTACACAACATTAAAGTAACCCTGTCCTTCATAGGCTTGTGTCCTGGGAGTGCTTTTTCCTCCTGTGTAATGTAGGTCTTGTTTGGCATTTTCTTCCAAAACAGGCCTTTTTGTCACAATTATACACTTGTTGGGGTTGCAATCCTTCAGCCTCTATGTACCCCTGGAATTCGTAGACATATTTTTCAGCCGCTTTTTTGTCCGAACTGGCAGCCTCACCATGCCTTATCACACTGTGTATGCCACTACGATTCTTAAATCTCTCAAACCAACCTTTGCTGGCCTTAAATTCACTCACATCACCACTAGTTGCAGGTATTTTTTTAATTAAATCGTCATGCAACTGCCTTGCCTTTTCACATATGATCGCTTGAGAGATGCTATTTCCTGATATCTGTTTTTTGTTTATCCACACCAATAACAGTTTCTCAACATCTTCGAGTACTTGCGATCTGTGTTTTGAAAAGATACTTGCACTTTTTGCAACAACAGCTTTCTTGATTGCCTTTTTTGTTGGCCAAGATAGTAGCAATGGTTGATTTGGGTTTGTTATACAACTTGGCCAGCTCAGAGGCATGCACTCCACTTTCATATTTTGTGATTATCTCTCTATTCATTTCTATAGTAATTCTCACCCTTTTTACCCATCAGTTACACAACCCAGGACAACATGGGTTTAGAGCAGGTCGCTCCTGCCTGTCCCAGTTACTGGACCACTATGACATGGTCCTAGATGCTGTAGAGGATAAACAAAACACAGGTGTAGTATACACAGACTTTGCAAAAACTTTCGACAAGTGTGACCATGCTGTAATAGCACACAAAATGCGGGATAAAGCTATAACGGGAAAAGTTGGTAGATGGATCTACAACTTCCTGACAAATAGAACACAAAGAGTAATAGTAAACAGAGTAAAGTCCCAGGCAGCCATGGTAAAAAGCTCTGTTCCACAAGGCACAGTACTTGCTCCCATTCTATTCCTCATCCTCATTTCTGACATAGACAGAGATGTAAGCCATAGCTCCGTGTCTTCCTTTGCGGATGACACCCGGATCACCATGGCAGTGACCTCCATCGAAGACACTGCGAGACTCCAAGCGGACATCAACCAAATCTTCGAATGGGTCACTCAGAACAATATGAAGTTCAACGAGGAGAAATTTCATCTACTCAGATATGGAAAACTTGAAGAAATTAGAAATGTGTCAGGGTATACCACAAATTCTGACCATACAATAGAGCGGAAAAGTACAGGTCTCCCTCAACATTCGCGGGGGTTAGGGGATCAAGAGCCCCGTGAATGTTGAAAAATCACGAATGTTTGGTGCCCCAATATATTGCAGGGAAATATAATAAAATAATAAAATGAAATAATCTATGTATATACATGTATATACGTACATGCTCCTCCCACTCATATATTTGTCCAATCTCTTTTTAAAGCTACCCAAGGTCCTATCAAAGCTAAAACCTTGGGTAGCTTCACATTTAGGTTGGATAAATACACAAGTGAGAGGTGGTTGGATTTGAATGGGTCTTGCACGCGAGTAAATAGAATGTTCAAAGCTTATTGCTTGGGTAGCATTTATTCTGTTATTGGGCTGGATTTGTGAAGGACCTGAATAGTATGGGCCAACAGGTCTACTGCAGTGTTCCTCCTTTCTTATGTTCTCATGAACAATCATAAAATACGTATCTGAGAACATCGTAAAATATTGTATTGCCTCGTATTTTTATATACGTAATTTCTTTCTTCAATTCTTTCATGCTTCTCAGTTTCTTTACCAAAATTGATTTGGGCCCATGGTTAATTATGTAGCAGTCACAGTCAATCAACAAGCACCAAACACAATGAATTATTGTGAAATGTTTGGAAGAGCACAGAGGATAATACTCACTCCAGCATAAACAAAGCCATACTGACTGACAATGCCTCTACCACCCACTGCTTCAACCCTCGTATTTATTATTATTATTATTATTATTATTATTATTATTATTATTATTATTATTATTATTATTATTATTATTATTATTATTATTATTAGCAGTCATGAATGAGTTGACATTATTTATACTGTAGTTTAATAAATAATGAACAAACAAAACACTCACCACTCGTAAGGCAGATGAACTCTGATGACTTGTGATGATTAAAAAAATTTAAATTATAATTCTTTATTTCTCTATTGATATTACATGCAGTTACTGATGACAGTTGAATAGAGATGATTATATGGAGTGTAACTGCATGGCATGAGACATACTTTCACCACCACACAAACAGCAGTGACCGACTCGCACAGTGGCTGGAGACTGACTGACTGAGTGAGTGGCGGGTGAGAGGGCTGGCTGCCAGTTATTATTATTATTGTTATTATTAATAACATGTATTATTATTAACATGTATTATTATTAACATGTATGTATTTAATAACATGTTATAAATAATAATAGTACATATTATTAATAACATGTATGTTATTAAATACCATTGCCTCAATCACTGCCTCTACCACTCCAGTCACACTCAATCTACAAGCACCAAACACAATGAATTATTGTGAAATGTTTGGAAGAGCAGGGAGACTAATGTTTACTCCAGCATAAACACAGTCACACTGACGATGTGTCAACCACTCCCTCGTATTTTTGTACAATTTCCTTCTTCAATTATATCATATTTATTATTATTATTATTATTATTATTATTATTATTATTATTATTATTATTATTATTATTACTATTGTTATTATTAGCTGTAGCAGAAATGTTTAATTCTTTGCAGTGTTCAAGAGTAAACACATGATGTCACCGTCTAATACCTGTCCGAATAGCCATTCCAATATGCAGTCATGAATGGGTTTACATTATTTATACTGTAGTTTAATAGCAAATAATGAACAAACAAAACACTCACCACACTGAGTGGTGGGAGGGCTGGCTGCCAGTTGTGGGGGTCGGAGGGAGGGTAGTAGGGACTCGCAGGTGGCGGGAAACTTAAATATGATTTGGCGGCTGGGAATTTGGTGGCTGGGAATTTGGTGGTTGGGAATTCGCGAATGTGTGAAGCCCGTGAAAGTTGAAAACGTGAATGTTGAGGGAGACCTGTAATGTGAAGGACCTGGAAGTGATAATGTCAGAAAATCTTGCCTTCAAAGACCACAACAATGTATCTACCTCATCCGCTAGGAAAATGATAGGATGGATAATGAGAACCTTCAAAACTAGGGACGCCAAGCCCATGAGGATTCTCTTCAAATCGCTTGTGCTCTCTATGCTGGAATACTGCTGTACACTAACAGCCCCCTACAAGGCTGGCGACATTGCAGACCTGGAGAGCATACAAAGAACTTTCACAGCACACATAAGTGCGATAAGGCACCTAAACTACTGGGAACGGTTGAAGGTCCTTGATCTGTATTCCCTCGAACGCAGGCAAGAGAGATAAATAATAATATACACTTGGAAGGTCCTGGAAGGATTGGTACCAAACTTGCACACGAAAATCACTCCATATGAAAGCAAAAGACTCGGCAGGAGATGCAACATTCCCCCAATGAAAAGGAGGGGTGCCATTAGTACACTGAGAGACAACACAATAAGTGTCCGGGGCCCAAGACTGTTCAGTTGCCTCCCAGCATACATAAGGGGGATTACCAATAGACCCCTGGCTATCTTCAAGAAGGCACTGGACAGGCACCTAAAGTCAGTACCTGACCAACCGGGCCGTGGTTCGTACGTCAGCTTGCGTGCGGCCAGCAGTAGCAGCCTGGTTGATCAGACCCTGATCCACCATGAGGCCTGGTCTCAGACCAGGCCGTGGGGGCGTTGACCCCTGAAACCCTCTCCAGGTAAACTCCAGGGTTGGCACTGGAAGCTTTCTTTGGGCCCATGGTGGCTTATTTAGCAGTTACAAGCACTAAAATCAATGGAATAATGCAAAATGTATCGAATATATGAGTCAAACTGTCTGCCCTGGCTTGTAATCAATGGCACACTAGCTGAAGGCAGGGCAGCTGAGGCTCTTAGACTGGATGGACAGGCGGATGCATTTGAGACGAATGTCCCTAACCGAGTTTTTCATCGTTGGCCGAGCCAAAATTTTTACGCAAAGGTGCATCAATATCCAATTTTATCGCTAGCTGATGTCATTGTTACCTGAGGGTCCACTGTATTATCGACTGCATAATACTATCTCCTGCTAACTGTTTTTGGGTAATCCACTCCAACAATAACCTCTCCACTTCTTTGAGGGTTTGCGATCTCTTTTTTGCCATCATGTCTACCCCTTTTGCAACAACAGCACACTTTATTTCCTTTCCCTTTGCCACAATCAAAGTGATGGTTGAATGGGGTTTGTGATACATCCTGGCAAACTCTGTAACACGCACTCCACTCTCATGTTTTTCAATGATTTCTTTTTTGAATTTGATTGTGTTCCTCACTTTCTTTACCAAAGGGCTGGCACTAGCTTTCTTTGGGCCCATGGTGACTTATTTAGCCATTGCAAGCACAAAAAACAATGGATTATTATGAAATGTTTCGTATGAACCCGTGGGGTGATGGTCACTCGCTGATAAACAATGGCACACCGAGTGTGAATGGTGTGGGAGACTGGCTTTGTGTGCATGCTGATACTGGGATGCCAGGCGGATGCATACTGGACAGTCGCCGAATCATGAGGCCAATCACGAAATGTGAGGCTATATTTTGCTGAAAAAGTACCAAAAGTCAGATTTCATGAAAGTCGCGGCCAACGAAACTTGGGAGTCCACTGTATACAGTGGACCCCCAAGTTTCATGATTAATCCGTTCCAGAGATTTCGCTGAAAGGCAAAATTCACGATTGGTGAATCCATTTTCCCCATAAGAAATAATGGAAATCCAATTAATCTGCTTAGCTTACTTGTTACACTGTTAATACTACACTTTATTGCTGGCTGACACTATAGCCTTTATCAACTTCTGCTGCTTTAGTATTGTAACATATCACAGAATCACTGAAGAAGGCACATTCTCCCCTCTCTCTCAGCCCTTTACCAAAGGGCTGACACTAGAAGCTTTCTTTGGGTCCATGGTGGCTTATTTAGCAGTTGCAAGCACAAAAACGAATGGAATATATTTTATGAATGCATGAGGTGATGGTCACTTGCCCATAAACAATGCCACACTGACTGTGGTGTGGGAGGGAGGCTGGCTTTGATTGATGCTGGGGGAAGGGCTGAACGCGTACCTAACCACCGCCGAATCACAAATAAAATCATGAACTGAATCTGTTTTTTGCTGAAAAAAGGCGCTGAAAGACAAAATTCATGAAACACAATACCGCTGAAACTCTGGGGTCCTCTGTGTAGTAGACCACTGATTACCACAGGTTCCCTTACCATGTTTTCTCCATTACACTATTGCAAAATTGTGGCATATTTTCAACTAACACTTTGTAAAATTCATCTAACATGGTTCCACTTCTGGATAGGGAAAAAAATCAAAGCACCATGAGCAGGACCACTGGATTTTCCCTTCATCTAGTAGGCTTTTGGGAAGTCTGCCTTTTGGTCAGGCCATTGTCTTTTCAGGGGAGGCATAACTTTTCCCCCCTGCCACCCCATCCCAGTCCTCTGTACATAAGTGTCCTGTACGATTCCTAGATCTCTGTTTGTGAATTGGGTTTTGGTCTTTTCATTACCGTATGTTGCATCTGTCGAGCAGCCATGACACCCAAGAGGCATGCGAGTAATGCAAGTAGTGGCAAGAAAAGGTTTAACCCTTTCAGGGTTGGTGCTGTACTAGCTTGGCTTACCCGCCAGGGTTGGTGCCGTAATAGTATGCATAAATTCTAGTGTCCTCAAATCAAGCAGGAAAAGGCTGGTAGTCCTGGATGTGAGAGAATGGGTCTCCATGGTCAGTGTGCGCAGTATAAAAAGAATCGGGGACCCAGTGGTGCATTGTGGGAAAGCCATTTTATTACATTTTGTTCACCATGTCTAATGGTAAGAAACTCCTCACTCCTCGGCTAATTGGGGCTCTTTTGTTCCCAAGTGACAGTTCAAACACAGATGGAAGTGTCAGTGAAGATGAATTTCATGGCTTTGAGGAGTTTGTGACCGAAAGCAATGCCCAGAAAACCAACCTGAAGGGAGGAAGGAAGGAAGGAAGGAAGGAAGAAGGAAGGAAGAAGGAAGGAAGGAAGGTAGAAGAATGGGAGGAAAGAAGGAAGAGATGAGAGGAAGGAAGGTAGAAAGGAAGGAGGGAAGGAAGGAAGGAGGAAAGGAAGGAAGGAGGGAAGAAAGGAAGGAGACCATCAACCTAGGATAACTCAATTCAGACAGTGACTTATTTCCATATGGGTTGGTGAGGTGGTGAGGAAGGGATGGGTGTTGACAGGCAGTGAGGGTGGTGAGTGGTGGTGTTATTTGTCATTGTGACACTAGGCCGGTGACTTAGCATATTTTCAAGTCCACACCCACACAACAACTATGAGCTTTACAGAAGCTGTAGCAGTTATGGGAAGTGTCCAGTGACTTTATATGTGTATATAGGTGATAGAAAAATAGTAATAAACAACATTTTTTATTGTTGGTTTGTGTAAACATGTTTTGTAAACAATATAATAACTGTTTGTGCAGTTACTGTGTAGCAGACAACGAGTGAATATACATTCAATATACAGTGGAACTTCAAAAATCGAACTGTTCCCAACACAACCAATTATGTAAGTGTATTTTTGTAAGTGCTTTTATAAGTGTATTTTTGAGGGTCTGAAATAGACTAACCTAATTTACATTATTCCTCATGGGAATAAATTCATTCGGTAAAGGCACTTGAACAGCCTTCTGGACCAAAGAAAGTTTGATATTTGAGGTTCCACTGTACCTTAAATTGGTCTCACAGGCCAGAAAAGTTACTTGAAGGAAGGAAGGAGGGAGGGAAGAAGGGAAGGAAGGAAGGAAGAAGGGAAGGAAGGAAGGAAGAAGGGAAGGAAGGAGGGAAGAAGGGAAGGAAGGAAGGAGGGAAGGAAGGAAGGAGGGAGGGAAGGAAGGAGGGAGGGAAGGAAGGAGGGAGGGAAGGAAGGAAGGAAGGAAGAAAGGAAGGAGGGAGGGAAGGAGGGAGGGAAGGAAGGAGGGAGGGAAGGAAGGAGGGAGGGAAGGAAGGAAGGAGGGAGGGAAGGAAGGAAGGAAGGAGGGAGGGAAAGTAGGTAGGAAGAGATGAGAGGAAGGAGGAGGGAAGGTAGGTAGGAAGAGAATGAAGGAAGGTAGGTGTGTGGGGAGGAAGGGATGTGTTGTGGAAGACAATGAGGTTAGTGAGTGGTGGTATGATGCATCATTGTGACACAGGACACACTGGTGACTCAGCATATTTACAAGTCCACCCCCACACTACTACAAGCTTTCAGAACTTCTTGTAGCTATAGGAACCTGTCCAGTGACTCTATATGAGTATATATATGATAGAAAAATAGTAATTAACAACATTTTTCTTTTGTTGTTTGTGTAAACATGTTTTGTAAACAATATAATGACAGCAAAGTTTGTGCTGTTATTGTGTAGTATACAATGAGTGAATATATACCAAATGCTCTTCATATTTGTCTCAGAGGCCATAAAAGTTACTTGAAAAAATAAAATATTAAAAAATAAAAGAAAGAAAGAAAAAAAACTATTACCGGGTGGCCGGCAGTCGGCGATGTTGCCGTATGCGGTTCAATTTCTGCCAACTTCATGCCTCCATATCTCGGTAAGTATTGATGGCAAAAAAATTTTTTTTAGCCTATAAAATTTAGAAAAATAAACTCTTATCTTTTCATAAGAAAAAATAATTTTTTTTTTCGAATTTTTACCGACCCTGAGAACAGGTTTGGGAGAGGGCCTGCCGACCCTGAAAGGGTTAAGCATTTAAATCTCGGAGTTATGAAGAAAATCGAGTTATTAGACAAGCTTGAAAGTGGTGCATGTGGTGGCCATGGCACGAACTTATGTCCTTAATGAAACATTGGTTTGTACAATTAAAAGAGTGAGGTAAATATGTGGGCTTGTGCAACGAATAATCCAGGTTGTCATTTCCTGAAAAGAATGACGTATAGGTCACAACGAGGTCACTTGACTAACTGACTCACTTGATGGATTTACTGACTGATTTGACTGACTTACTGACTTAACTGACTTGACTGACTTGACTGATTGACTTGACTGACTTCCTCACCATTCTGTTTAGAATTATTGACATATATATGTGTGGCCAGCAGTAACAACCTGGTTGATCAGGCCCTGATCTAAAATGAGGCCTAGTCACATATTAGGCCATGGGGGGCATTGACTCCTGAAACCCCCTCCAGGTATACCAGTAGCCACAATGGTAAGAAATATTTTTGTAACATTCATAGCCTTAAGCTATTCATTAAACATAATACATAATGACAATGAACTACCATTAGTTTGTTTTTATTTTTGTAAGATTTGGGGTCCCAGGAATGTAACCTTATTTTTCCCTTAAGTTTTTCAGTTTGTTTAACACGGTTTCATCTAACATTGTGTTTTCAGGAACAAACTACCGTGTTAATAATTGTACTTATGTGTACCTATACCTAAATAAACTTACATACTGTGTTGGCATGCAGATGTATTAAAATTCTTAAGAGTGTCTCACTAGTGTTGATGCAGTAATATAATAATAATAATAATAATAATTAATAATAATAATAATCACTTTGGCACTTCAAATGTTGTTTATTATATTTAAGACCTTATATTTAAGACATTTTTTCAAAATTATATGTGAAATACACTACATACCATATTAACAAAATATATACAATTGTAGTAAAACAACATGAATGTGAAGTGTGGTAGCTGGGCGGGGGTAATGGAGTGTACGACAATAGTCACTATAACACTTTTTTTCTAGAACCACCATCGGAGAAACTGTATACAGTAGGGCCCCACTTACATGGCAGGTTAGGTTCCAGGCTACTGCCGTAAAGCAGAAATCACTGTAAAGTTGAACACCCTTTTTTTCCACTTATAAATGCATATAAATACAGGATAACAACTTTACACCAACATATATTAGGTTAGCAATAAAACTAGGCATTAAAAACACTAAAAAAGTAAAATATGCATAAAGCACGCTCATTACTTGCCTTAAAATATTTGTGGTCTTAATGTAGGGTGAGATGAGTAGTATTTATTGTAAGAAATTAGGTGTGGTAGGTAAGGTAGCCAGCCAGGCTACTATACCTACCATCCCAGGCCACCCCACCCACATGTAATGTACTATGACATTTAACCCTTTGAATGTCGCAACCCCCAATCCTGAGGTGTCTCCTGGTGTCGCAAAATTTAAAAAAAAAAATTATTTTTTCTTATGAAATGATAGAGAATCTTTTCCCGATTGTAATGACACTAAAAAAACGAAATTTGATGGAAAACTGATGGAATTACACTCTCGCGAAGTTAGCGACCTCGGTGATATTTACAAATCGGCGATTTCGCCCACTTTGAGCCCTATTTTCGGCTAATTCCATTGCTCCAGTCGACCAAACTCATAGTTATTTCTTTAGAACTCCATTTTTTCTATCGATTGAGTACAAGAAACTGCCCATTTACCGATTTCAACTACCCAATAACGTGGTCAGAAATTTGCAATTTGGCCAAT
Source organism: Cherax quadricarinatus (assembly GCF_038502225.1). Taxonomy (NCBI): domain Eukaryota; kingdom Metazoa; phylum Arthropoda; class Malacostraca; order Decapoda; family Parastacidae; genus Cherax; species Cherax quadricarinatus. The sequence goes on from NC_091305.1 coordinate 30,309,116, forward strand.
TTCACGAAAATTAAAAAATATGACAATTTCAAAATAAGGTCCAGAATGAACAATGCAGACATTCCTGGCTCTAAAATAACATTTTCTTTGTTCATCAGTCACGTCTCCAGGCCCCTCTGATATTACTCTTGCTTTGTATTTTGAATTTTTATTCAAACAAAAAATAGAAGATTTTCTGTTACGCAGACTACTGCAATACTGTAATAATTGTATAAATAACATCAACCCATTCATGACTGCATATTAGAATGGCTAGTTGGACATTTATTGGACAATGACATAATTTGTTTACTTTTGAACATCGGGAAAAATCAAACATTTCCCCTATTTTGAACTCCATTTCCAGGTTCTTTTTATAGTAAAATCAATCAAAATCACCTCTTTTTCTATATCACGTTTTCCATTCTATCAAATGAGACAAAAAAAAAAAACGAGAATACAACCATAAATACTATACGAAAATAGACCACAAAGTCGGCATTTTAATTAAAAAAAAAGGTCGGAGTTTTTTTTTCTCATTATGCACTGCTTATTCCAGGATTTTTTTTATATGGTGCACTCTGACCACACAGACCCATTCTCTCACATGTAGGCCTACCAGCTTTCTCCTGTTGCTTGATTTGAAGCCACTTGAATTTATGAGTATATATACGTCAAATACGGTACCTCGTAAGACATATATACGACCGCGACAGTCAAAGGGTTAAAGCATCCCAGAGCGATAAAATGCATATACAGTTCACTCATTACGTACTTACCTTATAATATTTCTAGTCTTAATGTAGAGTGAGAAGTGAGTAAATGAGAGAGAGAGAGAGAGAGAGAGAGAGACAGACAGACAGACAGACAGACAGAGACAGACAGACAGTCAGACAGACAGACAGACAGACAGACAGAGACAGAGAGTGAGTAAATGAGGGACGACAGAGACATGGAATATGTAAAGAAACAGACGAATGCCTCTGATTTTGGTTCATACTCGTTTGTATTATACAGGTCCACCATCACAAATCCGGCAATCAGTTATTCGGTTCCTTCAGTTATTCGGCACTAATTTTGGCTAGCATAATTTCAAATTTCCAGGGTCGCCACACCAACCTGCTGGTACTGTTTGGTGGCGCATAAGTCATTCCAATTTCTTTTTCTCCATTTATTGTTTTAACCTGCTTACCTTTAGCCCTAGCCATGGTTCCAGTGAATAAAAGAAATGCTTCTCATTATGTAAAGCACCTACACAGTACATTATCCATTAAAGATAAGGTGGCATGGATGTCACTGTCGGTTGTCATGAACTCAGTCTCATGAAGCAGGAGAATTTTTTTTTTATTTTTATTATCACACTGGCCGATTCCCACCAAGGCAGGGTGGCCCGAAAAAGAAAAACTTTCACCATCATTCACTCCATCACTGTCTTGCCAGAAGGGTGCTTTGCACTACAGTTTTTAAACTGCAACATTAACACCCTTCCTTCAGAGTGCAGGCACTGTACTTCCCATCTCCAGGACTCAAGTCCGGCCTGCCGGTTTCCCTGAACCCCTTCATAAATGTTACTTTGCTCACACTCCAACAGCACATCAAGTATTAAAAACCATTTGTCTCCAGTCACTCCTATCAAACACGCTCACGCATGCCTGCTGGAAGTCCAAGCCCCTCGCACACAAAACCTCCTTTACCCCCTCCAACCTTTCCTAGGCCGACCCCTACCCTGCCTTCCTTCCACTACAGACTGATACACTCTTGAAGTCACTCTGTTTCGCTCCATTCTCTCTACATGTCCGAACCACCTCAACAACCCTTCCTCAGCCCTCTGGGCAACAGTTTTGGTAATCCCGCACCTCCTCCTAACTTCCAAACTACGAATTCTCTGCGTTATATTCACACCACACATTGCCCTCAGACATGACATCTCCACGGCCTCCAGCCTCCTCCTCGCTGCAACATTCATCACCCACGCTTCACACCCATATAAGAGCGTTGGTAAAACTATACTCTCATGCATTCCCCTCTTTGCCTCCAAGGACAAAGTTCTTTGTCTCCACAGACTCCTAAGTGCACCACTCACCCTTTTCCCTTCATCAATTCTATGATTCACCTCATCTTTCATAGACCCATCCACTGACACGTCCACTCTCAAATATCTGAATACATTCACCTCCTCCATACTCTCTCCCTCCAATCTGATATCCAATCTTTCATCACCTAATCTTTTTGTTATCCTCATAACCTTACTCTTTCCTGTATTCACTTTTAATTTTCTTCTTTTGCACACCCTACCAAATTCATCCACCAATCTCTGCAACTTCTCTTCAGAATCTCTCAAGAGCAGTGTCATCAGCAAAGAGCAACTGTGACAACTCCCACTTTATGTGTGATTCTTTATCTTTTAACTCCACGCCTCTTGCCAAGACCCTCGCATTTACTTCTCTGGCCCACCAAGGCAGGGTGACATCACCATGGTGACATCACACATCCTTGTCTAAGGCCTACTTTTACTGGGAAATAATTTCCCTCTTTCCTACATACTCTAACTTGAGCGTCACTATCCTCGTAAAAACTCTTCACTGCTTTCAGTAACCTACCTCCTACACCATACACCTGCAACATCTGCCACATTGCCCCCCTATCCACCCTGTCATACGCCTTTTCCAAATCCATAAATGCCACAGAGACCTCTTTAGCCTTATCTAAATACTGTTCACTTATATGTTTCACTGTAAACACCTGGTCCACACACTCCCCTACCTTTCCTAAAGCCTCCTTGTTCATCTGCTATCCTATTCTCCGTCTTACTCTTAATTCTTTCAATAATAACTCTACCATACACTTTACCAGGTATACTCAACAGACTTATCCCCCTATAATTTTTGCACTTTCTTTTGTTCCCTTTGCCTTTATACAAAGGAACTATGCATGCTCTCTGCCAATCCCTAGGTACCTTACCCTCTTCCATACATTTATTAAATAATTGCACCAACCACTCCAAAACTATATCCCCACCTGCTTTTAACATTTCTATCTTTATCCCATCAATCCCGGCTGCCTTACCCCCTTTCATTTTACCTACTGCCTCACAAACTTCCCCCACACTCACAACTGGCTCTTCCTCACTCCTACAAGATGTTATTCCTCCTTGCCCTATACACGAAATCACAGCTTCCCTATCTTCATTAACATTTAACAATTCCTCAAAATATTCCCTCCATCTTCCCAATACCTCTAACTCTCCATTTAATAACTCTCCTCTCCTATTTTTAACTGACAAATCCATTTGTTCTCTAGGCTTCCTTAACTTGTTAATCTCACTCCAAAACTTTTTCTTATTTTCAACAAAATTTGTTGAAACATCTCACCCACTCTCTCATTTGCTCTCTTTTTACATTGCTTCACCACTCTCTTAACCTCTCTCTTTTTCTCCATATACTCTTCCCTCCTTGCATCACTTCTACTTTGTAAAAACTTCTCATATGCTAACTTTTTCTCCCTTACTACTCTCTTTACATCATCATTACACCAATCGCTCCTCTTCCCTCCCGCACCCACTTTCCTGTAACCACAAACTTCTGCTGAACACTCTAACGCTACATTTTTAAACCTACCCCATACCTACACAAATAACCCGCACATAAAAGACAGAAGCTTACGACGACGTTTCGGTCCGACTTGGACCGTTCCAGTCACGGTATTGTGCCTTTTTGTTATTTATCTACCCCATACCTCTTCGACCCCATTGCCTATGCTCTCATTAGCCCATCTATCCTCCAATAGCTGTTTATATCTTACCCTAACTGCCTCCTCTTTTAGTTTATAAACCTTCACCTCTCTCTTCCCTGATGCTTCTATTCTCCTTGTATCCCATCTACCTTTTACTCTCAGTGTAGCTACAACTAGAAAGTGATCTGATATATCTGTGGCCCCTCTATAAACATGTACATCCTGAAGTCTACTCAACAGTCTTTTATCTACCAATACATAATCCAACAAACTACTGTCATTTCGCCCTACATCATATCTTGTATACTTATTTATCCTCTTTTTCTTAAAATATGTATTACCTATAACTAAACCCCTTTCTATACAAAGTTCAATCAAAGGGCTCCCATTATCATTTACACCTGGCACCCCAAACTTACCTACCACACCCTCTCTAAAAGTTTCTCCTACTTTAGCATTCAGGTCCCCTACCACAATTACTCTCTCACTTGGTTCAAAGGCTCCTATACATTCACTTAATATCTCCCAAAATCTCTCTCTCTCCTCTACATTCCTGTCTTCTCCAGGTGCATACACGCTTATTATGACCCATTTTTCGCATCTAACCTTTACTTTAATCCACATAATTCTTGAATTTACACATTCATATTCTCTTTTCTCCTTCCATAACTGATCCTTCAACATTACTGCTACCCCTTCCTTTGCTCTAACTCTCTCAGATACTCCAGATTTAATCCCATTTATTTCCCCCCACCGAAACTCCCCTACCCCCTCAGCTTTGTTTCGCTTAGGGCCAGGACATCCAACTTCTTTTCATTCATAACATCAGCAATCATCCGTTTCTTGTCATCCGCACTACATCCACGCACATTCAAGCATTCCAGTTTTATAAAGTTTTTCTTCTTCTCTTTTTTAGTAAATGTCTACAGGAGAAGGGGTTACTAGCCCATTGCTCCCGGCATTTTAGTCGCCTCATACGACACGCATGGATTTCGGAGGAAAGATTCTTTTCCACTTCCCCATGGACAATAGAAGAAATAAAGAAGAACAAGAGCTATTTAGAAAAAGGAGAAAAACCTAGATGTATGTATATATATATGCATGTGCGTGTCTGTGAAGTGTGACCAAAGTGTAAGTAGGAGTAGCAAGATATCCCTGTTATCTAGCGTGTTTATGAGACAGAAAAAGAAACCAGCAATCCTACCATCATGCAAAACAGTTACAGGTTTCTGTTTCACAGTCATCTGGGAGGACGGTAGTACTTCCCTGGGTGGTTGCTTTATTATTATGCTTTATTATTATGCTAATGTCAACACTACAGCTTATTTGCCTATCACAATTGATCTAATATGACATAAGAAACAATATAAATAATAATAAAACATGTTAAATACTCCAGAATGAATAATATTTGGCATAACACTGAGCAGTTCGACGGAGGTATGAAGAGGATTTTTTATTTTTTATTATCACACTGGCCGATTCCCACCAAGGCAGGGTGGCCCGAAAAAGAAAAACTTTCACCATCATTCGCTCCATCACTGTCTTGCCAGAAGGGTGCTTTACACTACAGTTTTTAAACTGCAACATTAACACCCCTCCTTCAGAGTGCAGGCACTGTACTTCCCATCTCCAGGACTCAAGTCCGGCCTGCCGGTTTCCCTGAATCCCTTCATAAATGTTACTTTGCTCACACTCCAACAGCACGTCAAGTATTAAAAACCATTTGTCTCCATTCACTCCTATCAAACACGCTCACGCATGCCTGCTGGAAGTCCAAGCCCCTCGCACACAAAACCTCCTTTACCCCCTCCCTCCAACCCTTCCTAGGCCGACCCCTACCCCGCCTTCCTTCCACTACAGACTGATACACTCTTGAAGTCATTCTTTTTCGCTCCATTCTCTCTACATGTCCGAACCACCTCAACAACCCTTCCTCAGCCCTCTGGACAACAGTTTTGGTTATCCCGCACCTCCTCCTAACTTCCAAACTACGAATTCTCTGCATTATATTCACACCACACATTGCCCTCAGACATGACATCTCCACTGCCTCCAGCCTTCTCCTCGCTGCAACATTCATCACCCACGCTTCACACCCATATAAGAGCGTTGGTAAAACTATACTCTCATACATTCCCCTCTTTGCCTCCAAGGACAAAGTTCTTTGTCTCCACAGACTCCTAAGTGCACCACTCACTCTTTTTCCCTCATCAATTCTATGATTCACCTCATCTTTCATAGACCCATCCGCTGACACGTCCACTCCCAAATATCTGAATACGTTCACCTCCTCCATACTCTTTCCCTCCAATCTGATATTCAATCTTTCATCACCTAATCTTTTTGTTATCCTCATAACCTTACTCTTTCCTGTATTCACCTTTAATTTTCTTCTTTTGCACACCCTACCAAATTCATCCACCAATCTCTGCAGCTTCTCTTCAGAATCTCCCAAGAGCACAGTGTCATCAGCAAAGAGCAGCTGTGACAACTCCCACTTTGTGTGTGATTCTTTATCTTTTAACTCCACGCCTCTTGGCAAGACCCTCGCATTTACTTCTCTTACAACCCCATCTATAAATATATTAAACAACCACGGTGACATCACACATCCTTGTCTAAGGCCTACTTTTACTGGGAAAAAATTTCCCTCTTTCCTACATACTCTAACTTGAGCCTCACTATCCTCGTAAAAACTCTTCACTGCTTTCAGTAACCTACCTCCTACACCATACACTTGCAACATCTGCCACATTGCCCCCCTATCCACCCTGTCATACGCCTTTTCCAAATCCATAAATGCCACAAAGACCTCTTTAGCCTTATCTAAATACTGTTCACTTATATGTTTCACTGTAAACACCTGGTCCACACACCCCCTACCTTTCCTAAAGCCTCCTTGTTCATCTGCTATCCTATTCTCCGTCTTACTCTTAATTCTTTCAATTATAACTCTACCATACACTTTACCAGGTACACTCAACAGACTTATCCCCCTATAATTTTTGCACTCTCTTTTATCCCCTTTGCCTTTATACAAAGGAACTATGCATGCTCTCTGCCAATCCCTAGGTACCTTACCCTCTTCCATACATTTATTAAATAATTGCACCAACCACTCCAAAACTATATCCCCACCTGCTTTTAACATTTCTATCTTTATCCCATCAATCCCGGCTGCCTTACCCCCTTTCATTTTACCTACTGCCTCACGAACTTCCCCCACACTCACAACTGGCTCTTTCTCACTCCTACAAGATGTTATTCCTCCTTGCCCTATACACGAAATCACAGCTTCCCTATCTTCATCAACATTTAACAATTCCTCAAAATATTCCCTCCATCTTCCCAATACCTCTAACTCTCCATTTAATAACTCTCCTCTCCTATTTTTAACTGACAAATCCATTTGTTCTCTAGGCTTTCTTAACTTGTTAATCTCACTCCAAAACTTTTTCTTATTTTCAACAAAATTTGTTGATAACATCTCACCCACTCTCTCATTTGCTCTCTTTTTACATTGCTTCACCACTCTCTTAACCTCTCTCTTTTTCTCCATATACTCTTCCCTCCTTGCATCACTTCTACTTTGTAAAAACTTCTCATATGCTAACTTTTTCTCCCTTACTACTCTCTTTACATCATCATTCCACCAATCACTCCTCTTCCCTCCTGCACCCACTTTCCTGTAACCACAAACTTCTGCTGAACACTCTAACACTACATTTTTATACCTTCCCCATACCTCTTCGACCCCATTGCCTATGCTCTCATTAGCCCATCTATCCTCCAATAGCTGTTTATATCTTACCCTAACTGCCTCCTCTTTTAGTTTATAAACCTTCACCTCTCTCTTCCCTGATGCTTCTATTCTCCTTGTATCCCATCTACCTTTTACTCTCAGTGTAGCTACAACTAGAAAGTGATCTGATATATCTGTGGCCCCTCTATAAACATGTACATCCTGAAGTCTACTGAACAGTCTTTTATCTACCAATACATAATCCAACAAACTACTGTCATTTCGCCCTACATCATATCGTGTATACTTATTTATCCTCTTTTTCTTAAAATATGTATTACCTATAACTAAACCCCTTTCTATACAAAGTTCACTCAAAGGGCTCCCATTATCATTTACACCTGGCACCCCAAACTTACCTACCACACCCTCTCTAAAAGTTTCTCCTACTTTAGCATTCAGGTCCCCTACCACAATTACTCTCTCACTTGGTTCAAAGGCTCCTATACATTCACTTAACATCTCCCAAAATCTCTCTCTCTCCTCTGCATTCCTCTCTTCTCCAGGTGCATACACGCTTATTATGACCCACTTCTCGCATCCAACCTTTACTTTAATCCACATAATTCTTGAATTTACACATTCATATTCTCTTTTCTCCTTCCATAACTGATCATTTAACATTACTGCTACCCCTTCCTTTGCTCTAACTCTCTCAGATACTCCAGATTTAATCCCATTTATTTCCCCCCACTGAAATTCTCCTACCCCCTTCAGCTTTGTTTCGCTTAGGGCCAGGACATCCAACTTCTTTTCATTCATAACATCAGCAATCATCTGTTTCTTGTCATCCGCACTACATCCACGCACATTTAAGCATCCCAATTTTATAAAGTTTTTCTTCTTCTCTTTTTTAGTAAATGTATACAGGAGAAGGGGTTACTAGCCCATTGCTCCCGGCATTTTAGTCGCCTCATACGACACGCATGGCTTACGGAGGAAAGATTCTTTTCCACTTCCCCATGGACAATAGAAGAAATAAAAAAGAACAAGAGCTATTTAGAAAAAGGAGAAAAACCTAGATGTATGTATATATATATATGCATGTGCGTGTCTGTGAAGTGTGACCAAAGTGTAAGTAGGAGTAGCAAGATATCCCTGTTATCTAGCGTGTTTATGAGACAGAAAAAGAAACCAGCAATCCTACCATCGTGCAAAACAGTTACAGGTTTTTGTTTCACAGTCATCTGGCAGGACGGTAGTACTTCCCTGGGTGGTTGCTGTCTACCAACCTACTACCTGGTATACATATATACTATATGGTATACAAATATCATTCTCCTATCCTTGTCTTGGGGGCTTGTATTAGAGAAAATGGAGTGTAGCACAGGGCTAACTGTCATATACACTCGTACTCCAACATAAATATGAAACAAAAGTTATTTTCTCTATATAGATTATCACACAAAGCACCATATGTGTAGAGAACCTAGGATAACCCAAAAAAAGTCAACGTGGCTTATTTTTAGTACCTGGCTTGGGTTACCCATATGTGATTTTTGGTAAATATTCGACTCCCAGCCAGGGTAGAAACATTAGGTGTGTTTCTTTACACCTGTCGCCTATGTTCACCCATCAGTAAATGGGTACCTGGGTGTTAGTCGACTAGTGTGGGTGTTATCCTGGGACAATGACCTAATTTTCTTGAAATACTCAGTATAACAAGCGGCTTTCTATGCAGTAGTATGTCACTTATGTCAGCTAGGCCTGTATAGAAATTTAGAAATTTAGAAATTTTAGCATACATACAGAGGTACAAAAAAAATACAGGTAAGAGCAGCATGCCAAAGCCACTTATATGCATAGCATTACGGGCTGGCTTAAAATTAACTTAAGATTAACTAAGCAATGATGAAATCAGTGATAAGACATTATTGTAAACAGATAACTATAAAGCACAAATGAGTATTACAAAGACAGGTCATATGGTTGCATGCATTGCTGTTCATTCAGTAGAATGGAGTATTCTGTTAGGTAGTGTATTTAAAAAAATAACAAAGTTAGATTGGGTCCTAGGTTTAACATTTGTGTGATATAATTGTGAGTAACATTTAGGATATACAATTTATAAGGTTCAGTTATTCAGTATTTATTTGGTTTTGAGTGAGTAAGTGAACTTTGAGAAGAGACTTGAATTTATAAACAGGTAGTGTTTCTTTTATGATGAATGGTTTGAAAAACCGACAAGTTGAAGATTGAGACACTTATGCAGCATATGGAAATCTTTATTCAGGAAACGTTTTGCCACACAGTGGCTTCATCAGTCCAATACAAAGAGGAAGTCGTAAGGAGAGGAGGAGAATGAGGTAATCAGTCCCTCAACCTGGAGTCGATGTGTTCAGTCCATCAATCTTGTAGAATGTACAGCATAGGGCCGTAGACGTGGCTTATATACTGTAGTGAGGTGACGTGAAGCAGATGGAGGCGGGGTCATAGTGGTACCATCCACTAGTCGAAGTAGGTCTTCGTCCAAAGGTTGAACAAGTGTTGAAGAATTCTTTGTAACAAGATCCCATGATGCTGCAGTGTCTGACAGTTGTGATGAATGGTTTGAAAAACCGACAAGTTGAAGATTGAGACACTTATGCAGCATATGGAAATCTTTATTCAGGAAACGTTTCGCCACACAGTGGCTTCATCAGTCCAATACAAAGAGGAAGTCGTAAGGAGAGGAGGAGAATGAGGTAATCAGTCCCTCAACCTGGAGTCGATGTGTTCAGTCCATCAATCTTGTAGAATGTACAGCATAGGGCCGTAGACATGGCTTATATACTGTAGTGAGGTGACGTGAAGCAGATGGAGGCGGGGTCATAGTGGTACCATCCACTAGTCGAAGTAGGTCTTCGTCCAAAGGTTGAACAAGTGTTGAAGAATTCTTTGTAACAAGATCCCATGATGCTGCAGTGTCTGACAGTTGTGATGAATGGTTTGAAAAACCGACAAGTTGTTTCTTTTGTTTCAGTGTTTCTTTTATATTTACAGGTAATGAATTCCAGATTTTAGGGCCTTTTATGTGCATTGAGTTTTTGCATAGCGTGAGATGGACACGAGGAACATCAAAGAGTGATCTGTGCCTTGTGTTATGGTCATGTGTTCTGTTGAGGTTGGCAAGGAGATGTTTGAGGGGAGGGTTAATATCAGAGTTAAGTGTTCTATGTATGTAATAGGTGCAATAATAAGTATGGATGTTTTGTATGGTGAGTAGGTTGAGTGTTTTGAATATTGGTGGAGTGTGCTGCCTGTAGTGAGAATTTGTTATCATTCTAACTGCAGCCTTTTGTTGGGTAATTAGTGGTCTGAGATGGTTAATTGTTGTTGAGCCCCATGCACAAATTCCATAGGTGAGATAGGGGTAAATAAGAGAGTGATAAAGGGCCAGGAGGGCTGACTGTGGAACATAGTACCGTATCTTCGATAGTATGCCTACAGTCTTGGAAATTTTCTTAGAAATTTGTTGTATATGTGTATGAAATTTGAGTCTATTATCGAGGTGGATTCCTAAGAATTTTCCCTCTGTTAGCTTTGTGATAGGTGATCCGTTTATCGTTATGTTAAGAGGTACATCTGTAGCTCTGTTACCAAACTGAATGAAGTAGGTTTTGTCGATGTTTAGTGTAAGTTTGTTAGTCCTCATCCAGGTAGATATTTTCTGTAATTCGGTGTTTACAGTATTGGCTAGCGTGACTGGGCTCGGGTGAGAGAAGACGTATGTGGTGTCATCTGCAAAAAGTGTGGGTTTGAGTAATTGCGAAGCATTTGGTAGGTCATTTATGTATAGGAGAAAGAGAAGAGGGCCAAGGACACTTCCCTGTGGGACACCAACTGTAATTGGTTGTGCGGAAGAGCTTGCCCCATTTGCGTACACATATTGGCTTCTGTTGCTGAGGTAAGACTTGAGGTAGTTGAGGGAGTGCCCTCTAATACCATAGTGTGACAATTTTATGTGGAGCAAGTCATGGTCAACTGTGTATGTATGTGTAGTAAATAAAGATATTATTGTTATTATTATATTATTTTCTCAGTTGTTTGTTGGGTTATCTTACTCAAACTTGGGAATGTATGATGGAAAGATACTTCTTCACGTACACCAAAAATGAAAGAAATCATACCATAAATAGCGGAATTCACTTCTCAGCCATTAGTGGCCGCTTAGCGGTATATTTTTGTATGGTTGTTATGGTTATATTCTCATTTTTTCGGTCTCATTTGATAGAATGAAAGATATATTACAGAAATAGATATGATTTTGATTGCTTTCATGACGAAAAGTACCTTGAAATTGCGCTCACAGTAGCGAAAATGTTCTATTCTTTAGCGAAGCTCAAGAGTAAACAAATGACATCACCGTCCAATACCTGTCCGCCTGCCAGTCTAAACTCCAATAGAGTCAAGAATGGGTTGACATTATTTATACAATTATTACAATAATGCAGAAATCTGCATAACAGTAAATCTTCTATTTTTTTTCTTTTTTGTGAATAAAAATTCCAAATGAAAAGCAAGAGTAATATAAGAGGGGCTTGTAGCCGTGACTGATGAACAGAGAAAATGTTATTTTAGTGCCAGGAATGTCTGCATTGTTTATTCTGGATCCTATTTTGAAATTGGCATCTGTTGAAATTTGTGTGAAATTGGCCAAATTGCCAATTTCTGACCACTATATTGGGTAGTTGAAATAAGTGAATGGGTGGTTTCTTGTACTCATTTGACAGGCTAGAAGTAAATAAGTTTATTCAGGTATACACAAATACAGTTACATAGATTATCATACATAGCAGTGTATGTATAGAGAACCTGGGATAACCCAAAAAAGTCAGACAGTGACTTATTTCCAGTACCTGGCTTGGGCTTGCCATATATGATTTTTGGTAAATATTTTTTTTTCTCGGTTGTTTGTTGGACTATCTCATTGAAACTTGGGCAATGTATGATGGAAAGATGCTTCTTAACGTACAACAAAAATAAAAAAGACGGACGATAAATAAGGGAGTTAACTTCTCAGCCATTAGCCGCCTCTGCAGTATATTTTCGTATGGTTTTTATGGTTGTATTTTCATTTTTTTGGACTCATTTGATAGAATGGAAGATATATTACAGAAATAGACATGATTTTGATTGCTTTCATGACGAAAAGTACCTTGAAATTGAGCTCAAAGTAGCGGAAATGTTCGATTTTTGCCAATGTTCAATGAACTGTGTAAGTCAAGTTGGTTAATTTTAGGCGTTCTAGTGGTACACTCTGTAATCATTATTTAACTACATGTAAACCACACAACAACCAAATTCTGTAAATTCAACATTGTAATCTTTATAGAGAAAAACTTTGAATTATGTGTATTCTAACCTAACCACTCTGTAATTCGGCAAACTCAGTAATCCGGCACACTACAGGTCCCAATGATGCCGGATTTGTGATGGAGAACCTGTACCATAATACAAACACTTTACATTGTGTACAAGTTGTCTCCATGTTGGTACAGTAGAATAAATAAAGGTTAGGTTAGGTTAGGTAAGGTTCGTCAGGAAACAGGACAAATGTTTCCTGACGCGGGTCTTAGTCAGATGATGACCTGCCTTTGGAGCTTTTGGTCATCTGACCGAGGCCTTCCGCTGGCTTACCGGTCCACCCCTTTAAAAATTATGGTTATTTATAACCTAATAAATAAAGAGCAACACTCCTATTCTCATGTAATACCACTTTTAGAAGAAATGACACTCTGAAGGCATATGAATGGAATAATTTTCTACAGATATCTCCAGTAATATTATTGTGTACACATTTTCTTTGGTATTGAACTATAGAAAACATTATTCTTTCTGACACCGACAAGACAACTGCAAAAACATCTCATGTTTATGTTAATTTATTTTACTGTTGGGTGTATTTATTATGTTTATACAGTATGTTACATTGCGTGTTTATTGTATAATGTAGATGAATGGTTCAGAGAACCGACACGTTGATAAATTAGACACATGCACAACTCTAGGTATCTTTATTGAGGAAATGTTTTGCCACACAGTGGCTTCATTAGTCTGTACAAAGGAAACACATGAAGAACAGGAGGAGAATGAGGTAATCAGTCCCTCAACCTTGAGTCGATGTGGTCAGTCCATCAATCTTGAGTAGAATACAGCATACATGCGGAGAAGTAGCTTATATACCGTAGGTAGGAGAGGTGCAGCAGTTGTAGGTGGTGTCACATTTGTTCAGTGTGGAAGTAGGTCATGCCCAAGGGTTAGGCAAGAGAAGAATTCCCAAGTACAGTGGACCCCCAGTATTCGATGTTAATCCGTTCCTGAGAGCTTATCGAATACTGAAAATATCGAAAACCGAATCAATTTTCCTCATAAGAAATAATGGAAATCAAATTAATCCGTGCAAGACACCCAAAAGTATGAAAAAAAAAAATTACTACATGGAATATTAAGTTTAATGCAACAGAATAATTACAATAACAATAAAATAATTGACACTTACCTTTAATGAAGATCTGGTGATGATTGATGGGACGGGAGGAGGGGAGAGGTGTTAGTGTTTAGAAGGGGAATCCCCTTCTATTAGGACTTGAGCGTAGCAAGTCCTTTTCCGGGGTTACTTCCCTTCTTCTTTTAATGCCACTAGGACCAGCTTGAGAGTCACTGGACTTCTGTCGCACAACATAACTGGCAGCCTCACCATGCCTAATCACACTATGTATGCCACTACGATTCTTAAATCTTTCAAACCAACCTTTGCTGGCCTTAAATTCACTCACATCAGCATTAGTTGCAGGCAATTTCTTTACCAAATCGTCATGCAACTGCCTAGCCTTTTCACAAATGATCGCTTGAGAGATGCTATCTCCTGCTATCTGTTTTTCATTTATCCAGACCAATAACAGTCTCTCAACATTTTATAACACTTGCGGTCGCTGTTTCGTAATTATAGTTGCACCTTTTGCAAGAACAGCTTCCTTGATTGCCGTTTTCCTGGTCACTATAGTAGAGATGGTTGATTGGAGTTTATTATACAACCTGACCAGCTCCGACACACGCACTCCACTTTCGTACTTTGCAATTAGCTCTTTCTTCATTTCAATAGTCATTAGCGCCTTTTTTCTCGAAGGGTTGGCACTAGAAGGTTTCTTGGGGCCCCATGGTGACTTATTTTGCAGAAAGAAGCACCAAAAACAGTGATAATATGGATAATATGGAATGTACCAAATGTATCCTTAGATGCGCGCACACTGGCTGGCTTGTAAACACTGGCACACACGGGGCAGTTCAGGCCACACGTGGACAGGTCTCGTATGAATCATATCGAATACCGGGTTTTCAATCGGATACCGAGGCAAAATTTTTGTGATATAATGCATCGAATACCGGATTTATCGAATACCAATGCCATCGAATACCGGGGGTCCACTGTACTGTATTAAGATCCCAAGGGGTTGCAATGACTGACAGGATTATAGATGAATGGTTCAGAGAACCGATACATTGATAAATTAGACCTACTTCCACGTTGGACAAATGTGACACCTCCTATGACTGCTGCACCTCTCCTGCCTATGGTATATAAGCTAGTTCTCTGCATGTATGCAGTATTCTATTCAAGGTTGATGGACTGACCACATCGACTCAAGGTTGAGGGGCTGATTACCTCATTCTCCTCCTGTTCTTCATGTGTTTCCTTTGTATGGACTGATGAAGCCACTGTGTGGCAAAACGTTTCCTCAATAAAGATACAGTGGACCCCCGCATACCGTTGGCCTTACATAACATTAAATCCGCATACCGATACATTTTATCGCTAAGATTTTGCCTCGCATACCGCTAAAAAACCCGCTCAACGCTGTTTGTCCGAGACACGTCTATGTGAGGCCTGAGCTAGCCTCACATGTTCCGCCGGTGGCATTGTTTACAAGCCAGCCTCCGCGGTAACATCCAAGCATACAATCGTAACATTTCGTATTATTACAGTGTTTTTGGTGATTTTTATCTGCAAAATAAGTGACCATGGGCCCCAAGAAAGCTTCTAGTGCCAACCCTGTGGTAAAAAGGGTGAGAAATATTATCGAAATACTGTGGTACCATGGTCAACTGCTGATGCTGCTGCTGCTGCTGTAGCACCGTCAGCTGCTGCTGCTGCTGTAGCACCATCAGCTGCTGCTGCTGCTGTAGCACCGTCAGCTGCTGCTGCTGCTGTAGCACCGTCAGCTGCTGCTGTAGCACCGTCAGCTGCTGCTGCTGCTGTAGCACCGTCAGCTGCTGCTGCTGCTGTACCACCGTCAGCTGCTGCTGCTGCTGTACCACCGTCAGCTGCTGCTGCTGCTGCTGTTGTAGTACCGTCTGCTGCTGCTGTAGTACCGTCTGCTGCTGCTGTAGCGTCGTCTGCTGCTGCTGTAGCATCGTCTGCTGCTGCTGTAGCACTGTCAGCTGCTGCTGCTGCTGGTGTAGCACTGTCAGCTGCTGCTGCTGCTGTAGCACTGTCAGCTGCTGCTGCTGGTGTAGCACCGTCAGCTGCTGCTGCTGCTGTACCACCATCAGCTGCTGCTGCTGCTGTTGTAGTACCATCTGCTGCTGCTGTAGCATTGTCTGCTGCTGCTGTAGCACTGTCAGCTGCTGGTGCTGCTGTAGCACTGTCAGCTGCTGCTGTACCACCGTCAGCTGCTGCTGCTGCTGCTGCTGTAGTACCGTCTGCTGCTGCTGCTGCTGTAGTACCATCTGCTGCTGCTGTAGCATCATCTGCTGCTGCTGTAGCACTGTCAGCTGCTGCTGCTGCTGCTGTAGCACTGTCAGCTGCTGCTGCTGCTGCTGCTGTAGCACCGTTGTTGGTGTGGCTTATTGAGAATACCAAGAAACAATTAACCCCAGAGGGTTAGCCACCCAGGATAACCCAAAAAAGTGTGTCATTGAAGACTGTCTAACTTATTTCCATTGGGGTCCTTAATCTTGTCTCCCAGGATGCAACCCACACCAGTCGACTAACACCCAGGTGAACAGGGAAAAATGCCTGGAACTAGTGCTCATATTGGTGAATTTAAAGCCAGCAAAGGTTGGTTTGAGAGATTTAAGAATCGCTGTTGCTGGATCAGTCAGCTGTTGCTAGATCAGTCAGCTGTTGCTGGATCAGTCACCTGTTGCTGGATCAGTCAGCTGTTGCTGGACCAGTCAGCTGTTGCTGGATCAGTCAGCTGTTGCTGGATCAGTCAGCTGTTGCTGGATCAGTCAGCTGTTGCTGGATCAGTCAGCTGTTGCTGGACCAGTCAGGTGTTGCTGGATCAGTCAGCTGCTGCTGCACCACGGTCAGCTGCTGTTGCACCATCAGCTGTTTCTGAACATGACTCGTCCCGAACCTGTCCCGAACCTGTCCATCCAGCCTGAGCGCCTGCCTTGCCGTCATTGTTTACAAGCCAGGGTGGCCGGTTGCATGCATACATTCGATACATTTTGTATTATTCTATTATTTATAGTGCTTGTAACTGCTAAATAAGCCACCATGGGCCCAAAGAAAGCTTCTAGTGCCAACCCTATGGTAAAAAGGGTGATAAATACTATCGTACCACAGTCAGCTGCTGCTGCACCACGGTCAGCTGATAAATTGGACCAGTCAGCTGCTGCTGCACCACAGCTGCTGCTGCACCACAGCTGCTGCTGCACCACAGCTGCAGCTGCACCATGGTCAGCTGTTGCTGCACCCAGCTGCTGCTGCACCATGGTCAGCTGCACCACAGCTGTTGTTGTTGCTGCACCACCATCAGCTGTATTACTCGAAGATGTGGAGAGAGTGTTGTTGGTGTGGCTTAACGTGAAACAATTACCGAGAAACAATTAACCCCGGAGGGTTAGCCACCCAGGATAACCCAAGAAAGTCAGTACATCATCGAGGACTCTAACTTATTTCCATTGGGGTCCTTAATCTTGTCTCCCAGGATGCAACCCACACCAGTCGACTAACACCCAGATGAACAGGGAAAAATGCCTGGAACTAGTGCTCATATTGGTGAATTTAAAGCCAACAAAGGTTGGTTTGAGAGATTTAAGAATCGTAGTGACATACACAGTGTGATAAGGCCTGTTCTGGAAGAAAATGCCAAACAGGACCTACAGTAATCAGGAGGAAAAGGCACTCCCAGGACACAGTGTCTCATCAGTCATTGCTGCATCTTCAATAAAGGTAAGTGTCATTCTTCATTTAGTAGAGTAGTACATGCACAATATATACTGTGCATGTACTACTCTACTATTGTGCATGTATCCTTCTCTTAGTGTGTAGGAAAATGTATATTTCATGTGGTAAAATTTTTTTTTTCATACTTTTGGGTGTCTTGCACGGATTAATTTGATTTCCATTATTTCTTATGGGGAAAATTCATTTGCATAACGATAATTTCGCATAACAATGAGCTCTCATGAACGGATTAATATTGTTATGCGGGGGTCCACTGTACCTAGAGTTGCACATGTGTGTAATTTATCAATGTGTCGGTTCTCTGAACCGTTCATCTACAATCCTGTCAGACATTGCAACTCCTTGGGATCTTAATACCTGGGAATTCTTCGCTTGCCTAACCCTTGGACACAACCTACTTCCACAGTGGACAAATGTGACACCACCTACGACTGCTGCACCTCTCCTGCCTACGGTATATAAGCTACTTCTCCGCATGTATGCTGTATTTTATTCAAGATTGATGGACTGACCACATCGACTCAAGGTTGAGAGACTGATTACTTTATTCTCCTCCTGTTTTTCACATATTTCCTTTGTATGGACTGATGAAGCCACTGTGTAGTGAAACATTTCCTCAATAAAGATACCTAGAGTTGCACATGTGTCTAATTTATCAACGTGTCGGTTCTCTGAACCATTCATCTACAATCCTGTCAGACACTGCAACTCCTTGGGATCTTAATACTTGGGAATTCTTCGCTTGCCTAACCCTTGGGCATGACCTACTTCCACATTGGACAAATGTGACACCACCTACAACTGCTGCACCTCTCCTGCCTACGGTATATAAGCTACTTCTCCACACACAAGCTGTATTCTATTCAAGATTGATGGACTGACCACATCGACTCAAGGTTGAGGGACTGATTACCTCATTCTCCTCCTGTTCTTCACGTGTTTCCTTTGTATTGACTGATGAAGCCACTGTGTGGCAAAACGTTTCCTCAATAAAGATACCGATAGTTGCACGTGTGTGTAATTTATCAATGTGTCGGTTCTCTGAACCGTTCATCTACAATCCTGTCAGACATTGCAACTCCTTGGGATCTTAATACCTCGGAATTCTTCGCTTGCCTAACCCTTGGGCACAACCTACTTCCACAGTGGACAAATGTGACACCACCTACGACTGCTGCACCTCTCCTGCCTACGGTATATAAGCTACTTCTCTGCACGTATGCTGTATTCTATTCAAGATTGATGGACTGACCACATCGACTCAAGGTTGAGAGACTGATTACTTCATTCTCCTCCTGTTTTTCACGTATTTCCTTTATATGGACTGATGAAGCCACTGTGTGGTGACATGTTTCCTCAATAAAGATACCTAGAGTTGTACATATGTCTAATTTATCATTGTATAATGTAAGTTTACTTAGGTACAGGTCACATAACTATAATTATCAGGGTATTCATGAAATAACTTTAAAACACTTTAAATTTCCAGACATAATGGAGAGATGCAGAGCTCACGGAGCTCATAGACAATGTAAACAAACCAGGTGGGGTATGGTAACCGTATTAGAAAGTAATGTGGGGGGGAGAGCCTTATAGAAAGTTTGGGTCATAATTTGAAATGTCTGTATTAGTGGAATGCCATAAAGTGAAACACTGTAGATCGGGGCCCTACTGTATAGTATTACTGAGGGGTAACTGTAGAAAAACATTTCTTTCTTGTGCTTTTAATTATAAATAGCATCACTCACTCTCAAAAACGTGTTGTGGGGAAAATGTTTCACAAACTCATTCATAATGCAAAATGAATATGTATCAGTCAGCAAGTAGACAGGTACAC
Organism: Cherax quadricarinatus; assembly: GCF_038502225.1. Taxonomy (NCBI): domain Eukaryota; kingdom Metazoa; phylum Arthropoda; class Malacostraca; order Decapoda; family Parastacidae; genus Cherax; species Cherax quadricarinatus. Next base: position 30,328,646 of record NC_091305.1, read on the forward strand.
CTACCATCCAACTTAGGACCGAGCTTGGTTCCAACCAACCGGTCGTAAGTCAAAATGGACGTAAGTCGAACTTTACTATTGAATATCAACATCACATTTTTGTAATGACTTTATTTTATTGTTTTATTTTGGTATTTCATTTTTTACTTTTTATGCTGTTAGTACTGTATTTTATACTGTAAGGTTTAGGATAAACACTGTGTACAACACAAACAGTTGTTTATTTCCCAGAAATTTGGCATAAAAAACACGGTCGTAAGTCGAGTGGTCGTATGTCGAACAGGTTGTAAGTCCGATGGTAGGTGTATTAATATACGTTCATCTGACTGAACATCCATTCACTCTTTGTTTATATTTTGTGTCTCTTGTTTACTCATTCACTCATTTACTAGTTCTTTCTTGTTTACTCATTCACTCTCTTGTTTACTCATTCTCTTGTTTACTTATTCCCTTGTTTACTTATTCCCTTGTTTACTTGTTTTCTCTCATTTATGGTGTCTAAGGGTAATTGTGATAAAAATAGGAGTTGTAAGCCTCTTAACATGCCAAGTTAGAATTAATTAAACTCAGTGAACAAGGTATGTTGATGGCAATAATAATAATAATAATAATAATAATAATAATAATAATAATAATAATAATAATAATAAGAATCACTCTGGGTTGCTTTAACCCTTTGACTGTCGGTGTCGTATATATACATCTTATGAGCACCAAAAATTCTAGTGGCTTCAAATCAAGCAGGAGAAAGCTGGTAGGCCCACATGTGAGAGAATGGGTCTGTGTGGTCAGTGTGCACAGTATAAAAAAAATCTTGCAGCATGCAGCGCATAATGAGGAAGAAAACCTCAACCGTTTTTTTGGTTTAAAACTCCAACTTTGATGTGTATTTTCGTATAGTATTTATGGTTGTATTCTCGTTTTCTTGGTCTCAAGTGATAGAATGGAAGACATATTACAGAATTAGAGATGATTTTGATTGGTTTCACGATGAAAAGTACCTTGAAATTGAGCTCAAAATAGTGGAAATGTTCGATTTTTGCCGATGTTCAAGAGTAAACAAATGATGTCACCATCCAGTAAGTGTCCAACTAACCATTCTGATATGCAGTCATGAATGGGTTGACATTATTACAATAATGCAGTAGTCAGCATAACAGTAAATCTATTTTTTGTGTGAAAAAAAATCAAAATAGAAAGAGGGGCCTGGAGATGTGACTGATGAACAAAGAAAAATGTTATTATAGTACCAGGAATGTCTGCATTGTTTATTCTGGACCCTATTTTGAAATTGGCATCTTTCTAAATTTGCATGAAATTGTCTAAATTGCCAATTTCTAACCACTTTATTGGGTAGTTCAAATTGGTAAATGGGCGGTTTCTTGTACTCAATCGATAGAACAAATGGAGTTCTAAAGAAATAGCTATGAGTTTGGTCGACTGGAACAATGGAATTGGCCAAAAATAGGGCTCTAAGTGGTGAAATCGCCGATGCGTATATATCGCCGAGATATCTATCTTTGCAAGAGCATAATTTCATAAGTTTTACCTCAAATTGTACTTTTGGTGTCATTACCATTGGGAAAACATTCTCTATCATTTCATAAAATTTTTTTTTTTTTTTTTGAATATTTTGTGACACAGAGAGACTTCAGGATTTGGGGTCAAAGGATTAAGTGTCTTATACAGATGCTCGACACTTAACGACGGAGTTTCGTTCCTAATACCACGTTGGTAAACGAATTCGTCGCTAAGCGAGGAACCACCACTTACCAATACTTCAAGTGTTTATGACGACCATTTAAAACATTTTATTCTGATTAAATAAAAGGTCTAAAAGAAACTCCAACTTACACCCACATACACACAAAAAAGGCAACAAACATGAAGTATTAACCCTTTCAGGGTCGGTCACGTACATGTAGGTCATAATAGGTCTCCAAAAAAAGTCAGACAAAGTGACTTATTTGCAGGTGGGAGGTAGGCAAGGCAGTGTGGGTGGTGAGCAAGGCAGTGTGGGTGGTGGGCAAGGCAGTGTGGGTGGTGGGGAAGGGTGTGTGGGTTTGTGTAAATAATGCTGGCTGTGTGGCTGGCTGTGTGGCTGGCTGTGTGGCTGGCTGGCTGTCTGGCTGGCTGGCTGTCTGGCTGGCTGGCTGGCGGGTTTGTCTCTCTGGCTGCCTGTCTGGCTCTCTGGCTTTATCTCTGTCTGTCTGTATCTATATCTGTCTTTGTCTCTATCCCTGTCTCTGTCTCTGTCTATCTTTGGCTCTCTATTTCTGGCTCTGTCTATCTGTCTCACATGTACACATAAATATAATTATACAAGGTGGACATTTACAGGATGTTCCAGAGATGGGACACAGAAACAAGGGGTCACAATTTGAAGATGAAGACTCAGATGAGTCAAAGGGATGTTAGAAAGTATTTCTTCAGCCACAGAGTTGTTAGAAAGTGGAATAGTCTGGCAAGCGATGTAGTGGAGGCAGGAACCATACATAGTTTTAAGACGAGGTATGATAAAACTCATGGAGCAGGGAGAGGGAGGACCCAGTAGCGGTCAGTGAAGAGGCAGGGCCAGGAGCTGAGTCTCGACCCCTGCAACCACAATTAGGCGAGTACATAGTGTAAATTACCTAGGATAACCCAAAAAATCCAGACAGAGTGCTGTACTGTGCTTGTAGATATAATGCATAGTAAGCATGACTGGCAAGTAATATGTATAGGACTCAGGACTCAGACGTAATAACTGCTTCGTGTGTAATACCTGTTGGTTCACGAGTGGCTGTTTCTGAGAAAGAGAGACAAGCAGAGAGACAGAAAGAAAGATGAGCAGAGAGACAGAGACAGATAAGCAGAGACAGAGATAAACACAGAGCTAGACAGATTGACAGAGAGCTAGACAGAGAGCTAGACAGACAGAGAGCTAGAGAACTAGACAGAGCTAGACAGACAGAGAGCTAGAGAACTAGACAGAGCTAGACAGACATAGAGCTAGACAGAGAGCTAGACTGAGAGCTAGACAGATACAGACAGACAGACATGTTTGTGGAACAGTGAAAACAAATAAAGCCAAGGCATTTATTGTGTTGCATACAAGTGAATATATATGCAATATGCCTTATATTGGTCTCACAGGCCATAAAAGTTACTTGAAAAAAAAAAAAAAAAAAAAAAAACTACCGCGTGACCGGCAGTCGGCGATGTTGCTGTAAGCGGTTCAATTTCTGTCAACTTCACACCTCCATATCTTGGTACCTATTGATCACAAAAAAAATTGTTTTTGGGCCTATAACACTCGAATATTTTTTGACCCTGAGAACGAGTTTGGGAGAGAGCCTCTCGACCTTCAAAGAATTAAACTACAGAGAAGATTATCAGGAGAAGAGAGGTGGAGAACTTAGGAATGAGCTTATCAGCGATAACCAGCATGGTTTCAGGGATGGGAAATCCTGTGTCACAAACCTACTGGAGTTCTATGACAGGATGACAGCAGTAAGACAAGAGAGAGAGAGAGAGTGGTGGGTAGACTACGTTTTCTTGGACTGTAAGAAGGCTTAGGACACAGTTTCACACAGGAGATTAGTGCATAAGCTGGAGAACCAGGCAGGTATAACAGGGAAGGCACTGCAATGGATCAAGGAATACTTGTTGGGAAGACAGAGAGTCATGGTATGAGATGAAGTGTTAGAGTGGGCTCCAGTGATGAATGGGGTTCCACCGGGGTCAGTCCTAGGACCAGTGCCGTTTCTGGTATATGTGGACGATATACCTTTGCCTTTGATATACCTTTGAAGAATTTCGAGAGTATATCTACTCTCTGAGCCCGGCCATGGGCCAGGCTCGTCTGGTGCTCACCTGGTCAACCAGGCGGTTGCTGCTGGAGGCCCGCTGCCCCACATATCCATCACAGCCTGGTTGATCTGGCACCTGGTAAAGATACTTGTCTAGTTTCCTCTTGAAGGCTTCAGCACTTGCTCCAGCAGTGTTTCTGATATCTTCTGGTAAGATGTTGAAAAGTCTGGGACCCCGGATGTTGATACAGTGTTCCCTTATTGTCCCCACCGCACCCCTGCTCCTCACTGGGTTTATTTTACACTTCCTCCCATATCTCTCACTCCAGTATGTTATGGCAGTGTGCAGATTTGGGACCAAGCCCTCTGGTACCTTCCAGGTATATATTATCATGTACCTCTCTCTCCTCCGCTCCAATGAGTACAGGTTCAAGACTTGCAGGCGTTCCCAGTAGTTTAGGTGCTTTACTGGCTCAATGTGAGCCATAAATGATCTCTGTATTTGTTCCAGCTCCGATATTTCTCCTGCCCTGAATGGTGCCGTCAGCACTGAGCAATATTCTAAGTGAGGGAGCACTAGCGATTTGAAAAGTGTCACCATCGGCATTGTTTCCCTTGTTTTGAAAGTTCTCAATACCCACCCCGTCATCTTCCTGGCTGTCATGATCTTTGTCTTGTTATGGTCTTTAAAAGAAAGGTCCGCTGATATAATTATTCCTAGGTCTTTTATGTGTTCCTTACGTTCTATTTGGTGGCCCTCTTGAGTTTTGTATATAGTGCTCCTTTTGAGTTCTTCATTCTTTCCATACCTAAGCAGCTGGAACTTATCACCATTGAACGTCATGTTGTTTTCCACTGCCCACTGGAAAACCCTGTTTATGTCTTCCTGTACTTTTTAAGTGTCCTTTTCCATACTGACTTTCATGCTTATTTTAATGTCATCTGCAAATGATGATACAAAAGTGTGCCGGGTGTTTTTGTCTATGTCTGGTATGAGGATGAGGAACAGCAGAGATGCCAGGACAGTGCCTTGGGGCACTGAGCTTTGGACCTCGCTGATGCTGGATCTTGCCCTGTTCACTACTACTTTTTGTGTTCTGTGTGTTAGGAAACCGAAAATCCATCTCCCTACCTTCCCCGTAATGCCCATGGCCTTCATTTTGTGTGCTATCACTCCATGATCGCATTTGTCAAATGCCTTTGCAAAATCTGTGTAAATCACATCTGCGTGTTTGTCGTCTTCCAATGCCTCCGTAATTTTGTCATAATGGTTCAGCAGCTGTGACAGACATGATCGTCCTGCTCTAAAACCATGCTGGTTCGGGTTATGTTGGTTGTGCTGGTCCATGAAATTTGTAACCTGCCGTCTCATCACTCTTTCGAAGATTTTTATGATGTGAGAGGTTAGGGCTACTGGTCTGTAATTTTTAGCTAGTGCTCTACTGCCTCCCTTGTGCAAAGGAGCTATGTCTGCACTCTTTAAGGCCTCTGGTATTTCACCTAGATCTAAGCTCTTTCTCCAAAGAATACTGAGGGCTTGTGCTAGTGGTACTTTGCACTTCTTAATAAATAGAGCATTCCATGAATCTGGTCCAGGTGCTGAGTGAGTGGGCATGTTTTCCATTTCTTTTTCGAAATGTATGGGATTTGTACTAATGTCAGTTAGTTGGTCTGTGCGGCCTTCTTCTGGAGTGAAAAATATTTCTGCATTTTCTACCTTGCTGTCATTTAGTGGGTTGCTGAACATCGACTTACACTGTTCTTTTAGGATTTCACTCATTTCCTGTTCATCGTCAGTATATGAGTCTCCTCTCAGTAGTGGTCCAATTCTACAGGTAGTTCTTAGCTTGGATTTTGCTTAGGAATAGAAATATTTTGGGTTTCTTGCATTATCCTGTATGGCCTTTTGTTCCCTTTGTTCTTCTTCTGTGAGGTATGACATCCTAAGTTTTTGCTCTAATTCAGTGATCTCTCTGCTAAGTCTATCTTTCCAATGTTGTAGCATATTTGTGTTTTTAAGCAGTTCAGTAACCCGTTTTCTCTTCTGTACCATCTCCTGCGATCTCTCTCTATATCTGATCTTCCTCTGGGTTTTCTCAATGGTACATGTTTCATACATGCTTTGTATGCTTCTGTATTCAGCTTCTCTAGGCACTGGTGGGGATTTAGGATGCTCATGTCTGATTCCCAGGGTATGTTTGATAGCTCTTGGTTTATTTTTTCCCAGTTAATTCTATGGCTGTTAAAATTAAGCTTACTGAACATCCCGTCTCTAACTTTAGCGATGCAGTTTCCTACCCCTGAGTTAATACTAGTTTGAACCTCTATGATGTTATGATCAGAGTAAATAGTTTTGGAAACTGTTATGTCTTTGATCAGTTCCTCGTTGTTTGTAAATATCAAATCCAGGGTATTTTCATTTCTTGTGGGATCAATTACCTGTTGGTTTAAAGAGTACTTTTCACAAAACCTCATTATTTCCCTGGTATGTACCTGTTGAGCCAGGGTGCTTCCTGGGGATATTTCTGGTATAACATTACGTTGTGCCATCTTCCATTTTACATGAGGGAGATTAAAATCTCCAAGGAGTAAAATATTTGGTGTAGGACTTTCTAGCCTATCCAGATAGCTATCTATCTTACTTAACTGATCTGTGAATTCCTCAGCGGTTGCCGATGATGGTTTGTATACTAGGATAATTACCAAATTCCTATTTTCAACTTTAATGCCTAGAATTTCTACTATATCATTCGTAGAGTTCAGCACTTCTGTGTAACAGAAAGTATCCTTTACATAGATTCCTACTCCTCCCTGTGACCTATTGATTCTATCACATCTATACATGTTGTAGTTTTCTATCTTTATCTCTCCATCCAAAACATCCCTTGTGTGTGTTTCTGTAAATGCTCCGAACTTGGCATTCGCTTCTGTCAGGAGCCCACTGACATAACTAACTTTGTCATTTTTATTTGATTTCAAACCCTGTATATTTGCAAATATGAAGCAGGAATTACCAAGTGGGATGTTTTGTCTCGCTTTGTGTTTCATTAGTACCACTGGTGGTGTACTACCTGGTATGTCCCCTGGTGTACACTCCCCTGGTTTCTCCATATGACGATAGGAATAGACTCAGAAGTGTCCCTGTTTGAAGTTGATGTAAAGTTGAGAAAAAATCTATTGGATGAGGACCAGGAAGGGCTACAAAGGGATCTGGACAGGCTCAAACCTGGTCCAGAAACTGGCTCCTGGAGTTAAACCCCACCAAGTGCAAAGTCATGAAGATTGGGGAAGGGCAAAGAAGACTGCAGATGGAGTACAGTCTAGGGAGCCAGAGACTACAAACTTCGCTCAAGAAAAAGGATCTTGAGTGAGTATAACACCAGGCACATCTCCTGGGGTGCACATTAACCAAATAACTGCTGCATTACATGGACATCTAGCAAACCTAAGAATAGCATTCTGACATCTCAATAAGGAATCGCTCAGGACCCTGTACACTGTGTATGTCAGGCCTATATTGAAGTATGCAGCACCAATTTCGAACCCACACCTAGCCAAGCACATATGGAAATTAGAGAAAGTGCAAAGGTTTGCAACAAGACTAGTCCCAAAGCTAAGGGCATGTCCTGTGAGGAGAGGTTAAGGGAATTCGATCTGACGACATTGGAGGACAAAAGAGATGGGGGGATATGATAATGACATATAAAATACTATGAGTAATTGACAAGGTGGATAGAGACAGGATGTTGCAGAGATGGGACACAGCAACAAGGGGTCACAATTGGAAGTTGAAGACTCAGGTGAATCACAGGGAAGTTAGGAAGTATTTCTTCAGTCACTTAGTTTTCAGAAAGTGTAATGGTCTGGGAAGTCACGTAGTGGAGGCAAGATCCATACATAGCTTTAAGAAGAGGTATGATAAAGCTCATGGAGCAGGAAGAGTGACCTAGTAGCGACCAGTGAAAAGGCAGGATCAGTAGCTGTGACTTGACCTCTGCAACCACAACTAGGTGAGTACAACTAGGTTAGTACACATACACACTGGGGGCCCAGAGGGGAAGTCAAAAACTCAGGGGATCAGAGAAAGATGGGCCTGAAAAGGAAGGATGGATGGAAGAGCAGTGTAAAGGATGGAACAAGAATGGGAAAGCAAACTAGGCAAGCTTTCTGTGAAAACAGAGAGGATGGAGGCAGAGAAGAAATGGGAGTCTTGAGTTGAAGCCACAGAAGCCAAGATACTGGTCCTAGAAGATGAGGTAAGTATGCTGAATCAAGACTCACGAAATCGTAATGACACGATTGCAAACAAACCATACCCCGGCCGGGATTGAACCCGCAGTCAGAGAGTCTCAAAACTCCAGCCTGTCGCGTTAGCCACTAGACCAGCTAGCCACAATAAGATTCGTCCAACTAGGTATATTTCTACACCATAGGAAGGTTAGCACAGGCACCACTGTGGCCACAAATGCAAGTTTTTACAGACGAATCTCCAGCTAGCGTGGCCGTGACGGCAGTGAAGGGACTTGAGCTAGATTTCGTCACGGCCACGCTAGCTGGAGATTCGTCTGTAAAAACTTGCATTTGTGGTCACAGTGGTGCCTGTGCTAACCTTCCTATGGTGTAGAAATACACCTAGTTGGACGAATCTTATTGTGGCTAGCTGGTCTAGTGGCTAATGCGACGGGCTGGAATTTTGAGACTCTCTGACCGCGGGTTCAATCCCGGCCGGGGTATGGTTTTTTATGCTGAATCAAGTTATAGGGCCAGTGCCCAGAGGAGACATGGCATCTGAAGCAGGTAAACCCCTATTAAACTAGGAGCCCAATGGAAAGGAAGGGGACAAGACTTACACTAAGGCCCTGTCAGTTCACCAAAGCTGAGAAAAGAAGGGGGTGAGCTGTTAGATGCAGTGATAACAGTGAGGGGGGTGCAGGTAGAAAAGATGACAGGTCCCATGCAGAGGCAGGACCAAGCCATCAAGAGTTACAGGAAATAAAGGAGATAATGTCTCTGTACAAATGGGACTCAGAGAGACAGAGGGAAATGGGAGGAAGAGAGGGAGATGTCAGTCTTTATTCATGGGCTTCAGGAGAGCAAAGGGAGGACACACAACGAAAGATGGCAGAAAGAAAAACAGGAGTTTGAAAACAAAAGAAATAAGTGAGGAGGACATGACTGAGATAGTAAATTTTCAGAGAATAGGGGGATACTCCAAGGGGAGAAATTGGCCAGTCAAACTGATTTTCAAGACAGAAATAGTGTGGAACAGGATCCTGCAAGAGAAACCACAGCTGAAGGAATCAGCATACAAGAGGGTGCTCCTAGACCGTGATAGAACGAGATCAGAACAGCAACAGCTGAGGGAGAGGACACAGAAACGAAAGGGGCAAGAGAGACAAGGATAGAGTCACCAGAGGACAACCAGAGCCGGACAGAGAAACACAAATACACACAGAACCACCCTCAGACCCCCACAGTCAAACACATTACCCCAAACAAGCCACAGTCCACACTCACAGCCCCCACACTATGCAGTAGAATCCCACAGCACCCTGCCAGGTTCCCTACTCCCCCAACACCCCACAGACTTCCCAGAACACAGTGTTGGAGAGGAAACTGGAGGTATGGTACACCAACGCTGATGGAATAATGAATAAATGGGAGGAGTGGTATGAAAGAGTCAAAAAGGCATCACCAGATGTAATAGCTCTCACGGAAACTGAGCTAACAGGAATGATAACAGATGCTATCTTTCCAACTGGATATCAGATCCTGAGGAAAGACAAAGGGAACAGAGGGAGTAGAGGAGTGGGACTGCTCATCAAAAGCCAATGGGATTTGAGGAGCTGGAGAGACGAGATAGAGAAGAAGCAAGAGACTACATAATAGGAACACTTCAGTCTGGTGGTCTCAAGGTGGTAATTGCAGTGATGTATAGCCCACCACAGAATAGCAGGAAGCCAAGACAAGAATATGATGAGAGTAACAGAGAAATGGTTTACACACTGGCTTAAGTGGCCAGAAGGGCCCATATGGGCAGAACAAAGCTGCTGGTTGTGGGTGACTTCAACCACAAAGAAATTGACTGAAAAAACCTGGAACCATATATAGGCCCAGAAACATGAAGGGCAAAGATGTTGGAGGTGGTACTGGGAAACCTCATGCATCAGCATGTTAGGGACACTACCAGAGGGAGAGAAAACAAACCAGCAAGATGTGGACCTAGTATTCACCTTAAGTAATGCAGATATTGAGGACATCACATATGAAAGGCCTCTCAGAGCTAGTTATCATGTTCCGTGCTTCGAATACATAAAGTTACTATTTGTGAGGGAAGCAGGAAGGGCAGAACAGAGGAAGCCAAACTATGGGAGGGGGGGTCTACACAGGCTTGAGAAACTTCCTGCATGAGGTTCAGTGGACAGGGAACTGGCAGGGAAATCAGTAAATGAGATGATGGAATGTGTGAGAACAATATGCAAGGCAGCAGAGGAGAGGTTTGTACTCATACTTAATACTGTCTAGGGGGCCAAAGACTACAAATCTCACTCAAGGAAAAGGATCCTGGGATAAGTATAATACCGAACACAACTCCTGAGGTGCACATCAACCAAATAACTGCTGCGGCATACAGGTGACTAGCAAACCTAAGAATAGCATTCCGACATCTCAGTCAGGCCCATATTCGAATATGCAACACCAGCTTGGAACCCACACCTGGACAAGTACGTCAGGAAATTAGAGAAAGTGCAAAGGTTTGCAACGAGACTAGTCCCAGAGTTAAGGGGCATGTCCTACGAGGAGAGGATAAGGGAAATCGACTGACGACACTGGAGGACAAGATGGACAAGAACATGATAACATATAAAATACTGAGAGGAATCGACAAGGTGGACAGGGACAAGATGTTTCAGAGATGAGACGCACCAACAAGGGATCGCAATAGGAAGTTAAAAACTCGGATGAGTCACAGGGATGTTAGGAAGTATTTCTTCAGTCATAGAGTTGTCAGGATATGGGATAGTCTAGAAAAGGAGGTGGAGGCAGGATCCAACCATAGCTTTAAGAGGAAGTATGATTAAGCTCATGGAACAGGGAGTGACCTAGTAGCAACCTGTAAAGAGACAGGGCCAAGAGATATGACTCAACCCCTACAACCACAATTAATTAAGTACAATTAGGTGAATGCAAACACAAACATACATGCACAAACACACACACAGTGGAGACAGTTTGGAAGTCCCAAGGTAGTAATTGCAATGATGTATAACCCACCACAGAACAGCAAGAGGCCAAGGCAAGAGTATGATGAGAGTAATAGAGTGATGGTTGACACACTGGCTGAAGTGGTAAGAAGGGCTCATGCGAGCAGGTGGTGACTTCAGCCACAAGGAAATCGATTGGGGGAACTTGGAGCCACAAGGGGGCCCAAGAAACGTGGAGGGCTAAGATGATGGAGGTGGTACTGGAAAACTTCATGTACCAACACATAAGGGACACTACCAGAGAGAGAAGAGAGGATAAACCAGCGAGACTGGACCTAGTATTCACCTTGAGTAGTGCAGATTGAGGACATCACATATGAAAGATCCCTTGGGACCAGCGATCATGTGGTTTTAAGATTCGAATACACTAGAGTTACAAGTGGAGGGGGGAGCAGGAAGAGATGGGCGAATAAAACCAAACTACAAGAAGGGGGACTACATGGGAATGGAGAACTTCCTGAACGGGGTTCAGTGGGACAGAGAACTGGCAGGGAAGTCAGTAAATGAGATGATGGAATATGTGACAATATGCAAGGAAGCTGAGGAGAGGTATTCAAGGGTAACAGGAATAATGAAAAAGCCAGGATGAGCCTGTGGTTAACCCAAAGGTGCAGGGAGGCCAAAGCCAATTGTGCTAGGAAATGGAAAATGTATAGAAGGCAAAGGACCCAGGAGAATAAGGAGTGCAGTCGTAGAGCCAGAAATGACTATGCACAGGTAAGAAGGGAGGCCCAACGACAATATGAAAATGACATAGCAGCGAAAGCCAAATCTGACCTGAAGCTTTTGTACAGCCACATCAGGAGGAAAACAACAGTCAAGGACCAGGTAATCAGGCTAAGGAAGGAAGGAGGAGAGTTCAAAAGAAATGACTGCAAAATATGGAAGGAACTCAACATGAGATTCAAAGAAGTGTTCATAAAGGAGACAGAAGGGACTCCAGAAAGATGGAGAGATGGGGTACAACACCAAGTGTTGGACACATTACATGCAACTGAGGAAAAAGTGAAGAGGCTTCTGAGCGAGCTAGACACCTCAAAGGTGATGGGGCCGAATAACGTCTCTCCATGCGTCCTGAGAGAGGGTGCAGAGAAGCTACGTGTACCCCTAACAATATTCCACACATCTATCAAAACAGGGAGATTACCTGAGGCATGGAAGACAGCAAATGTAGTCCTAATTTTTAAAAAAAGGAGACAGACAAGTATGCAAAGTCATGGAGAAGA